>NW_006399937.1:0-41286 GCF_000299155.1 Elephantulus edwardii | reverse complement strand
GCCTATCCTGCATCATCTTCACCATGACTGCCATGTTGAAAACCAGTGTGTCAACCCATCTCCTTGAGGATCTTCCTCTTTTTCACTGACCCTCTCTAGTTCACTAAGCATAATGCCTTTCTCCAGGAACTGCTCCGTCCAGATAGCATGCCCCAAGTATGGAAGATTCAATCTTGTCGTATATGCTTCTAAAGAGCGTTCTGGTTGTTCTTTCTCGAAGACAGATTTATTTGTTCTCCTCACAATCGTTGTTGTATTAAACATTCTTTACCAACACCATAATTCAAAGGCATCAATTCTTCTTCAGTTTCCTTTATCCATTGTCCAGATTTCCCATGTAGATGCAGCAATAGAAAATACTGTGGCTTTGACCAGATATTTTAGTCTTTAAGATGATATCTTTTTTAAAAAATTACATCCTTGATATTAAATACTTTAAAGGAGGCTTTTATTACAGATTTTTCCCAGTGTAACATCTTATTTTCTTTTCTTTTTTCTTGTTTTATTTCTTGACTGCATGGGTATTGATTTTGGATTCAAGTAAAATGATATCTTTTACTTCAGTCTTTTCTCCATTTAACATAATGTTGTTTGTTGGTCCAGTTGTATGGGGATATGTACATTCTTAGTGGTTAAGAAGCTGTGCTGCAGTATTGAAGGCACATGGTTCAAATTCACCGACTGCTCCATGGAAGAAGAATGGGTAATCTTCCAGTTATAGTTGCTATTGTGTACAAGCTGAGTTTAGAAGAGGTTGTGGCACCAGAGACATAATCACCAATATCAGATGGATCTTGGCAGAAAGCAAAGAGTGCCAGAAAAATGTCTATCTCTGTTTAATTGATTATGCAAAGAAAGGCATTTGACTATGGATCATAATATATTGTGGCTAAACCTTGAGGAACACTTGATTGTGCTTATGTGAAACCTATGCTTGGACCAGGAAGCAGTCCTTAGAACAGAGCAAGGAAACACTGAATGGTTCAAAATCAGGAAAGGAGTGCATCAGGGATGCATCCTGTCTCCATACCTTTTCAATCTATATGCAGAACAGATCATCCAGGAAGCTGGGCTTTATGAGAAGGAATGTGGCATCAGGTTTGGAGGAAGACTCATTAACAGTCTACGTTATGCAGATGATACAACCTTGCTTGCTGAAACTGAGGAGGACCTGAAGTGCTTGCTGCAGAGGGTCAAGGACTGTAGTCATCAGTATGGATTGAAGCTCAACATCAAGAAGACAAAGATTCTCACCACTTTGCCAATTGGCAGCACCATGATGGATGGAGAAGAGATTGAGGTTGTTTAAAGTTACAGCTTGCATGGCTCCACAATCAACACTCTTGGAACAAGCAGTAAGAAAATCAAAAGATGAATTGCACTGGGGAAAATCTGCTGTCAGGGACCTCTCCAAAGTACTAATAAGCAACAGTGTCAGTATAGAGACTAAGGTGCACATGATCCAGGACATGATCTTTGCAATTACTTGCTGTACATCTGAGAACTGGACAATGACTAAGGATGACAGAAGAATCAATACCATTGAGTTGTGGTGCTGGAGAAGAGTTTTAACCATACCATGGACCTCCAAGAAAACAAGTAGGTCTGTCTTAGAGAGGTTGAAATCAAGTTTCTCCTTGGAGGCTAGGATTTTGAAGCTTAATCTCACATACTCTGGGCACGTAGCCAGGAGTGATTGGTCCTTAGAGAAGGACATCATGTTTGGAAGGGTGGAGGGACAGTGCAGGAGAGGAAGACCGCAGATGAGATGAATCGATACAGTAATTGGAATTATGGGGGTAGATGTGTTGGAATCAGTGAGACTGGCTCAGGACAGGGCTGACTTCAGAGCTATTATCTATAGAGTTACTATGAGTTGCAGGTGACTTGATGGCACAAAACAACAACTCTACACACACACATACACACACACTTTTATGTTGAAGCACAAACCATACTGAAGGATATTGTCATGAAGCTCCATCAATAAATATTTTAAATCCTCTTCTCTTGCATCAAGGAAAGCTTGTGATCTACATACTGCAGGTTATTAATTAATATTCCTCCAATCCTGATGCTGAACTCTTCTTCATACAACCCAGTTTCTCAGATTATTGTAAAGATACAGATATAATAATTGTAAGGAATGGAAACAACATTGATGTACAACTTTCCTAATTTTAAACTATACAGTATGTCCTTGTTCTGTTCAAACAACTGCCTCTTCCTCTATGTACAGGTTCTGAATGAGCATGGTTAAATGTTCTGGAATTCTCATTCTTTATAGGCTAGCCATAGTTTGTTTGTTCTGATCCACACAGCTGAATGTGTTCACCTCATCAGTTAAACACTAGCAAACGTCTTTCTGGTATTCTTTCTTTTCAGTCACAATCCATCAGCAATGATATCCCTCATTCTATGCCCTCTACTGAGTCTAGCTTGAATTTCTGCTAGTTCCCTACTGAAGAACTGCTGTAACCATGTTTGACTTATCTTCAGCATAATTTTACTTGCATCTACTATTGATGATATTGTTCTGTAATTTATGCATTTTGTTGTATCACCTTTTTTTGGAATGTACGTGAATACTGTGGCCAAGAAGTTGTCTTCTAAATTTCATGGTGTAGGTGAGTGAGAACTTCCAGTGTTGCATCCTCACTGGTCTTTAGTCATTTCCTGGAGCACACCCACAGATACACACTGCCCCCAACTCCTTCAGTGCAGCTTCGATTACTCTCGATTGTATGTTACATCCTTAAATGATTTCATGTCAGCCAGTTCTTCTTGATCCACCTTCTTTTAATGCTGTCTGTGTCATTCATTACTTTGCTCACAGAACTCTTCAGTATTGCAGCTCAAGGTTTGAATTTTTTTTTCTTCAGTTCTTTCAGTTTGATGAATACTGAGCATGCTTTTCCTTTTTGCACATTCCATGGTTTCATTATGTTCATCATTATGTATTATTTCATTATACACTATAGTTCAGATATATCCCCAGGAAATACGATACATTCTTTTCCCTTTCATTCACCCAGGTCCACACATTGTTCAAGTTGGACAAGTAACATTTCCAGCTCCCACCTCAGGAATTGGGGCCATCATCTCTGACAGCCCAGCTTCTCTGTCCTTTTCTTACTCTCATGTTCTCTCACATGTACCAGGTCGCCAGCATTTACAGTCTTTTCTCACCCTTAACCTATGAAGGAACAATTCCCTGAAGAGAACCTTGGGTGATCAAAGACAGGGCACTGAAACGGCTCCTCTTTCCCTACCCATCCTCGACATTGTGAAAGGTGGTGAGGGGTCCTCTCCTCTTCACAGACATTTAAGGCCACCTTCAAGTCTCAGACACAAAGGAGAGACAGAACAAAATTGGGACCAAGTGAGATCGGCTTTGACTTAAAGTCAAACAGCCATTGAAAATTCATTACCACTGAGGTGGTCACCCTAGCCCCACCTGGACCTAAATGAAACCTCAATAGGTCCTAAGAACTGAGAAGATTACTGTTTAACACAAACACCATCACCCCATATATAACATAAAATAGAGCAATCCTAATCCATAAAATGAGATAAGGAAACTCATAAAATGTCCTTTTAAAAAAAAAAAACACCACCAATGGCTGCAAATGCCCATTGCTATCAAGGTGATATCAATTCATTGGTCTCCAGTGTGTATGGAAGCAGACTGCCACATTCTCCCAAGGAGCTGATAGTGGATTTGAATCACTGAAGATTCAGTTACTAGCTAAGTGCTTAGTCACTGTGCCACCAGGGTTCCTCTTTCATGACTATCTGATGTATATTTGAAATATCAAGATAAATACTATAGGTGTATCTGAAGAGTTTTGGAAACCCAACATTCTCTCAGAGCCCTTTCTCATTGTCACCCTCAGGCCCTGCTGGGAAATGTCACCGTTGAGGGGCCATTAGGCAGTGACAGGAAGAGTGGACAGGAAGGAGTCTAACTGGAGAGGAGAGAAAGGGAGGAAGGAGATTAAGTCTCCACCCATTCCCACTGACCCAGAAAGTCAAAGGCCCTTTTCTCCTCTTGCCTCCATCCTGCCCACTATCTGCTCCTCACAAACCCCTTAAAGATGGACTCTGACATCCCTGCCGCTCTTACAGCCTGTCTTGGCACGGATCTCCTTCTCGCTCCCTTTGGTGGTAAAATATGTCTCATTTTAACGACTTTTAAGTGTGCCGTTTTATAACATTAATTGCATTTACCATGTTGGTACAGCCATCAACACTAACCTCTTCTAATAGTTTTGTCACCACGGCAAACAGAAACTCAATGTCTATCTTAGTTATCTAATGCTGCTATAAGAGAACTAACACTAACAGCTTTAACAAACTGGAATGTATTCTCGTACAGTCTAGGGGGCTAGATTCAGGGTTCCAGACCTAGGGGAAGAAAGTCCTTATTTCCCTCAGCTTCTGTAGGTCTGTCTTCGCCTGGAAACCTCATGTGATCTGGCTTTCCCCAGCGGCTGAGAGCTTCATCATGAAAGGCCAAAGGTCTACTCGACTCCTGCTAATTATTTCTTAGTGGTTCTGAGAACCCCTCTCTCAGCTGCATATTCTCTCCTTTTATCTCTGTGGAGATAAACGGTATTAAAGGCCACGCCATAGGGAAACTCCTTTTACCACCAATTAGAGTTGTGATGGGATTAGGGAGGGTTGCATTCCACTCACAATCTTTTTACAACCATTTGGATCTTTACACTGACTCCACATTATACCATTCTATTCACTCATGTTGAGGAGACCATTCAGTCCATGATAGTGCCACTGAAGAAGTAACTCCCCTTCCCCCTCCTCCCAGACCTTAGTAACTTATCAACTTCTGTCTCTGTACATTTTCCTATTCTAGTATATCAGAGATTGTGAAGATGATGTTCGTAGGGTCACTATGAGTCATAATAGACTCAGTGGTACCTAACAACAACAGCAGCCGAAATTTCATATAAATGCTGTTGTTGTGTGCTGTCAAGCTAGACTTGACCCCTAGCTGACCCTCCAGTGTGTTTTGAGAGGCAGTTAATTGCACAAGAAGAGATTGCCCATCCTTCTCCCTCAGAATGGATTTGAACTCTGTGCTTTTAGATTTGCAGCGCAGCTTCTTACCACCAGGCCACCAGAGCTCTCATGTAAGTGAGATCATACAATATTGGTCCTTCTGTGTTAGCATCATGTTTTGCAGCATGGCTCCGAAGTTCATAACTCTTTAAGACTGAGTAAGACTTTATGGCTTTGAATGGTGATGTTAATAAAGAATATTGGATATACCATAAATGACCAAAAGAAGAAATAAGGTGGAAGGGGGTGGGCAGGGAGGAAAGTGCAATAATGAATGATTGGAAACCATAAGTCTCTGTATACTCTCATTAAAATTCATTAAAAAAAAAAGAATAAATAAGCCTGTCTTGGATGAAAAACAGCCAGGATGTTCCTTAGAGATAAGGATGATGAGATATCACCTTAATTGGAGCATGTTATGAGGACGGGCCAGTCCCTCGCAAAGGACACCACGCTTGGCAAAGTGGAGGGTTGACCCTTAGTGAAAGCAGTTGACACAGTGACTACAGCCAATGGCTAAGCACAGCAAAGGCTGTGACGATGGCACTGTATCTGGCAGGGGTTTGTTCTATTATCCACAGAGTGTCTGTGAGTTGGAGCCCACACGACAGCATCTAACAATGACAATATTTCATTGCATGCAGAACATATGCTACATTTTATTTATCCATTCATCCAGTGGTGGGCTCTTGGGTGATTTTCATCTTGAGACCTTTGTGAATGGTGCTGCCACGCACGTTCTTGTACAAGTATCTGCTTGGCCCTATACCTAGGAGTGGAATTGCTGGGTGAAGCAAATCTCCTCTCCTGCTGGTCCCTCTCCCCTCTTCTCTCCCCCTTCTAGTCTAGCCTAGAGGCTGCCCACTGGAGAAGAGGTCTGAGGTCCACACCTCTGGTTTCCCAGGCCAGTGTTCCAGTAAAAACAGAGAAAAGAAGGGAAGCCCTTTGCTTATGCTCTGGGCTAGAAGAGCTTGGGCTGAGACTCATTAAAGCTTTTAAATAAGCAATTAACTGGAAGGATGAGCCCTTTGGGCCTGGAACTCCCCTCCTCCCAGCAGGGAATCTGGCAGGGAAAGGCTGAGTGGGTGGGCAGAGATCTGTCTGCTTGAGGCCTCTTCCCTCCTCCCCTAAATACAAATGAATAAATAAACAGGACTCTGAGGGGGCAAAGGCAAAGCCTGGGGCCTAGGCTTCCTCTGGCAAGGCTCTAGACAGGCTTGGGGAGGCAAGGATAACAAACAGCCTTCTTTCTACCTGGGGGACTCCAGGTAGTCACCATCCACTGAGACCCTAAGCTCGAAGGAGAAAGTATGGAGCCTCCAAGGAAAGGCAGCTTTCCTTGCCTGCCGCTGGGCTTCCTGTCTCATCCGAAGCCACAGCTCTGACCCAGTTCAAGCCCAGAATGCTCCATCTTCTCTATCCTCACAGGTTAGGTTGAGGGCAAAGAGAATTTCAGAGGTTGTGAAAAGGCCAGTTGGGGCCCTGTAGTTCCAGGATGGAAAGGGTGACATCAGAACTTCACTCCCTGCTCTATCCACCAGTGAGCTCCAAGTCAGAACCAGGGCGCGGAGAAACTCAAGACCGATGAACTATCTGGTGCAGGGTGTGTATGTATGGGGGTTTGCTCAGTTGACCCTGGTCATTCCCTGGTCCTCTCTGCAATGCCCTAGAGCAGACAGAGATGCAGGACATTGCACAACCCCAGGGGGAACCACTTACGTGGAATGGAGTGTGGCTCTTGGTGGAGTGGGGCGGGGAGAATCAGCTTCTCTTGCCCTCTGTACTGCCCAGCCTTTAACAGCACCTTCTCCTGTCTGTGTTCTCTCTACCCCTCCAGGCTCTTGAGCAACAACAAGATTACGGGGCTCCGGAATGCATCTTTCTTGGGACTCTCCCTGCTGGAGAAGTTGTGAGTGAATGGGCAGGGTGGGGTGGACAGAATAGAGGTGAGCAGGAGAACAATCTGGGGAGGATGAAGCATGTTGGTTACCAAAAGCCTCCACATGTCCAGAAACTACTGGCTGGGTAGGGGCTAGAGTCAGTCCACTGGGCCCTACCAAGAAGCTGGTGCCAGGTGGAAGGCTGAGGATGGCTGGAGAGAGATAGACCAATCCCTTCACCAGCTAGAACAGAGATAGAGAGAAACCTTGCTGGTCTAGGCAGGGATGGGGGCTACAGGAATCTCATAAACTCTCTTTAATGAGCAATTAGCTGTCTTGAATCACTATCCTCCTTCCAGCTGGGGCCAGTATAAAAGGGAGATGTGTAAGCCTTAGGGAATCTTATTGTGAGGGAGGCCTCTTCCTCTTTCCCTAAAAACAAGTCAACAAACAAAACCCCAAGGAGGCAGAGTTCCAGCCTGAAATAGGGAAAGGAGTCAAGTCTCCCTCCCACCCCCTTCCCCCAACATCCAGCCACAGCTTCCTTCAGGTGACCTGCAGGCCCAGGACAGGCTGCCAGTGGACTTGGCAGTGCTGGCGCCTGGCTGGTCTTCATGGGTCTCCTCTTCAGACTTGAGAATCCCTGCTGAAGTCTTGGTTGAGGCCAGTGTGTGGAAAGGGTGAGTGAAGAGGAGCTGTTGTTATGTTATGTACCTTCAAGCTGGAACTGACACATAGCTGACCCTCTGGAGAGTTGTCAGAGGCAGTAAATTGCATGGGAGGAGATTCCACAGAGCAGCTGAAGGATTCTTTTGGGTTGGCGATGCAACTCCTTCCCACAAAGCCACCAGCGCTCCCTGAGGAACAACTAGTGGTGATAAATTGTTAGGAAATAAGGGAAAACACCAGAGCCTTAGCCCCTCAGCTATATTCAAATAACACCATGTTCCCAGAGGGCCTGTGGAGAGGTGGTACCAGTAGTGACCACTGGGCTGAAGACCTGAACCAACCCCTCTCTAAATTCCCTGTTCACTTGAGTGTTCCAGGAATCACAGTGTGTATTGAGTCCTTATCTCCTCCACAGAAGAGGCCTGGCCTCCTTGCCTCTCTGGAGACTGATCTTTTATTTCCTTCCCATCCCAGTGACTTCTCCCAGCTCTACACACTTCTTCAAAGCATTCTCAGTTCCTCCAAAAGTGATCCAGGCCCCTTCTAGTATGAAAACGAAAACATTTAGTTCAACGCAATGGAGATGTAAATGAATAAGGTGTGAGCCCTCCTGTAAAGGAGCCAGAGTTTCACATCTAGTGGAGACCAGATAGATGGTCCCAGAACCAGCACAGATTAATGATATATACAGATTATAATTAAGTCAGTTAGGAATTTCATTGGCTAGGGTGTTCGAGAGTCATAGAGACACAGTATCTGCACATCACGATGTTTTGATCTTTAACCATCTCAACAATCTCATGCATGGACCTCACTTGGATCCATTTAACAGTGGAAGGGAAATCTCACTCTAACCTCTATGACTGTGACTATTAATGGCCTAGTTGACTTAGCTGGACTGTTGGGCAAGGATGACAGGAGCAGGGACGTGGGGAGAACTGAGAAAGGAACAGACTCCCACACAGGGCAGAAAAGTAGAGTAGTTTTGAGTGATCTGGGGTATGTTGGACTAGGATGCTGACGGTAGTTCTTCTGACCATCTGCTCTGGAGCTCAAAAGCTGATTTTTAAGTCATGTGTGTGAAGAAATAGAAATATTTTTTAAACTTTGGGTTTGTTTGGGTTTGTTGTTTTTTTTTGAGGGATATGTGTGTGGTATAAAAATACATACAACTCAACAAGTTCTACGTGTACGAGTTTGTGATCTTAGTTACATGCTTTAAGTCATACAACCAGTCTAACTATCTTTTCCCAAATTATTCTACCGCCCTTGGAAGCCCTGGTGACATAGTGGGTTAAGTGTTGGGCTGCCCACTGAAAGGCCAGCAATAACCATCACTAATTTGAAGAAGCAGGGTGGTTTTTAAAGTCCCTTCTGAAACAGTGAAGCATTTGGGTTCTGGTTCCAGCCCTCAGCCCAGGCTTGATCTTAGAGGCCGTGTGGCAGGAAAGCAAATGCTCCTTCCAGGGATCTTTTGGAGGAGGGCAAACCACAGGCCACTTCTCCTGCTCCTGCAGATAGATGCTCTTCCTTCTTACCATGAGGCGGCGGCTGCTTTGAGCCTCTGGTGACGTCATCTTCCCTTCTTCACTCTTCCTTCCATCAGAGGGCTCTGCCCTCCTTTGCTTCTCCTTCAATCTTGAAAGGGTAAGTTTTCTGACAAAGCTGAAAAGAGGGCTTTTCCTTTCCCATTCTTGCAGATGTCCCCCGCCCCCAGTCACCTCTTCTCCCCAGCACGGTCACCCACACAGCCGTTGTATTCAAAGTGAGGGAAGCAATCAGAGAAAGCAAAGCCAAAAAAAAGCCCACTGCCGTGGAGTCCATTCCAACTCAGTGCCCCGTAGGATGGAGGAGAACCAGCCACAGGGTTCCCAAGCCTGCATACCCTTAGGAAAGCAGACAGCTACATCTTTCTCCTGAGGAGCAGTTGGTGGGTTCAAATGATTAACCTGTCTGTTATCAGCTGTGTGCTTTAACCACTGTGCACCAGGGCTCCAAACAGGAGAAAACTACAAACTTGATAAGAGACAGGAATCTCTGGATCATGCAACAGCTAACAAGCCTGGTCACTAACAGAAAGATTAGTTATTCAAGACCACCTAGAGTTGCTTGGAAGAAATTCTTGCAAACTACTACCAAAACATCCGTCACTGAAACCCACAATTCATTGCCATAGAGTTGGAATCGACTCATCGTTGACTCTCTAGCTGGCTTTCAGACAGTGTAAATCTTCTAAGGGTGTGCGATTCATCCTAGAGAGGGTTAAACCAGGCTACTCCTTGTACTCCTTGGAGGCAAAGATTCTGGGACTTCGTCTGACATACTTTGGACATGTTGCAAGGAGAGACAGGTCTTTGGAGAGGGACATCATGCTTGGGAGGGTGGAGGGACAGCACAGAAGGGGAAGACCCTCTATGAGGTGGATTGATTCAGTGACTGGGGTAATCAGGATGGGTGTGTCAGAGGCAATGAGATTGGCACAGGATAGAGCAGGGTTTAGGGCTGTTGTACATAGGGTCGCTATGAGTCGCAAACGACTCGACGCACATAACAACAACAACAACAAGTCTTCTAAGAGAAGATAGCCTGTCTTTTTCTGTGATTGAAACCCTGTGGAGTTGGAAATGACGTAACTAGAACAGAATGAATTAGAATGGCACATGAGTGGGGGGTATATAACCAATATCACTGAATAATTTGTGTTGAAATTGTTAAATGAGAACATGATTTGCTCTGTGGACTTTCGCCTTAAACACAATAAAAGGGCTGGCTTTGGTTTTGGTTTTGGGTTGTTTTTTTTTTAAAAAAAGCCCAACCCTTTAGCACAGAACATAGTTCTACTCTGAAACCATGAGGTCGCCGTGAATCGGAATTGACTCAGAGGCAGCTGGTCTCACTGGAGACAGAGTCTAACTAAATGCTGAGTCAGTGATGTGGGAAGAGTACCTGCTGTGTGGAAAAGTGAACCAGACTCCTAGGTGTGAGCTCCTGCTCTGCTATGAACTGTTCTGCTCATTCCTTCTGTAAATATTCTCTGATCTGCCTCTAAGTGCAGGCTTGGTTCCAGGCACCGAGGACGTAGACGTAAACGTCAGACCAAGTGCTTGCCTTCACAGAAGTCATAGGATTTACCCTCTCCTGATGGGATTAAAAAATAGCAAATAAATATATATGAGAAGATGCTAAGAGCTACAAAGAAAAAGAAAGTAGGGTAAAGAAGCTAGAAAGTGATGGAAGTCTTTTATGAAGACCCCTCTAATGAGGTTTCCTCTGGCTGCTATAACTTATTATGAGTGACAGTGGTGTATGTGTTTGTTTGTTTGTTTGTTTGTTTGTTTTAAACGGTGGCTTTTAGGATTGCAGCACAGCTAGGCCCCTAGTACTCTCCCAAACAGTGGTTTTAAAATAAAAATACTGATTCTTTTAGGGTCCTAGGGGCTAGAACTTTGAATTCAGGGGATCAGGGGGACCAGACTCTCTCTGTCAGGCCTAGGGAAAGATTCTTCCTGTCTCTTCCAGCTTCTGGTAGCCCTAGATGAACCTTGGTTTTGTAGCAGCGTCACTTGAGACTCTGCCTCTGTCATCACATAACTGTCTCCCTCTATACTTACCTGACTCCTCAAAGTCAAACTGGATTAGTAGTACCCACCCTGTTACAGAATCAGGAGAAAGATGACAATCTCCTCCGAAGTAATTTGTTGTTGTTGTTGTTGTTGTTGTTATGTGCCAGCGAGTCATCCAGTCATCCGTGACTCATAGCGGCCCTATGTACAACGACCTTAAACTCTGCTCTATCCTGTTGTCTTATTGTCTCTGACACACCTACCCCTATTACCCCAGTCACTGAATCAATCAATCTGCCATCGAGGGTCTTCCTCTCCTGTGTCCCAAGCATGACGTCCCTCCAAGCAGTTCTCCAAGAAGGACTGGTCCTTCCTTGCAACACATCCAAAGTATGTCAGATGAAGCTTCAGTATCCTTGCCTCCAAGGAGCAGCCTGGTTTAACCCTCTCAAGGTGAAAACTGTTTGTTCTCCTAGCAGTCCATGGTATATTCAACACTCTTCTCCAGCACCACAGCTCAAAGGCATCAGTTCTCAGAATTCCCTAGTCACTGTCCAGCTCTCCGAGGCATAGCAGCAATTGCAAAGACTATGGCCCGAATCAGGCTCACCTTAGTCTCCAGCCTGATGTAGTTGCTCTTCAGTAAGCTGGAAAGGTCTCTCTGACAGCAGACTTTCCCAATGCAATATGTCTTTTCATTTCCTGGCTACTGGTGTCAAGAATGTTGATTGTAAAGCCAACAAACTAAAGCTGTAAACAATCTCAATCTATTCACTATCTATCATGACGCTGCCAATCGGCCTAGTGGTGAGAATCTTTGTTTTATTGACATTGAGCCTCAATCCATATTGAAGGTCCTTGACCTTCTGTATCAAGTGGTTCAGGTCCTCCTCAGTTTCAGCAAGCAGGGTTGTGTCATCTGCATAACGCAGATTGTTGATGATTCTTCCTCCAATCCTGATGCCAAATTTCTCTTCATAGAGCCCAGCCTCCAGGATAATCTGTTCTGCATATAGATTGAAAAGGTATGGAGACAGGATACATCCCTGGGGTATACCTTTCCCAACTTTGAACCAACTTTGTTCCCTTGTTCTGTTCTGACAACTGCCTCCTGGTCCAAGTATAGATTTTGCGCAAGTGTTCTGGTATTCACATTCTTCTGAGTTAGCCACAGTTTGCTGTGATCTACACAGTCAAATGCCTTTGCATAGTCAATGAAACACAGATAGACATTCCTCTGGTATTCCCTGCTTTCAGCTAAGATCCATCTAACATTAGCTATAATATCCCTACTACCACAGCCTCTTCCAAACCCAACCTGCACTTCATGTAGTTCTCTGTTGATGTGCTGTTCTAGTCATTTTTGGATAATCTTCAGCAGAATCTTTCTTGTACATGGTATTAATAATATTGTTTGATAATTTCCACACTCTGACAGATCACTTTTCTTTGGAATGGGAACAAATATTGATCTCTTCCAGTCACTTGGCCAAGTGGTTATCCTCCAGATTTCTTAGCATAACTTGGTGAGCACATCCAGGGTAGCATTTGTTTGTTGATTTACAGTCTCTAAAAACTCTGGAGGGTCAGCTTCGACTTGAAGGCAATGAGTTGTTTTCAATTTGTGGCAGTAAGGTCGCCTGGTAACTAAACACATCTGTGGTGACCTTATATCCAAACAAGGTCACATTCACGGGCACCAGAGGCCAAAATGGCAAAACCTTTTTGGGGGGACACAATTCAACTCATGGCCGTGACTGAGTCCAAGATCTGAATGAAGGGAGGGAGAAGGCAGGTGTCTCTCACAGGGCAGAGAGAAGAGCAAATGAAAAGGGTGTTTGAACCAGACCATGCCCGGCAAGTCTGAGAAACGGGCTGAGTCAAGAGTGAAGAGAGGTAGGATGAGGTCAAAGCAATGCAGGCGTGGACCTGGGCTTGGGGCCTTAATGTCCTCAAGTGTAAAATGAGGAAGGTGAACTGGATGTTTAGTATGGTGCCTTCAGATTTTCAATTCCACAATTCTTGAGTGTGTGGTACCCACCAGTGCTTCATGAAAATGAAAAGACGACAGAGCCAGAATGATAGGGATAGGCTTTACAGAGGAGAGGAGACGCAGTGGGCAGAGAGGGGTGACTTGTCTCAACAGAAACCCACCAGCTTTGCAGGGATGGTGCAGGGAGAACTGGAAGAGCCCAGGGTCTCCAACCTGGCTGGTGACCACCATCCCAGCAGGAGGAAAGAGATTTCAAATAGAGCTGCTCCAGAGCCCTACTCCCAGGTTCTAATTCATGAGATTGGATGGGGCATGGGAATATTTTACAAGATATGCAGGCAGTTCTCATGCTCATTCAGGGTTGGGAACCAGTGGAACAGATGACCCCTAGACTGTGGGCCTATTCATCACAAATAAGACGCCGGGGCCTGGCATGTAGTTGGTGCTCAGGAAACACTGATCCCTCTGTCCTGTCAGGCTCAGATGTCTAGACTTTGGCAGCTGAGGCCATGGCAACTTAACATCCACAGTCTATAAGCAGCATGCCCCGTGGGAGGCTTGGGGCCTAGTCTAATAAGTGAAATGGTAGATCTTCAGGGCTCTAGGGGGGAAAGCCTGCATTGCTTTCTTGTTTCAAGAGCCCTCAAGCCTTTGAGGATGTGTCCAGTGCAAATGTGGGTGTGGAGGGGTCACCTCACTGGCCAAGAGCAGGAGGTCCTTGCACGGTCCCAAGTTTGTGATCAGGGCCTTGAGGTGAGAGTGAGGTGGACATACACTTCTGTGAGAGCCTGGCATGGGGAAGAGGAGGAGATTCGGAATGGATGCTGGGTGGGGATGAGGGAACAGTCACGCTCTAAAGAGGCTTGGGTGAAGGCAGGGGAGCATACTGTGTGGGGCTTGGTCAGCCAGCGAGATGGGCTAGACAACTGGAAAACAGGTCCCGGTAAAGGCAGTTCCCCGCCAGCCTAAGGACCCAGGCGTGGTGAGATGTTGTCTGTGCGCCCTGGATGCATCCCACAGCAAGACACGACCTGCTTAAGTTAGTGCTCAGGTAGAGGAAACGATGAAAGAGACTCTGGAGTAGGAAGAGGCCTGGTAGTGAATCCTGTCTTTGCCATTGACCTTCTGGACACCTTGCCAGTCCTGACACGTCTCACCTGGAAATTGGGAGTGATGAGTTCAGCCATGTTATCATGGGTACAAATGTGCTCATCTGTGCAGAGCACTGGGGACAGCATGGGCTTTTAGTAAGTGGGAGTAGCCCCCTTCCTCTCTGTGGAGTTTCACATTCTCAGTTAACCTGGTGGCCCTTTGTTTGCATAGCGTTTGTCCAGAGTGACCCCACTATCAGCAGGCAGTTTTTCACTGACATGAAACTGCTGAAAATGCTCCAGAGGACTCAGGCACCCCAGTTCACATCTTTTTCCAGGGCTCTCCACCACATATATACAATGAGCAGCCATCAGAAAACTTCTGCAGGACCCTGATCCCCAACTGTGTACCCCAGACCGGCCCTGAGCTAGACATAGGACAGGGAGCCCCTAGCACAGGCCAAGGGGGCCTGACTCAGCATGTATGCCAGAGTGTGGATCTGTGTGGAAGCACGCCCCCAGAGGCCTGTGGGACAGCCAGAGGGAAAGGCCTGGGGAGGGGAGCCTGGTCAGCCCCAGGATGATTTGTCATTGCCTAATGAGATTAATGAGCCCCAGGGGCTGGTATGCAGCGGGTACTGGGCTCTCATTAGAAGCAGATGCTCTTGGGAATGATGGCAAGTGGCCCCCCCCCACCGGGGGTGGAGTGAGGCTCATGGGCCAGGTGGTTTCCATTAATCTGTGGGTGGGGCCAAGGGAAAGGCTGGCTGGTCCCTCCCTCTTTTCCATCTCCTCCAGCACTCTGGAGGAATGCGGCAGAGAAGCCACCAGAGGCTCTGGCACTGCTGAGGGCCCAAGGAGGGAAGCTGATAGATGCAGGCACAGCCCTCTTGTTCGCTGTTGCAGCCGCAGCACTTGGCACAGGATAGGTGCCCAGTAAATACCTATTGGATGACATCAAGATAAGAGGACTTGCAGGATGGAAGACTAGGACCACCTTGAATTCCCACCTTACCACCAGAACCGTTCCTTCTCCCCACAGACCATCTCAATACCTGCTGTGGTGTTTTGGCCTTTCTCTGCCAGCCCCCACTTTCTGGTGAACCCTGGAATTCCTGAAGGGCCCAGAGAAAACTGCTCTGTGGCCTCAGAACCTATAATTTGGTTTCCAAACCCACAAGCAGGGAGGTCTGTGGGGACCTGAGGAAGCCAACTTTGTGTCACCCCACCCTATCAGAGCATGGGACACACTCACATACATATAAACTCTCTCTCTCTCTCTTACACACACACACACACACACACACACACACACAGTCTGTATACATACATACAGTCTGTTTACATACATACTGTCTCACACACACATTCACACGTACACAAACTTATACAGACGTACACTGGCATGTAGGCTTGCACAATCACTCTTTTTTAAATGGCATTATTGAGAGATCATTTACATACCATAAAGTTCATCAGTTTAAAGAATACAATTCAATGTTTTTATTACATTTACTGAGTTGTGCAACCAGAACCACAATCTAATTTTAGAACATTTCATTTTTATCATCCCCAAAAAGAAAGCTTGAATCATTAACAGCCACTCCCCATTCCTGCTGTCCCTCTGCCCCAGCCCTAAGCAACCACTAATCTACTTTCTGTCTCTTATGGATTTACTGATTCTAGCCGTTTTATATAAATGAAAAGTATAGGATTTTGTAACTGGGTTCTTACGTTTAGCATTTTTTTTTAAATTTATTTCATTATTTGTGTGTGTGTGTGTGTGTACCGCCAAGTCAGATCTGACTGGTACAGGAGAAGATTGGTCCTCCTTCTCCAGCAGAGCATCTGGCGGATTTGAACTGCACACCTCTGAGATTGCAGTGCAGCTTCTTGCCGCTAGGCCACCAGAGCTCGCCACATTTAGCATGTTTTTGAGGTTTATAGACATTGTAGTGTATTTCAGTTCTTTGTTCATTTTTTATGGCAAATAATACCCAATTCTGTGAATATAACACATTTTGTTTCTACTTTTTTGCTGTTGTAAGTACTACTATCAACATTTATGTACAAGTTCTTATATGGGTGTGTGCTTGTTTCTCTTTGATGCATACCTAGGAGTGGAACTTCTGGATTATAGGGTAATCTTCTCTCTCTAGTTGTTTTCTAAAGTGGCTATACCATTTCACATTCTCACTAGTCCCATGCAGAGGGTCCAGGGCCTCCGCATATTTGACAACACTAGGTACTGTCATCTTGACTATCTCATTGTAGTTTTGATTTGTATTTTCAAAGACATTGAGCGTCTTTTTTTGTGCTTGTTAAGAATTCTTCTATCTTTTTTGGAGAAATGTGTTCTTGTCCATTTTTCACCTGAGTTAATGGTCTTTTATTATTCAGTTCTTCTTCCTATCTTCTGAATACAACGCCTTTACCACAGATATGATTTCCACCCTCCCCCCAGGTATATTATTTGCAGACATTTTCTCCCACTCTGTAAGCTGTCTTTTCACTTTCATGAAGGTCTTTTGGAGCATATATGTTTTAAATTTTGATAAATTCCCTTTCCTGATCTTCTCATTTACTGCTAATGTTCATACACTCACACTTAGACACCTAGCTTTCTGAGTCTCTTATCTCCTAACAAAGAGAACCATGCATCACAGCAAGACAGGTTGGAGTTTTGTTCCTGGGAACACCCAGCTGCCTGCTGATACCTGGCTTGGAGTGGTCCTTCCCTCCATATTGACAAGGAGTTAGACAGGCTATGCTTGCAGCCAAAGGACACTGGTCCAGTTGTTTGTCAGGAGGATCTACCCACACAATGCAATTTGCCCCGGTTCCTAGAACAGGGATCCACAGAAGAAGATGGAAGAGCAGGAGCTTCCACATTTATGCAAATATCTGCATCGTTCTGAACAAGCTCTATAAGCCCACATGACCTCACTTAAGAAATGGAAGGCTCACGTGAGGCAATCTAAAGCAGAGGATCTTACCATGGGATTCTTGAGCCTTTTCATTTTTCTGGGATGAGTCCAAAGTCTGCCTCACATTTTTGAAAGGATGTGCTAAGCAAAAAACAGAACAAGGCCAGTGACTGACTGTGGAACAAACTGTCAATTGCTCATAGGCAAGTTCAAACTGAAACAGAAAAGGATAAAACAAGTTCACAACAGCTAATGTAGCTTGAGTGTTGTTGTTGTTGTTGTTGTGTGCCATCAAGTCCCCTGCAACTCATCCCAACACTACATACAACAGCTCTGAAGCCTGCCCTATCCTGAAACGGTCTCACTGACTCTGACACATTACCCAGTTACTGTGTCACTCCATCTTATCCAGGGTCTTCCTTTCCTGCGCTGTCTCTCCACCCTTCCGAGTATGATGTCCTTCT
Source organism: Elephantulus edwardii (assembly GCF_000299155.1). NCBI lineage: Eukaryota > Metazoa > Chordata > Mammalia > Macroscelidea > Macroscelididae > Elephantulus > Elephantulus edwardii. The sequence goes on along the minus strand of NW_006399937.1, from coordinate 23,617 downwards.
TCAAGGACTGGTCTCTCCTGGCCACATGCCCAAAGTATATGAAACAGAGCTTCAAAATCCTAGCCTCAAAGGAGAAACTTGGTTTCATCCTCTCAAAGACAGATCTATTTGTTCTCTTAGCAGTCTATAGTCTGCTCAGTATTCTTCTCCAGCACCACAACTCAAAGGCATCAACTCTTTTTTTTATTTTTAATTATTATTAAATTTTATTTGTTTTAATGAACATTTACAGAGATTTTGGGTTTTCATTCTCATCAATTCTTCTACTGTTATCCTTAGTCATTGTCCAGCTCTCTGATGTATAGTAAGTAATTGCAATGACTACGTGCTCAATCATGTGCACCTGAGTCTCTAGACTGACATCATTGCTTCTTAGTACTCTTGAGAGATTCCTGACAGAAGATTTTCCCAGTACAGTTTGTATTTTGATTTTCTGATTACTGGTGACAAGAGTCTTGATTGTAGAGCTGAGCAAGCTGTAACTGTTAACAACCTCAAGCTCTTTTCCATCCATCATGGTGCTGCCATTTGGCCCAGTGGTGAGAATCTTTGTCATCTTGATGTTGAGTTTCAATCCATACTGAAGACTACAGCCCTAGACATTCAACAGCAAGCACTTCAGGTCTTCCTCAGTTTCAGCAAGCAAAGTTGTATCATCATAACATAGGCTGTTCATGAGTCTTCCTCCAATCCTAATGCCACATTCCTCTTTATAGAGTCAAGCCTCTTGAATGATCTGTTCCACATATAAATTGAAAAGGTGTGGAGACAACAAGATACATCCCTGACCACTCCTTTCCTGGTTTTGAACCATGCACTGTTTCCGTGTTCTCTTCTGGGAACTACTTCTTGGTCCAAATATAGGTTCTGCATGAGCACAATCATGTGTTCTGTGATTCCCATTCTCCTCAAGGTTAGCTACAATTTGTTGTGATCTACACAGTCAAAAACCTTTGCATAGACAATAGCAAACAGTAGGCATTCTTCTGGTGGTGGTGGTGGTGTTGTTATGTGCCATTGAATGGCTTGCGACTCAAAGCGACCCTATGTACAACAGCCCTAAACTCTGCTCTGTCCTGTGCTAATCGCACTGTCTCCAATACACCCATCCTGATTACCCCAGTCACTGAATCAATCCACCTCATAGAGGGTCTTCCCCTCCTGCGCTGTCCCTCCACCCTCCCAAGCATAATGCCCCTCTCCAAGGACCGGTCTCTCCTTACAACATGACCAAAGTATGTCAGACGAAGCCTCAGAATCCTTGCCTCCAAGGAGTAGCCCAGTTTAACCCTCTTCAGGATGAATCTGTTTGTTTTCTTAGCAGTCCATGGTACCCTCAATACTTCTATCCTCTCTAGTCATTGTCCAACCCTCATGCATAAGAAGTGATTGCAAAGACCATGGCCTGTATCAGAAGCATCTTAGTCTCCATAGAGACACCATTGCTCTTCAGTACTTTGGACAAGTCCCTAACAGCAGACTTTCCCATGGCAATACATCTTTGAATTTCCTGGCTGCTGGTGCCAAGAGTGTTGATTGTGGCGCCAAACAAAGTGAACAATCTCAATCTCTTCACCACCCATCCTGATGCTGCCAATTGGTCCAGTGGTGAGAATCTTTGTCTTCTTGATATTGAGCCTCAATTCATATTGAAGGCTACAGTCCTTGACCCTCTGCAGCAAGTGTTTCAGGTCCTCCTCAGTTTTAGCAAGCAGGGTTGTGTCATCTGCATAACACAGATTGTTAATAAATCATCCACCAATCCTGATGCCACAATTCTCCTCATAGAGCCCAGCCTCCCGGATAATCTGCTCTGCATAGAGGCTGAAAAGATATGGAGACAGGACACATCCCTGGCGCATGCCCTTCCCAATTTTGAACCATGCAGTGTTCCCTTGCTCTGTTCTGATGACTGCCTGCTGGTCCAAGTATAGGTTTCACATTAGAATGATGAAGTGTTCTGGGATTCCCATTCTTCTCAGAGTCAGCTACAGTTTGTTATGATCCACACAGTCAAACGCCTTTGCATAATCAATGAAACACAGATAGACATTCCTCTGGTACTCCCTGCTTTCAGCTAAGATCCATCTAACATTAGCTACAATATCCCTCATACCACAATCCCTTGAAACCCAGCCTGGACTTCTGGCAGTTCTCTGCTGGTGTGCTATTCCAGTCGTTTTTGGATAATCTTCAGTAGAATCTTGCTTGCATGTGAAATCAATGATACTCTTCTATAGTTTCCACAATCTGTTGGGTCACCCTTCTTTGGAATGTTCTAATGTATAGAACATTCTTCTGGTACTCTTTGCTTCTGTAAGATCCATTTGACATTGGTGATAATGTCTCCAGTGCCAGGACCTCTTCTAAACCCAGTTGTATTTCTGGTAGTTTTCTGTTGATGTACTATTCCAGTTGTTTTTGTATAATCTTCAGCAGGACTTTTTTTGTGTGTGATATTAGTGATATATCCTACCTGAATTTAGAGACCATCTAAAAAATAGATTGATACATTGAACACTAATAGCCAGAGTCCAGATGAGTTGTGGGATGATACCTACTGCATCAAATATAGAGAAAGCAAAAGGTGATTAAGAAGACAGGAAATAAAGAAAAACAAAAAATAGATGCCAACAAAGACTCTGACACCTACTTTAGAACATAGAGTAGAGTAAATAGAAGACATGTTACATTATGAGGGCTGAACAGACTTCAAAGGGCAACTTGAGAAGACTAAGTATTATAATTTGCAAAGACCTGGAGTTAGAAAACCAGAAGGAAAGAACATGCTCAGCATTTTCTAAGCTAAAAGACCTAAGAAAACAATTTCAGGCTTCAAATGTTAATATGGAAAGATGTTATGGAGGACAAAAAATTGAATGAGGCAATTGTATCAAAAGAAGATGGGGGGGTAATGCACAGAGTGACTGTAATAAAAAGAATTAGTTAATATTCAGCTATTTCAGGATGCAGCATATGATTAAGAGCCCAAAGTAGTAAAGGTAGAAGTCCAAGCTACATTGAAGACATTGCTGAGAACGAGGCTCCAAGAATTGATGAAATGCTAAGAGATGTTTCAGAAAATGGTTGCAGTGCTGGAAATACTCATTTATACCAAGAAATTTGGAAAATAGCTCCCTGATCAATCCACTGGAGGAGATCCATGTAAGTGCTCATTCTAAAGAAAAGTGATCTAACAGAATGTAGAAATCAATCATTAAACAACAGCATTACTAGCACACACGCAAGTAAAATTATGCTGAAGATTATTAAAAATGAATGCACCAGTACATCAAGATGTAACTGTCAGAAATTCATGCTGAATTCAGAAGAGGACTTAGAATAAGGGAAAGCATTCATTACTAATGCTAGCTGGAGCTTGGTTGAAAACAACACCAGCAAGATCTTTATCTGTGTTTGATTGAATATGCAAAGGCATTTGCCAGTGCAGGCAAAGGGGTACTACAGGGTTAAAAGTCAGGAATGATGTGCATCAGATTATCATCTTGTCACCATTTATTCAATCTTTATGCCAAGAAACTAATCCGAGAATCTGTGCTGTGTGAAGAAGAGCATGACATCAGGATTGGCAAAAGCCTCTATAAAAACCTGTTCCAAGTGAAGAGGACTTGAAACATTTAATGATGAAGAGCAAAGACTATATAGCTTTCAGTATAGATTATACCTCAACATAAAGACGACGAAAATCCTTACAACTGGATCAAAAAGCAACATCATAATAAATGGAGAGAAGACTGAAGTTGTCAAAGACTTTATGTGGATCTATACTAAACTTCCATCAAAGCAGTGGTCAAGTTATTAAAATAATGCATTACATTGGGAAAATCTGCTAAGAAATCCCCCTTCTTTAAAGTGTTAAAAAGCGAAGATGTCACCTTGAGGACTAAGGTGCACCTGACCCAAGTCATATCTTAAATTTTCATATATATATATATATATATACACACACACAAACTCACACATATATATGAATGCTGGACAATTAATAAGGTGTTGTTGCTGTTGTTATGTGCCGTCGAGTCGTTTGCAACTCATAGCGACCCTATGTACAACAGCCCTAAACCCTGCTCTATCCTGTGCCAATCGCACTGCCTCTGACACACCCATCCCCGTTTACCCCAGAGACTGAATCAATCCATCTCATAGAGGGTCTTCCCCTCCTGCGCTGTCCCTCCACTCTCCCCAGCATGACATCCCTCTCTAAAGACCTGTCTCTCCTTACAACATGTCCAAAGTATGTCAGATGAAGCCCCAGAATCCTTGCCTCCAAGGAGCAGCCTGGTTTAATCCTCTCTAGGATGAATCTGTTTGTTTTCTTGGCAGTCCATGGTACATTCAATACTCTTCTCCAGCACCACAGCTCAAAGGCGTCAATTCTCCTTCTGTCCTCCCTAGTCATTATCCAACTCTCTGATGTATAACAAGTGATTGCAAAGACCATGGCCTGTATCAGGCGGACCTTAGTCTCCAGAGAGACACCGTTGCTCTTGAGTACTTTAGAGAGGTCCCTAACAGCAGACTTCCCCATCGCAATACGTTTTTTGATTTCCTGGCTGCTGGTGCCAAGATAGACTCAAGAAAAACTGATGCATTTGAATTACAATAGTGGCAGGGAATATTGAATATACCTTGGACTTGCAGACAAATTTCTCCTGGAAAAAGCACAGTCAAATGCTCCTTAGAAGTGAGGATGGCAAAACTCTCATTTGTGCTTTGGAAATGTATCAGTTGAGATCATCACCTGGGGATTTAGCAGAGACTCAACAAAAAAGAGGGAGATTCTCAGCAACACAGATCAACATAGTGTTTGCAACAGTGGGCTCAAACATAGCAATGATTTTGAGAATGACATAGCAGCAGTGTTTAGTTTGTGTCCCATAAGGTCACTATGAGTTAGAACTAACTCAATGAAATCTAACAACAATAAGAAATGGGAAGGGTCTAGAACCACCAATCTATAAGGGCCTTCCAAGAATAATATCCAAATTCTATGACAGCATTTCCTCCCGTAACTAAGGAGGGTGTAGCTAAGAGCTAGCTAACTGCCTTCCTTATCAAGAGACCAGGAGGCTCCAGCTGCCTGAGATTCAGGCGCCTTTGGTCTGTCAGAGCTCGGCCTAGCGAGCAGCACTTTAGATAGCTGTCAGCTGCCTCAGGAGAGGACCCAAGTCTGGCCGGTTCCAGGCAAGTAGGCCAGCTCCTGAAGGCTACACAATGTATGGGAACTGCCCTGGTCACCTCCAAAGCCACTCTGGATATGAGGCAAGATGGAAAAAATGCCAGCCCTCAGTGGACGCTCCCCCCTCAGAGAGGCCCCAGCATGGCTCTGGGTTTCAGGAAATGGAGGGCAGGAAGAGGGGCTGGGGCCTGAACAGCCGCCTTGCTCCCATCTGCAAAGCATCAGTGGGGCAGGAGGGGTGGGGGGCTCATGAGGGGGGACCAAGAGGAAATGAGAATAAACATAAGTGAGCAGAGAAGGAAGGGGTGGGGGGCTGCAGTCTTGGCCCCTTGGCAGCCCATGAAGGGAAGTGACACAATGAGGAATGTGTTTCCCTCTACCCGTCCCCTGCATGGGGGTGGGAGGCAGATCCCTGAGAATGGCCAGACCCCAACAGGGGCCAGGGGGCACATGCTCCAACAGCCTGGGGGAGGAGCATTGAGGGCCAGGGTCTGGGCAGCCAAGGGGGGAGATGATGGGCAGGAAGGGTGACCCTGGGCAGACAGGACACAAGTCCCATGTTCTGTCTGCATTCTGTATACAGTGAGTATCCTCTGGGTCTGCAAAATTGCACACATGTGTCCAGCACTGGGGTAACCTCCCAGCAAGTCTGGGTATGCCACCATCGCTCCTTCAGGAAACTGGCTCTTCCTGGTGGCTTTCCTGTCCTGCTCAAGCAGATTCAAGGAGGGAAGCTGAGTCTTTGGGAAACTGAAGTGTGAGGACCCAGGCCATGGGCTGGGCTGAGCAGGTTGTTTTCTTAATCTCACTCCCTCTGGGTGTTTATGTCCCCTGACTGGGACTGTGTGCAAACAGGCCTCCTGGTGGGACAGCACCTCCCCATCCTGGATACAGGCTTCCTCTCCCCACAGCAGGGAGCCAGCTTGTTCTGTAACCCTCTCCTGCCTGTAATCCAAAAAATATTCCTGACACTTTGCCAGACAGAACCAAGAGCCTCCTTCAGCCTCAGATGGGACGTGGGAGAAGCTCAGAGCCTTGGCCCCAGTTACCCCTTGTCAGTTTCCCATTTTACTGTCACAGACCCCCAGACTCTTTTTGCTATTCCAAGAATCTCCCACCCTCCTGCATCATAATCTCCTGGGAGTGAGGGAGGGAGGATCTGGGAACCCAGAGAGTGAGACTGTGGATGCAGCATGCAGACACCCCAGGAGAAGGGTATCTGGGTCAAGCTGAGAGGCCTCCTGGGAAGCTATTTTGCAAGCCTGTTTTGGTTTGGCCCAGGAAAGACCCAGGTTGCCCTTGAGTGAGCAGGTGAGGCGAGTGACTCAGATTATCAAGGCACCTCTTCCCCTGAGTGTGAAAGGCACAGAAGATGAGGATGGCCCGCACTTGGTCCTCAGTGGTCCTTCCTGCTTCAACACGCTGGTGGGAGGCTCCTGTCTCAGGTGTTGGACTGGGGCCACCTAGGTCCCCAGTGGGTGGAGCTGTCCATTCAGCACTTTCCCTGTGGGAATTGTACCGTGGCAGTTTGAGACACCAGGCTGAGTCAGGCTCTTCTCTAATGATTCCTCTGCCACTGGTCCTTAGGGTGGGTGGAGCTCAGCCTCTGGCTCCCTAGGAGGACCACAGCCCCCTCCGGTCCTGCCTGAACTGCCTAAGCTTGGCTGGGGGGAGTGCTTCCTCTTGACTCTGTCCCAGCACCGAGGGCTCCTGAGAGACCCTGGGGAGAAGACAGAACTGATGATGTTGAACAAGACTTTACCAGCCCAGGGCCCCAGCTTCTTCACTTGAGAAATGAGGGTTCTGGCTCAGATGATTTACAGTCTTGCCCAAGGTCAGAGTTCACTTGGTCATTCATCAGCTACATGACCTGTTTGCTTACCTGTTGAATGGAGAGATGCTGGGATAAAACAGCTAGAAAAATACCTCCCTGAGGCCAGGTCCTGTGAGAATATACCTTTTGAACACCATGCACAAAAGGCCCTAACATCTACTTTTCCAAATTATTCCCGTAACAACCCAGTGAGATATTCAAGGTAATTGAGAGAGGAATGATGTTGGAAACCAAGGCCTAGCTCTGATCTCACTCTACTCCATGCTTCCACCATGTTTCATGTCTTCATGCAAGGCCCTTCCAATACCCTCTCTTGACTTCTATATCCTTCCTAGCCTTTTTCCCATCAATACACTTGGTGGTCCTCAGGGAAACTGAGGAGACCTGTCCAAGGGCCATTTGGTGTTCGTCACTATTGAGCTGATACAAACTCGTGGCAACCCCATGTAGTTTCTTGGCCATAATCTTTATGGAAGTAGATTGCCAGGCTCTTTCTTCTGTAGCACTGCTGGGTAGGTTTGAACTGCCTACCTTTAGGTTAGCAGTCAAGGTACAGATTCTTCTCATCACCTTGGGACCTGATTGTCTGAGGGGAATGTTCCTTAATCAGACTTTTCCAACCAGTACTGAGAAGAGCAGAGATTTAGAAGAGAATAAAGTTTTGGAGTATGAAAGGAACTCATCCCCCTGGTAACAATGAGAGCACTAACCTCAGAGGAGCAATGTGGCCTCAGAGAGCGGCAGGATGAGACCTTTTCACTTGACTCTCACAGGGACCTGAAGAACAACCTCATCAGCACGGTGGAGCCTGGTGCCTTTCTCGGTCTGGGGGAGCTGAAGCGCTTGTGAGTGGCATGCCCTACCCGCTCGCCCCAGCCTCTGATCCCTGAAGAAAGTTCTAGACATTCCATGATTTCTAGGATACCCCTTCTCCACAACCCTATTCTCAGCTCTCTTCCTACCCTACTGAGGCATAGTCTGGGGTCAAACAAGTGGACATTTCCAGCTCAAATGCAGCACTGGTCCCAACTCATCTAATTTTTCATCCCACACCCCACATGAACCCCTGCCACACTTGTATCCTTCGCACAAGCAGACCCCATACCACTGTATAGTCACCTTGCTGAGGTTGTGTGTGTCCCTCTAGAGATCTCTCCAACAACCGGATTGGCTGCCTTACTTCCGAGACCTTCCAAGGCCTCCCCAAGCTTCTGAGACTGTGAGTTTGGGTGGAGGGCACACCTTGAGTGAGGGCTTGGGAGGAAACAGGTCTCTCCTCCCGTCCCACCCTTCTCTGACCTGAGACCCTGCCCCTCTGTTCCTGGCTCCCTGCAGAAACATATCCGGGAACATCTTCTCCAGTCTGCCTCCTGGGGTCTTTGATGAGCTGCCAGCTCTTAAGATTGTGTGAGTACCTTTGCCGGCCCAAGGACTCAGACCCTGCTCCCTTCTATGGCTCAGGAGGGGAAAGATAGCACTGGGGCCACGATGACCAGCCTTGTGAGTAGACGGAACAGTGGCTAAACCGGCAGCATATTCAACTCCTCATGCTTATGGGGGGCTGCAGGGAGTACACACATACCTAGTTTTGCCTTCTCCAGCCATACCCCTTCCTGTAGCCCCAGCCTCATCCCATGAGCCCACACACCCTCTGCTTTACTCCATGACCCCTCTGCAGGGACGTCGGCACCGAGTTCCTGACCTGTGATTGTCGCCTGCGCTGGCTGCTGTCCTGGGCCCGGAATCACTCTGTGCAGCTGTCGGAGCGCACGCTCTGCTCCTACCCCAGTGCCCTGCACGCGCAGGCTCTGGGTGTGCTCCTGGAGACCCAGCTCCGCTGTGGTTAGCACTTCCTCTGCTTATGAGGACCCTGACTGTTCCCTGACCCAGGCCCTGATGATGGCCAGGAGGTCCTCTGAACAGCCCCAGTGCTCCTTCAGATCTGTAGCCTGTCCTGCCCTAGAGGGTCTTCAAGCAGGGTGGATGACCCAATAAGCAGCATAAGCATGGGCTTATGAGTGCTGACTGATGAATCATTAGTGAACAGTTGTACACAGTTTTCACTACATCTTTGATGTTCACTGCCGATCAGTAAGAAAGCACAAGTAGGTCTGTGCTTACCTTGTTTACTGGGCAATGTGCACTGTGTCAGCACTGTTGCTATGTGATGGGCTTGTTCTGAGCTCAGCCTCTTCTCTTCAGACCTCATTACATCTCCATCAGTTCTTCTAAACTTCCTTTGGGTCTGCTTGTTTGTGTTTTTATCAGGTCCCACTTCTTGGGGATAACAAATATGTCAGGGAAAGGAGCATTTTCATTTGTCTAAAACCTGCCAGTTCCTCTCCTTTGTTCTTAACTCTAAAGATGTTGCCTTGACTCTTTCCTTCTCCAGCTGGTATGAGTTAGACATTGAGGGGGCCCACCCTTAGACACCTCCCCACCCTGATTCTTGTAAACAGGCGGCAGGCACACGGGCCTCACTGTCTGCTGTCTCCTCCGCAGAGGGGGCCCTGGAGCTGCACACACACCACCTGATCCCTTCGCTGCGCCAAGTGGTGTTCCAGGGGGACCGGTTGCCTTTCCAGTGTTCTGCCAGCTACCTGGGCAATGACACTCACATCCACTGGTACCACAACCGGGCCCCCGTGGAGGGAGACGAGCAGGCAGGTGTTCTCCTGGGGGAGAGCCTCATCCACGACTGCACCTTCATCACCAGGTACCCAGCCACCCCTTCTCAGACTCTGCAGGGCGAGGGCTGGCCACAGCACCCACCTCCCACCCATTGACAGGACTATGCCTACACATGTCTCTGGACATGTATGTGTTCACCTGGACACACGTATGTGTATGCATATTTATGAGGTCCCAGGACCGAGTCATAGATGGTCTGATTACAAAATTGAAAGTAATGTCTGATAGAAAAAGAAATTATTCTATTTGACATTTCTTTAGTGCACTGGTGGCCTAGTGGGTAAGGAGTTGTGCTGCCAATGCAAAGGCACTCGGTTCAAATCTACCAACTGCTCTGCAAGAGAAAGATGGGCAATGTCCTCCCGTGCTACTTAGAGCCACTGAAAACCCTCTGGAGGATCAGTGACACTGGTTCTAACTCAATGGAACATAACAATTAGTGCTTTTAAAATGTATGTAGCCAGTCTCACCTGTGTTGACAGGCTGATTGTCTACATGGTCCTGCAAGCATGGCATTCTCTTTGCAGTGCTGCTGTCACTAACCCACTGCCACTGAGTCTCTAACTCATAGCGAACACACAGGAGCGAGAACTGTACTTCTCCCTGCTGAGGCTCCTTCTGGTTAGGAGCGCATCGCCAGCTCTTTTCCCCAAAAAAGTGGTTGGTGTGTTCAAAGCCCCAACCTTGGGCTTAACAGGTGAACTCTTAACCATTGTGCTTTCTTGATCTCCATAATAAAGATGGGGACCCTGAAGCACAGAAAGTAGGTTCCCAGTCAGACTAAAAGGAGTCGTATCTCTCCTCAATTAAACAACAGAAAAAAAGGGGCAGGGGTAAGAATCAGAAGTGAATGCACTGCATCCCAGAGCATGGCACCTGTGGGTGGGCCAGCTTGGGGGTTCTCAGGGGTGCAGGGTAGCAGGCCTGTGAGTCCTCCTGCACCTCTCTGCAGCGAGCTGACCCTGTCTCACATCGGCGTGTGGGCCTCTGGTGAATGGGAGTGCTCCGTGTCCACAGCCCAGGGCAACACCAGCAAGAAGGTGGAGATTGTGGTGCTGGAGACCTCCGCCTCCTACTGCCCTGCAGAACGAGTCGCCAACAACCGCGGGGACTTCAGGTTTGGATTTGCTCTACAGAGGGCTTCCCCATGGAGCAGGCCTCCATTCTGCCCCTAGCACCACTACTACCCCAGGCCAGGCCCCTGTCACTGTTGCCGGAGACCACAGAAGGACAGGATCACGCAGCATCGTTTGTCACTCCGCCCTAAGTCTTGTGATTATTACATTTAGAAATCCCTTCCCTTTATGTATAAAATCACCATCTTAGAACTGCTACACAAAATTGAAGATTTTAATTTTCTTTTTGTAAATTAACAGCTTAAAAAGCTCTTCTCCAAGAAATATCACATTTTAATACCTCTATGACCCTATCAGTTAAGGGCAGGCATTATTTCGCCATTGTACAGCAGTGACTACGAAGTCTCAGAAGGGTGAAGTGATGTGGCTAAAGCCAATGAGATCTCTGGATCCAGACCCAGTACCATTAGTGACAGCACTGTCAGAACACTACAACATTAGAAGCTGAGCATGGAAGGCCCTCTCCTCGGCCCAGCCCCAAGGTCCCAGGCAGGGTGGGGCCCTACTCTGAACACCTGGGTCATTTGCTCCTTTCTCCCCTCTGCCCCAGGTGGCCTCGAACTCTGGCTGGCATCACAGCCTACCAGTCTTGCCTGCAGTACCCTTTTACTTCTGTGCCCCTAAGCGGGGGCGCTCCAGGTACCCGAGCCTCACGCCGGTGTGACCGTGCTGGCCGCTGGGAACCTGGAGACTACTCCCACTGTCTGTACACCAACGACATCACCCGGGTCCTCTACACCTTCGTGCTGGTGAGGCCAAGAGACGGCTGGGATGGGGCACCCTATCTACTCAGATTCAGGGCATCAGGAAGGGCAGAACCCCACCGACACCACGGGCCAAGGGAAGCCCACCATCAAGGCTGCAGTGGTGGGCACAGGAAGGGCTTTGAGGCTGCACCTTATCTCTGGGGACTCTGCATTCAGACCTCTAAGGAAGACCACTAAGAAAGTGTGGACCTGGCCTCCACTCCACACCCCAGGCTTCTTTTTCCACCAGCAGCACATCAAGGGCATCCCTGGGGAGGGGGGAGGGTACAACTTAAGGAAAGGGTGATGTATCTAGTGTTAACTCGGGTTTTGATGAGCTCAGTGCCTCCTATGTGCTTCTGATCCTGATTAGCCCCAGCTGGTGGTGTCATCCTGCCGCCCCTCCCCCCCACTGGTGCTCTAAGCTACAGCCCTGGAGAGAGAGGCCTCCTGGGGCAGTTCTGGAGGAGGAAGAACTGGATAGGATGACCCTCTTTTTCCCTCAACACCACCAGATGCCCATCAACGCCTCCAACGCTCTGACCCTGGCCCACCAGCTGCGGGTGTACACGGCCGAGGCTGCCAGCTTTTCAGACATGATGGACGTAGTCTATGTGGCTCAGATGATCCGGAAATTTTTAGGTTATGTTGATCAGATCAAAGAGGTGAGATTCCACTGGAAACCACCATTTGGCCAAGCCTCCTCATGCCAGTCCCTGGGTCCCAAGCCCCTTTCCTGCCCTCAGTGACTCCCCTGTCCCTCCCAGCTGGTGGAGGTGATGGTGGATATGGCCAGCAACCTGATGCTGGTGGACGAGCACCTGCTGTGGCTGGCCCAGCGCGAGGACAAGGCCTGCAGCAGCATCGTGGCTGCCCTGGAGCGCATCGGGGGGGCCGCCCTCAACCCCCACTCCCAGCACATCTCTGTGGTAATGTGGGTCATCGTGGGAGCTAAGCACTGAGGGGGCCTTACAGCAGACAGGAGCCTTCAAGCAGGCTAGGGACAGTCCTCATCCTGCAGAAGGGAGAGAGCTCTCCCAGTGGTTAAGTTCAAGTATGCACCTTCCCTGACCCCAACCAGCATGGAACACTTGACACAACTAAATGTTGAATTGGATGATAGCAACTTCTATTACTAGAGCAGAGCAAGGGCGAGGAAAGTCAGTGATACACGAAATGTTAAAGACTTTATGGTGAGGAGTGAAGTTGAAGGGATGCGTTGGGTGCCCTCCCATCGATTCTGACTCGCAGTGACCCTTGAAGGCCCTAGAGGAAGACTGCCCCATATAGTTTCCTAGGCTATGATCTTTACTGGAGCAGATCACCAGGCCTTTTCTCCCACAGAGCCACTGGTAGGTTTGAACCATGAACCTTTCCATTAACAACTGCATGTTTAACCACTGTACTAGCAAGGCTCATTAGTTGAAGGGATAACCTGGCAGGAAGAAACAGAAGAAAGGGCCCAAGGGGTAGAAGGGATAAAGGGAAGGCTTGTAAGGAGGCAGAGGGTACTTGCAGGTGAGTGGGGCATCATGGGATCTTTTGTTCCTTGAGAAGAGGGTGATATATGCAAACTGTAGTTAGCCAATTTACAATCACAGTGCAGTACCTTCTACATACAGGATAGTATGCTTAGCACTTAAGGAGGTACCAAAGTAAGCTACATCACTAGTCTAGAGCTTAGCCGAATAAAAGCAAGTGAACCAAACACTAGCACAAGGTCAGACGTGAGCAGGAAGAGGGTCAAGTGCTGGGTGGAAGTTGAGAGGAAGAAGAAGATTCTGCAGGTGGTCGGGTAAGACTATGATAGACATGACCCCCCAGCGCTGAGAAGACACAGTGGGGAATAGAGGGGAGGGGCGGTACGACTAACAGATACGCAGGGAGGGGGTGCGAAGGAGAGAGAGAGAGAGACAGAGAGGTGTCTTCTACCAAAGTGAGGCTGACAAGTTGCTGTCCCTAGAACACAAGGAACGTGGCACTGGAGGCCCACCTCATTAAGCCGCAGGGCTACGTGGGTTTGACCTGCACAGCTTTCCAAAAGACGGAAGTGGGGGCATCTGCGGTGCGCCCTGGTAGCCCTGGCCTGAACCCCCAGGCTGAGTCTGAGCCCCTGGTTGACCAGGAGCTCCGTTTCCACTGTACCACCGGCAGGCCCAACATCTCCCTGTCATCCTTCCACGTCAAGGTGGGCACTGGAGGGAGGAGGAGTGGGGCTGGCAAGGGACTATGAAGGGCAGCTGCCCAACTCGGTGCTGATGGAGGCGGGAGGGGGAGAGGTCTGAGAGGAGCTGGGATTCAGAAAAGTGGAGGGGATAGGGGGATGGAAGGAGAAGGGAGGCCGAGGAGGGGACTGGAAGACACTGGAGTCCTTGGAATTCCTGGGTGTCTCTGAGGAACGCCCATGTCCTCCCCAGAACAGCGTGGCCTTGGCCTCCATCCAGCTGCCCCCTAGTCTGTTCTCGTCCATTCCGGCTGCCCTGGCTCCCCCAGTACCTCTAGACTGCACCCTGCAACTGCTCATCTTCCGAAACGGCCGCCTGTTCCGCAGCCACAGCAACACCTCCCGCCCTGGAGCCGCTGGGCCTGGCAAGAGGCGCGGCGTGGCCACCCCTGTCATCTTTGCAGGAACCAGTAAGGGTGAACTCGTGCTCTCAGGATCCCTCGCAAACGTCTGCGCTCAACCCCTTGCTCCGGCTTCTTCCTCACCCACAGCACCCCCTAGTGTTCTAGCCGAATAGGCAGAGGACGTGGGTGCCTTAACTGTTTTCCAAGGTGGCTGGGTCTGGGCTGGACACAAAAGGGATAGAAGAGAAAAGACATTTAATTTTATTGTCTGTTGTTGTTGTTATGTGCTGTCGAGTTGCCTGCAACTCATAGCAACCCTATGTACAACAGCCCTAAACCCTGCTCTGTCCTGTGCCAATTGCGCTGTCTCCGACACACCTACCCCCATTACCCCAGTCACTGAATCAATCCGTCTCACGAAGGGTCTTCCTCTCCTGCGCTGTCCCTCCACCCTCCCAAGCATGATTTCCCTCTCCAAGGACCGCTCCCTTCTTGCAACATGCCCAAAGTATGTCAGACGAAGTTCAGAATTCTGGCTTCCAAGGAGCAGCCTGGTTTAACCCTTTCTAGGACGAAGGTGTTTTTATAGTCTGTTGTTGTTGTTAGGTGCCGTGAAGTCGTAGATGACTCATAGCGACCCTATGAACGAAAGGCCTGAGCACTGTTTGTACATAGAGTTTCTGGAGGCAAGCCATTTCGGAAGTGGATGCTGCTCCTGCTTCCGGACTTTTCATAGTCTAGATGTGTCAAATTTCAAGAAAGAAATAAGTACAAATGTTTAACCCACCTCTTCCAAAAACCACTGGCATAACCCTATCTGTCCCAGGTGCCTGCACACATGCGAGCAATAATAACCTGCTATAAAAACTCCCTGGCTAGTGCTCAATTGTTAACCTAAAGATTGGAGGTTTCGGGGTGCCTGGGGGAAAAAAGATCTGGCAATCTACTTTTTTTAAAAGTTGCTGAAAATCCGACTGAGCACAGTTCTACTCTCACACACATAGGGTCACTATGAGTTGGAAGTGACTCAGACACAGCAAATAGGTCTTGGGGCCTGCTGGAAGCACAGCCCCAGAGTTTATCATCTAGCTGAGCAATGAGAGGTTGAAATATCATTCCAGGGCAACACAGGGGTGTTAGAGGGGGCTTCTCAATAGGCCAGGCATGTGCTAACGAGGCTCCAGCCTTTTCAGAGCTGGGATTGATATGGACGGGCTTTGAAGGATGACGTTCCTGGGGACACTAGGAGAGGTAGAGCTCTGGTGACAGAGTGCTTTATGTGTTGGCTGCTAGCCAAAAGGTTGGTGGTTCAAATCCACTAGCCATTCTGAGGAAGACAGATAGACCACTTCACCGCATTAAGATTTCTAGCCTTGTAACCTTGATGGAGGGTCATTGATCAGAATTGATTGGAAAGCAGTAGGTTTAGGGGTGGGGGGTTAGGGAGGGTAGAGATCCACACAGGAAGGAGGCATTCACAGAAGGAAGAACAACGTGGGTGGTGGGAGGGATATATCACATTTGACTCACCATCTAGCTCGGGGCCTGGCATGTGGGGGACAGGATGGGCAAACTGCACCCACACTTCAGGTACACCTCTCTCCACCCAACTTAACCCTTTTTCTCTTGGACCAGTTATCTCACTTAAAACACCACCACAACCAAAAGTAATCATTACCATTGAGTCAATTCCAACTCATAGCACCCAAAGGACTGCCCCAGAGCATTTCCAAGGCTCTAGTCTCTACGGAAGCATCTCTCAATATCTCCTAGGGTAGCTAGTGGGTTCAAATAACTGGCCTTTCAGTTAGTAAATGAGCACTTAATTGTTAGGCTCCCCTACTTACCCAGGTATTCTTCCCACCATCCAGCCTGAAAACTTACCCCTATCCTTGGCCTCTCCTTCCCAAACCTGGCCTGTCACGGGTAGCCACCCCCAACTTTGTTTACCTCTCACCATCTCTAGGCTGTCCCACATGCGGCCACAAGGTAGAGAACTCCTCAAAGGCCTTCATTCAGTCATTCCCTGCTGCAGTGAGGACTAAGCCCATCTTCCTCCACCATCATCTAGAGCACTGTGAAATGTCCCTTTCTCACTGCCAGAGGCTTTTCTCTCACTCCCTGGGTTCATTCCCTGACCCTGGAAGACTTACTTTCATCAGGTCACTTGTTCCGACCCTAAGCACTTACTGAATACTTGTCATGCGCCAGGCTGGGGCTAGGGCTGTACTCATACCCAAGTCAGCTCAAGGAACATACAAGTCACCAGGAAGACAGGCTTGGAACACTTTGTAAGTGGAACCCGTATTACCGAGCAGCTGTGCACTCCACATTGGAGCTTGTATCAGGAAGCCCTAACCTAATTAGGGCCCTGGCAGGCCTTTCTTGAAGAACCACAGGTCTCACTGAGCCTTAAGGATAAGGAAGGGTTACCAGGGGACAAGCTCCATCTTAGCGTGGAAGCATGTGAGGGGTGGTGGCAGTTCGTTCCCCTCACGGCAACGTTCCCCTCACAGCACTTGGTCATTGGGCTCCTCTCCCTACGGGGAATGCCTTCTGCTTGCCCTTCCTTTATCCCACATCGCTATTGTGATGCCAACTTCTCTCTCAGGGTTGCTCATTTGACTCTCTGCAGGGCTAAGACTGAGCCCCAGTTCCCTGAATATCGGATACTCCCCCAGGCACCCCACCCTGAGTCTTATCTCCTCAGAGCACTTGTTAATTTAGCACCAATCATACGGCATTTAGAGTAATTCTATTTTTTTCATCCGTTGTGCCCACTGGCTAAAAGGAGGCCCCTTCATAGGAGGGCTATGTTTCACACCTAATAACACGGGCTCCATCATACTTCAGCCCAGTGCTCTGCCCAGAGCAGGTATTTCTATGCTGAGGCTGCTGTTTCTTAGTCCGTCCTGACCCCACCTCTCTGAAGGGCCCTGGGCACGTGTGAACGTCTTTTTCCTCCTGTAGGTGGCTGTGGCGTGGGAAACCTGACGGAACCAGTGGCCATTTCTCTGCGACACTGGGCTGAGGGGGCTGACCCGGTGGCAGCATCATGGAGTCAGGAGGGACCTGGGGGTCCCAGAGGCTGGAGCTCTGAGGGCTGCCAGCTCCGCTCCAGCCAGCCCAATGTCAGCTACCTGTACTGCCAGCAGTTGGGCAACGTGGCTGTGCTCATGGTGGGTGAAGTGGAGGCTGAAGAGGACAGGGAATGCATGTGAGGCACTCTGATCACCTGGGGCGACAGAAATAAAGGTTCCGAGGCCAAGCCAACCCCGTGACAGGACCCTGGGGCACTGTTTGCCTGGTCTCCCACCATGTCTCTGCTCCTTTCAGGAGACAAGGAGGTCCTTCCACTGCCATGCCAAGAGAGGTGGATTTGGAACTACTCTGCCTAGCCTTCAACTCCTAACCCTAACCCTAACCGAGATCCTTCACTGGGGGGACAGCGGAAGCATTGGAACGTTTCTGCTCTTTCTGGCTCCCATCCTCATGCTTGCCCCTACTCTTTCTCCTTCACACTTCCCACTCCACTTTCCCAGACCCCCTAAGCAACATGCCACTGTATTACACAGACAGCTTCTCCCTCTTCTCTTCCCTCATCTCTGATTCTTCAGGTTGAAGATCACCAGAATTTCCAAGAATACTATCAGGCTAGAGGCAAAAAGTCGATTGTTGAGGCTCCCTAAGACTGATCTTCTAAGAGCAGACTTCTGATGCTTACATCCTTGTTAACATGAAGGCGGGCAGAGTTTAAGAAAGACAACTGTTTGGGGGAGCTGAAGAGGCCTCCATAGCTGCTTTCCTAATACTCTTTTCCTCCTTCCTCCCTTTCTGCAGGAGCTGAGTGCTTTTCCCCGAGAGGCTGGGGGCTCAGGGGCAGGGCTACATCCCGTCGTGTACCCTTGCACAGCCCTGCTACTGCTCTGCCTCTTCTCCACCATCATCACATACATCCTCAACCACAGGTGGGCGCTCTTGCTGGAAGAGGGAGTTCTGGAGTGGGGGGAAGACTGTGGGTTTCATTAAGCATTGGCAGTGTCTCCTCCTCAGGTGGGCCCACCTGACTTCCTCGGGCTTTCAAAGTTCTGAGGATGGAACTACATCTGGGGGTGGAAGACTTCTTCCCTGTGGTCGCTATCACACACACACACACACACACACACACACACACACACCTGCTGCACACAGATACCTGCCCTTCCCTTTTGACTCTCCCAGTGACCTGGAGACACCCCCACCCCAGGTCTGACCCTGGGGCAGGGGGAATTAATCAAAGACTTGTCTGGGGCAGCTCCATCCATGTCTCCCGGAAAGGCTGGCACATGCTGCTGAACATCTGCTTCCACATGGCCATGACCTCTGCCGTCTTTGCGGGAGGCATCACCCTCACTAACTACCAGGTGGCCTGCCAGGCGGTAAGCACAAAGGGCTTGGGCAGGCTTGGGGAAGGGCAGTGGTGACCCCTCCATGATTAGTGATGGTGACCTGGGTGTAGAGGAGGGAGCTGCTGAGAAGAAAAGAGAAGCTCACACATACAGGCTTCTGCCCCAGTATTTTCGGTCCCACCTGGATGGGGAGGTGGGAGGGGCCTGCCAGAGGTAAGAATGAGGTCAGAAGAAGAGATGGGACTTGAACGTGGAGAGTGAGGACCTGCAAAGAAAAGTCAGACGTGAGCCAGAGAGTTAAGTGATGGGATAATGGGGAGTCCCAGTGTGGAAGAGAACCATGGAGTGAAGCAGACACAGTAACAGCAAGGACAGAGCCCTGAGGAGTATCCGGGTATGAGGGGGAGGTGTGTTGGCATAAAAGAGCTGTGGAGCTGGGACAGGAAGCAAAGAGATGGAAAAATGCTAGTAGGGAAGAGGTTCTGGGATGGCCCAGAAGGAGCAGCCCAGGTCCCTCAACCTCACTGCCTCGACCCCACAGGTGGGCATCACTCTGCACTACTCTTCACTCTCGACCCTGCTCTGGATGGGTGTGAAGGCGCGGGTGCTTCACAAGGAACTCACCTGGAGGGCACCTCCTCCACAGGAAGGGGACTCTGCCCTACCTGCTCCCCGTCCCATGCTCCGGTAGATGCTGTGCAATGGAAAAGACACGGGGAAGGGGAGGAGGGAGGGGTGAAAACAAAGCACCAAAAACTCCCTGCTGCTGTTAAGTCGGTTCCACCTCATAGCAACCCTAGAGAATAGAGTAGGATTTCCAAAGAGTCCTATAAGGTGGTTCTAAGGTCCAGAGGAGATCACTCCCTGAGGCAAGAAGCAGCAATGCCTGAGGTGGTTCTAGGCTACATATGGCCACACAGTCCTTTGGAATAATCTTGGCCAAGTCCTCTAGGAACCCACTTGACCTGAATCCCTGGCAAAACATTCTAACAGAGTTTATAGGGGAAGGAGGACTGTACAGAGATGAGTCCAAGAGTTCTGAGCACTTGGTTTCTCCGCTCCCCTGTCTCACCTTGCTTCCCCAAACCTCAATCCTCTCCAGGTTCTACTTGATTGCTGGAGGGATCCCACTAATTATCTGTGGAATCACGGCAGCTGTCAACATCCACAACTATCAGGACCACAGCACATAGTGAGTCTGTTCCTTGCATGTTTTCAAACCTGCCTCACCCCCACCCCCCATCCCTCATCCCTGCCCCAGGTACCCATGCCTTCTAGTTCACTGGCAGGGGTACCTGCAAGGGACTACCTAACCAAAGATTCAAGCCAAGCCACGTTCATCTGGCTGCATGCTAACTGTGCCTGTCCCTCCCTCTGCACACATCTGTTCTTCACCACCACTACCACCCCAGCCTAAGGGCCCCACCTAGACATGCTCCCCTCCTCACCCACGGCCTCTGTGTTTCCTCACAGCTGCTGGCTGGAGTGGCGTCCAAGCCTAGGGGCCTTCTACATCCCCGTTGCTTTGATTCTTCTGGTCACCTGGATCTACTTCTTGTGTGCAGGATTGCGCTTAAGGGGTCCTCTGCCACAGCACCCAAAGGGGCAAAACAGCAGAGTTTCCCTGGAACCAGGGGAGGAGCTGAGGGGTCCCACCAGGCTTAGGAGCGGTGGCCCCCTCCTGAGTGACTCAGGTTCCCTGCTGGCTGCTGGGCGCTCTGGGGTGGCAACGCCAGGGCCCCTAGAGAATGGTGATGGCCTCTATTCTCCGGGAGCCCAGCTGGGGGCGCTGGTGACCACGCATTTCCTATACCTAGCCATGTGGGGCTGTGGAGCCCTGGCAGTGTCCCAGCGCTGGCTGCCCCGAGTGGTATACAGCTGTCTATACGGGGTGGCAGCCTCCGCCTTGGGCCTCTTTGTCTTCACCCACCACTGTGCCAGGCGCAGAGACGTTAGGGCCTCTTGGCGCCCCTGCTGTCCCCCTGCGTTGGCCTCGGCCTCTCATGCCCCACCCCGTGCCCTGCCCACCACCCCAGAGGACGGGTCCCCAGTGTTTGGAGAGAGCCCGGCCTCCCTAAAATCCTCCCCAAGTGGGAGCAGTGGCCACGCACTACCTTTGGGCCCCTGCAAGCTCACCAACCTGCAGCTGGCCCAGAATCAGGTGTGCGAGGCAGGGGTGGCGGCCTGCGGGGAAGCTGAGCCAGAGCCCACAGGCTCTCGGGGAAGCCTCGCTCCACGCCACCCCAACAACCTGCCCCATGGGCGCCGAGCGCACAAGAGTCGGGCCAAGGGGCATCGTGCAGGGGAAGCCGGCGGCAAAAACCGGCTCAAAGCCCTGCGTGGGGGCGTGCCGACGAGCGCAGCAGCGGGGGCCCCCGAGCTGCTGAGCAGCGAAAGTGGCAGCTTGCACAACAGTCCATCCGACAGCTACCCGGGCAGCAGTCGCAACAGCCCGGGCCCCGGGCGCCAACACGAGGGCGAGCCCATGCTCACGCCGTCGGAGGGCAGTGACACGAGTGCAGCCCCGCTCCCCGAGGCGGGGCGGCCAGGCCAGCGTCGCAGCACCAGTCGTGACAACCTCAAGGGCAGCAGCGGGGGCGGGGCGCTCGAGGAGAGCAAACGCCGCTCCTACCCGCTAAACACGGCCAGTCTGAACGGCGCCCCCAAGGGGGGCAAGTACGACGACATCAGTATGACAGGCGCAGAGGCCACTGGCGGCAGTTGCATGAAAACAGGCCTCTGGAAAAGCGAGACCACCGTCTAGGACCAGGGTGGATGACACTTTAGAACAAACTGGCCCCGGGTTTCTTCCCCCGGCTTCTCCAGGACCCTCAAAGACGTCTTTTGGCACGTCAACAGATTTGAGGTCGTGCTGATGACTGCACCTGCTCTCACGCGCTTTAGCCCTGGAGGCTGGGGAAATGGAGGTAGGAAGGTGTTTGCCGCTTTCCAGAGGGCTGTCCCCCTGGGGGTAGCGACAGACAATCCCAGAAGACACCCGTGACATATTTCTGTGCCAGCCCAAGCTAGTTCTGGCAGCCACATTACTGGTGCCTATTGGGGTTGGGGGAGAAGGGCCATAAATCTGTAACGCTCCACCAAAGAGTGGAAGGACACAGGGTAGTCCAGGTGGGCTCCTCCGCAGGTACTCCCCGATCCGTCTACACTGCCTCATTGGTAGTCTTCAGCCTTATCAGGGTATGATGGGAGTCTGGGAATTACCTTCTCTCTCTTCACTGTCCTTTAAGTCGGCCCGGTCTGTCTCTAGACATCGGACCTTTCTCTGATCCAGGTTTCCACTATCAACAAGCCTATTTAGTGGACAAGCCAGGTGACAAGGACTAGTGGGAGTTAACAGGTGCTGCTTCTCAGGTTAACTATGCAAGAGGGGAATCTGGGCCGGTGCGAAAGGCAGCTTTAGAAACCAACCAATCCTGCATGCGGATGGCAGCTTTAGAAACCAACCAATCCTGCATGCGGGTGGCAGCTTTAGAAACCAACCAATCCTGCATGCGGGTGGCTGGTGGAAAAAGTACATAATTAGGGATAAACACCATTATCAGAGTGTCACCCAAATCTTATGCAAGGCTCAGAGGAGCTATTTTTTGGACAAAGCCAAGCGTCTAGACTGAAGACACTGACTCTGTCACATGGCAAGGATGATCCGAGAGAAGTGGAGCGGGTGATACTTGGGTCTTGGGTAGCCTCTAGTCATGCCTAAATGTGTCCTACACACAGCACTCTGAACAGGTAACATGGGCATTTCCTGTCCAATTATAAGACTCATGTCCCCATTCTCGGCCTTCCAACACCAAGGGACTTAGGAAGAGCTCATCCCTGCCTCTGTGAGGTCACATGGAAGAACTCTTCTCAAAAACGTAATCTCTAGATCCAATATTCTGGAGAAACTACCAAATCATCAAACCAGTTTCCTGTCCCAGAAGAACAAGAGGTAGTGACTAGGGTCCCTGCAGCTCCTCTGGGGCCTGTGCCTTCTACTTTGAAACACCAGCACTCTGAACTTTCCCAGCCTAAACCCCAACCACCAGCCTTTTCTTACAGGGCCAAAATGAGAGTAGAGGGAACTTTGGGCCTCTTGAAGAGTAACAGAAATGAAAGGTTGGGTCCAGGTCCCCTGTCAGGCTCCATGCAACCCCAGCCCAATCACAAGGTGAAAGGGGGAATAGGGGTTGTGGGAAGCCCACACTTCTTAGCATGGATCCTGTTATTTATGCTTGCTCCACAGACAGTATTAGACACAACAAAAAAAAGAAAAAAAAAGCTTTGTATTATTCTTCCACATATGCTGGTTGCTGTTTACATACCCTGCCAATGCCTTAGCACTGGAGAGCTTTTTGCAATACGCTAGGGAAAGGGGAGGGAGGGAGTGAGAAGTGCCAAAGAAAACTTGCTTTTAAAAGCTCGGGTTATATACAATAGAATGTTTTCTAGCAGATGCCTCTTGTTTTAATATATTAAAATGTTGCAAAGCCCTTTAAGCCAAACAGCCTTAGTCCACCCACTCTTTTATTATGAGGTAGAGGATTTCATGACATTATACACACAAATCCACCAATACTTGTGGATACAGTGCTGGGTGTTCCTCGAGTTGCTGCTCCTATGAGGGGAGATCCCACTGAAAACGCCAGTAGTTCCACAAATAACATTAAAGCCCCTTGGCCTGCAACAGCATCAGCAGCAACATGTGAAACAGAATGCCTGACCTTTTCCCAACAGCTGAAAAGGAAAGCCATCCCATTACACATGATGATATGCTGATACCAAGGGTATAATCTTCTCTTCCATTTATGGCCATCCCTGCAGTCCTGAGTTCTACTTAAGAACTTGGGGTTGAACTAATCACACAGCCCTTTCTGCTTCCTTGAATGAAGAAAGTTAACTACTAAAGTCTCATAAACACGTATTCCCCGGATATGTCAGGGCTATTAAGATACTGTCAGCATGGGATGAGGTACTCCCTATTAGATGTGCATCACGGTGGGTTAGGCACACTCCCAGCAGCCGATCCAGCAGCTTGGGCTCTCTGAAAGTCC
>NW_006399936.1:6098230-6099068 GCF_000299155.1 Elephantulus edwardii | reverse complement strand
TTCACTAAGCAAGGTCTCTTTTTCCAGGAGCTAACTTATCCTGATCACATCACCATAGGACTTGCGATAAGCCTTGCCTCCTCAGAAGTAAGCAGATTCTCTCGAGACTTTTGTTCTCTTCTTTAACTGAATCATCAAGGATTTGTGTGATAGTCCTTGTACCTGTCTTGTTCTCCCACAAACCGTGGCCATCTCATACTTACCATTTTGGAGAAAAGGAGGTACATCAGCTGCTGGATTCTCTGGCTGTGTGAGCTGACAGGCGTGGTCATCAGTTGCCTGCAGAATTCTGAGTATGTGCATGACTTGGGGTGAACCCTGTCAGGGATGAGGCATTAAAACGCATCTGAAGTCATGGAGCTTCCCATGCACGCATACAACTCCTCTGAGTATGATCACGTGCTGGTAACTACCCTCCTCAGCCCCTGACATCAAGTTGATTCTGATGCAACATTTCCATAGGATAGAAATTCTACAAAGTCTTAACACTTGTAAGTCATCTTTATGGGAGCTGACAGTCTCATCTCTCTTCTCCTCAGATGCTTCTGGGTTTGGAGCACTTATACTTCATTAAAGGTGCTGTTTTGGGAAGAGTGCTCTGGGTCTGAGGATGGAATGGAGATCACTCAGGGCTCTGGATGGAGTACACGAGTGGTGTGGTTGGGCCATAAATGACACAGTGGTGTGGACTGAAGATGTGGGCATTGTGCTGAGTGATGGATGAGCTGAAAAGGGCCAGGACTGAGGTAGGAGGAAGAGGTGTCTGTGATTCCTGGGCAACTAGGACCAGTTTTACGTAGACCTTTGGATTCAGATGTACGGACTCTCAGAACCCAAG
>NW_006399936.1:6039443-6097715 GCF_000299155.1 Elephantulus edwardii | reverse complement strand
AGCTGACCCTGAGCCCTTCCACAAGCCTGTGTCATTCAAGGGGACTTCAAGTCATTCCTTTGTTGATCCCATTGGCACAAATCATTTTAGAAACCCTTTAATTTTTTTTTTTTAAAGGGATTTTTTAAAAACAACCAGGAATAGAATCTAATCAGGCTTTTGGCTTTTCCTGTTTCCTGTGTTACCAAATGAATGTCAACTCAATACAAGCCTGTAGGATTAAATAAAATGGTCCTGAATTGTCTCCCAAAGATCATCTTTACTTAAACAGATGACCTGACTTTTAACCCCACCATACCGTTGTTGACTTGAGCTCTACAACTTATCCATGATATTTGAGCAATAAAATAGAGCATCACGAGTTCTCTTGGCTTAGATAAATTTGATAGCATCACCTGGAACCTTGAGAAATTTTACAAATACTACTTGACACCTTGGATTTCCGAATCTGTGAATGTTGCTAATGGTGACTATAAAGTGGATTCTAATCAAAAGCTTAGAGGTTCCAATTCACTGAGTAGCCTCAGAACACAGACTTTGTAATCATCTAACATAGCAACCATACTAATGCATCAGCGACTGTTCTCCTCTGCAACCCATGGAGTCACCTGAGCTGAGGTTGATGTATTAGTAATTTTGGCCCATGACAGCCATTCATACAACCTAGTAACAGTGTGATAGAATGACCCTTATACGATGAGGTATAACAAGAACTAACAAGAACACACTAACAAGAACAGACACTCGTGTAGTTTAGGGACCAAACATTCTTGCAAGATGTTAGTCATTGAAGTAGAATCGGTTCAATTAAGGTTTAGATCTTCCACACTCTGGTATAAACCACTATTCTAGGATGAGGATGCCCGCCATGGGAGGGGGGATGATGACACACTGTGATAGATGGAGAAAAAGACTGACATTATCAACTAGCTCGTTTTCGTTCACTCCACAATCAACATGCTAATAGCACTCTAGACACCAGAAGAGGTAGTGCACTTGGCAATGTGCTGCCAGGGATGCTCTGATTACCATGGACTGCCCACACAACAAGCCAACCGCTCTTGGAGGAAGTGCACACAGTGTCCTCAGAGGCACAAGACAGATCAAGCCTCAGATAGATCTTCATCAGGTCTCTGGGACTCTTGACTTGCTGATTCCTAACAACAACCATGTGGGAGGGAGGGACCTTCTAACCTAGAGCCAAGTTCGAGTGAAACACTGAACCTGCAGTTAGGCTTGTCTAGGGTGGTCGGGGGTTCTGACCATGCCTTGCATTATAGCGATTGTAGCACACGATATTTCTCCTGTGGGTAGTTACCATTGGGGTTGTCAACGAATGTCTCGTTCAGGCGAGATATGGATCTTCTAAGAAGGACCGTCAGCTTCTGGGAGAACATATTTATCCTTTGGCTTATGATCTTCATCACAGGGTTCCTGGCCCATGGCACCTTAACATTTTTGACATACACTAGGAGGAAACACATTAGTACATTCTTCCATGTGTGCAGGAGAAATATGTAGTTATAACACTCACTGCATTTGCTTTCATTACATCTCCCTCTAAAATGTACATGTATATCCTATTTCACAAATCCTTTCCCTGGGACCATTAGCGATTGTAATGCTTTCCCTCAAAACTATATTTTTTAAAAAATTCTCAACTCTGTATTGATTACAATTCCATTTGGCAATGGATTTTCTCTGCCATATAAATGAGTATGTAATTTAATTGCACAGGATGTGTTTTCAGTCAATCTCCCTTGAGAGAGAAAAGAGATTAAACAAACAAATGAATACACAGCGATGAGGGGGGAGAGAGGGTTTTCAGCAACAATACCTGGGAGTCACACAAGGACCTTCCTACAAATCCAAAAGGCAAAGTTCGACCAGCTCACAGTTTGTCCTTATTTCCTGCCTCACCCTAGTCTGTGCTGTTTAGATGGGGGCACAGATGTCAGCCTGGGGTCTCTCTAGAAGGAAACCTGTCATACGAGGGTTACAGAGGGAAATGTGAGGCGGTCACATAGTTGTGAAGTCCATTTGTTGCTACCCGGACCGAAGCTGGTTTATCCTGTAACCTTGTTTCCTGCAGAATCTTGAGTTTCCAAGTGTGCGCAAACTCTGCCACCATCACAGAGGTGATGGGTGGTTTGGGAAATCCATATGGTCCCTAAGCGCCCCTCTGAGATCTAGGACACTCAGGAGAAACGAATCGCCCATTTGTTCCTTTCTGTGGCTCAAGACAACTACTCATCTTCCTGATGGTCACTGTACTTATGAGGTGCACAGTGGGTCAGAGTAGAGTGTGACTGGTACCTCACTTACCTTTTAGAATTCGGAGACAAATCACATCATTCACAAAGAGATTCTTCTTCTCCAGGCAGGTGGTGGTTGCATTCAGGGAGGATAGGATTATATCTGCCATAAGGATTTTGTTTTTATCAGCATTTTTTTTAGTATCTTTCAACACCGAGTGTGATGACGTTGGCTGCAGCAGTGACAAGGTCAGCAGCAGGAGCGGGAGCAGCATCCCAAGGGTGGACATGGTTCATTCTGCTCTCACATGAACGAGCACTTTTATACCCAGCGTCTGGGTCAGGATGGCTCTCCCCCCTCCACTCGGCTCCTCCTTCTGGCCCTTCTCCTGTAGAGTTCAGATAAGGACGAGATAAGACTCACCTGTCTGGGCTGACTGGACACACCACTATGCCAAAGAGGCTTCTGGGAGGACAACTGCTGCGAATTACCTTCTGCTCGTCTAATAAAACATCACCCAGCTCTGTGCCATCTTTATGATCATTGGTATATCAGAGTCCATTGTCAAGGCCATTGGCTGAAGCCAGCACATCTAGAACATGATCTTACATATATTATTTTCTTTAACCTAAGAACACTGCTGACACAATTAAAAGGGTGAGGAGGTTGCCTCTAGGTTTTTTGTCATGAGCTATTATGGTCATTATTATTAGTGTTGTCAAGATGCTTACCACTCACAGCCACACTAAGAACAAGAGATTAGAACCTTGCTCGGCCCTGAGCCACCCTCCAGTTCTCTAATATGTCTGAGTCCACTGTTAGAGACACTTTGTCAGTCCATCTTGTCAAGGGTTTTTTCTATCTCTCTCTGACTCTCCACCTTTTAAAACATGATGTGTTTTTCCACATTCTGGTGCTTTCTAACAATATGCTCAGAATATGTGAGATAAAGTTTCATCATCCTTGCCTCTAAGGAGCACCCTGACTGGACTTCCTCAGAGACAGACAATGTTTGTTCTTTTGGTAGTCTGTGGGGTATTCGGTATTTTTATCACACACCACAATTCAGGAAAAATAGAGTCATTGACTCCTCTGCCATCTTTATTCCAGCTGTGTAACTCTCAAAACCAGACTAAGCAACTGAAAAACTATGGTTTAAATCAGATACATTTTGTTGTTGTTGTTGTTAATGCCTTCAAATCAAGCACAATTCACAGTGACCCTATGAACAAAAGATCTGAAACCTGTTCTCTCCTGAGCCAACCTCACCCTTCCTGACACACAAGTGCCCATTGCACCAGTCACCATGCCACCGATCTGGTTGTGGGTCTGCCTATCCTAAGCCAACCCTCACCTCTTTCCAGCATCTTGTCCTTCTCTAAGGAATAGTATCTCTAAACAACAAACCCAAACTATGTGAAGAGAAGCCTCATCATTCTTGTCTCCAAAGAGCACTCCAGCTGCACCCACTCCAAACTATGTCTTTTTCTTCTCTTGACAATCAGTGGGAGGTTCAGTGTTCTTCTCCAACACCACAGCTCAAAGGTGTCAATTGTTTTTCCGTCATCCTTATTCTTTGTGCAGCTCTCAGAGGCACAGCAAGTAATCAGAGAGAGACAATGGCCTGAATGAGACGGAACTTAGTTCTCAAACTAACATTACTCCTCAGTTAATTGTAGAAGTTCCTAACTGCAATTAGATGTCCTATAGTTTTAAAAGTTATGTCCTTGCTTTTGGGCACTTTGGAGAGATCCCAGATAGCAAATTTTCCAAGTTCAGCATGTCTTCTTTTTACTTTACAAATGTTGCCATGAATGTTCACTGTGGATCCAAATAAAATGGGATCATTGTTCCAATTCATGGAAGCCTCATGGATTACAAACTAGAACTATTCCAGAGGGTTTTGTAATCTTGTCATCTCCACAGAATATAGACCTTGGTTGAGTAGTGGCTAAAGTTTTCTGCACTTCTCCAAAGTTCAGGGCTTCAAACACACCACCTGCTCCACCATGGAAAATGGGCCATCTGCTCTTAGAGCTTGTTCAGACCCGGGTGCCCCGTGGAGCATTGCTGCTCTATTCAACAATGTCATCAAGTCAAAATACAGAACACAAAGTTTTCATATATTTGAATTTTCTTTAGTTATTTCAACATTTTTTAGTATTAGTTTCCTTACAAACTTCGTACACATTGTGTTTCCCACTATTCTTCATTCATTGTGTTTGACACAATGCATTATATTTTAGAAAATTATTCACTATTGGACTATGCCCACCATTACACTGCCTTTTCAGATTCCCACCTGATCTTTCTCATTCCCTTTATGCTCTCCCACTACCCACTAAATTGTGCAACTCTGTGGTTTCACCCCTAACCATCTTGACCTGTCTGCTCACACAAATTCACCCCTTGGATCCTCACATATTTTACTTGTTATCCTTCTAGTTTACAAAAATGGTCTCATGCAGTTTTTGTCCTTAAGAGACTGAGTTAGTTAACTCAGCATAATGCTCTCCAGTCTCAACCACGTTAGGTAGTATTTGTCAAAATTGTTGCTTCCTTGTGCTGCATAGTATTACATTGTGTGAGTGTACCACAATTTTTCAACCCATTGAGTTGTAGTTGGATATCTGCCTGTTTCCATGTACTTGTGATGGTGAATAACACTGTTATGAACACTGGTGTAGAGATCTCTGTTTCTGTCTCAGATCTAATTTTCTTGAGAACTATTCCTGGTAGAGGAATAGCTGGTCATGCGGAGTTTCTACGTTCAGTGTTTTGAGTAAACTACAAACTGCTTTTCAGAGTAGTTGTAGCATTTACAATCCCATCTAACACAGCATATATTTTTTTATGTTGTTTATGTTCCAAGATTTCAACTGCCAGGCTTCTTCTCCTCCAGTAGTTCTTACCAATCCTTCTATTCCAAGTTGATACAAAAATTTTGTGCTACCCAAGGATTTCATATGACCTTCCTGACTATTGGGAGGACATGAAATCTGCAGGTTTGTGTACTATCTCTTATTAGTGACTACCTTGGATCATTTTACCTCAAGGAAATGAGCACATTCTTTCATATAAGGACATGTTCCAGAAATCTCAGAGTTACTCTTGGTGTGTTGGATCCATAAGATATCTCCTTGAATTGTGAGAACTGGAGGAAAATGTGTGAAATTCCCAATCTCAATTTAGACTAAGACACCAGACTGTTAGGAGTGACCTGTCCATGGCCAATTGTGGAGCTAGGCTATATTGAGGATATGGTCTCCAAACCACAGTGCTAACTGATCAAGAGAGCTAGTGAGTATAGAAAGAGATCAAGGCTCCATCCCAGTCAGGTAACCTAAAAGCAGATAGAGCAAATGGTCTGACTGTCCATCATTCCATTTCTACATGTTAATTCAACCTTCAACATTTCAGGATGAGGGATAGTGTGAAGAACCTGCTCCAATACCAAGAGCATGCAGTTCCAAATCAATCATTGCTATACAAGAAGATTAATAATCCCCTCTTGTGTGATTAACTGCCTCTGAAACCCTGCTGGAGAGTCAGCTATGAGCTGGTTCCGACTCAAATGTTCATAACCACCACCACCCTCACCTCTCAGGACTTGGATCAGTCACGTACTGAATGACAGTATGACCACCACTTCCCTTCTAGGTAAAAAGGTCAGTCAAAGGACGCTAAGAGAAGCAAATTCTAAATATGCTAAGTCTGACCCCGCTATATTGCAGCTGCCCTGTCCTTGGTTTGGTATTTGCCCAGGATAAGCAGGGTCTGTGATGGAGTGGGTCCCCTACATGTTCTCAATAGCCCAAAATGAGGGCCATGAGTGTACTGGTGCACTGTAACTGAGCTTGATTCTCTCCTTGAAGCCCTGTCAGAGTGTGCTCTTCCATGTTCACTGTGACCTTCCGCCACACACAGGGTAGGACTTGGCCCACAGTTTCTGCAAGAATAACTAAGTTTTAAGAATGAGGCTTATAGTTTCTTTTCTTTTTCTTTTTCATGACAAGAGAAATTGGGTTTTCACATTGGAGGTAATGCTCAGATTCTCTGTCATTTTTTAAAACTTTATATTGAAAAAAGTTTACAGGCGGAGAGAGGAAATTAGGCACCAATGAATGAAGATGTGTTTAAAAATGAAGTAGTGGGGAGTAGGGAGGATAATGTGTAACAACAAATCAATGAAAATTCAACTCTTCTGTAAACATTCATTACAATCACAATTTTTTTTGTGTGCCCTGTATTATCAACCTTTTTCACCTGTCTCCACACTCATAGCCTCTGTTGTGTTCTCAAGAGTTGGCTACTGGCGTCCCCTATTCTATTCTCTGCAAATCTAGATTCTTCTAGGCCAAGAGTGGGCGCACTCTGGCAATTACTCATTGTACTGCTTTAGATTTTTACATTTTTCACCCCCCCTTTTTTCTTTTTTTCAGAACTCTTCAATGTAATTTCTGGTTTGAAACCATAACTGTACATTGATCTGGATATTAATATCAATTTAATCTTCAAAAAAGATTTTCTTATAGCCATAAGAACTGGGAATATCTTTAAGTAGTTACTTAATTTATTCTAGTCAGACCATGTATTAAAAAGAGAGTTTCTACTAAGAGGAAGTTTTTCAGTTGTTGAAAATAGAGCAGAATATACACCAAATTAATTATTTCCCCATACATTCTTAAATTTAGTTCTTCTTAGGAAGAGTGTACCCCACTAATTCTAAAACATTATTAAACAAGAAACCTGGGAGAGAAAATATCACATAGTGTGAAAGACAATATTTGACTAAAACATTTCAACAAGGATCTCATAACTAAAATTTACAGAATACTGAAATGCTTCCAGCCCAAGACCTTTCCCCATCCTTTCCTGACTCCAAAGCTGCTTTTTTCAATCTTGCAGAAATCCCTCAAGGGCA
Source organism: Elephantulus edwardii (assembly GCF_000299155.1). NCBI lineage: Eukaryota > Metazoa > Chordata > Mammalia > Macroscelidea > Macroscelididae > Elephantulus > Elephantulus edwardii. The sequence continues at coordinate 6,090,535 of NW_006399936.1, read as the reverse complement.
TTTTACTTTCTAAAAGCAAGATTGTGTCATCTGCCTAACACTCACTGTTGATAAACTGCTCTCCATTCCTGAGGCCACATTCTTCTTCAAATAGTCTAGTCTCCAATGATTTGCTCAGTATTCAGATTTAATAGATTGGTAGAAAAGAATACAATCTTGACAATCATCTTTTAAATTATAAATCGTGCAGTGTTCCCTTGTTTTGTTTGGACAACAGCATCTTGGTCTATATATGAGATTCACATAAGCACATTTAGTGTTCTAAGATTCTTATTATCTTCAATGTTTTCCTTAAATTGTTATGACCCACACAGTCAAATACATTTAATAAAATGCAAGTAACATAATTTTGGTGTTCCCTGCCTTCCTTCAAGATCCAGTTGACAATGACTAATATTCTTTATTTCATGATCTTTTCTGAATCCATCTTGAGTTTCTGAAGTCTCTTGTCGATGAGAGCATATTGGCTAATTGTATAATAATCCTTCAGTAGCATTGTGGAGTTTGTTTAGAGTTTAACTGTCCTTTTGTGGGAATGATATGTTGAAATCTCCTACTATTATCCTGTTGCTTCTTCCTTTCTTTAAGTCTGTTAATGTTTGTTTATGCTATTTTAGGGCCTAAACATAAGCCATACTCAGATTTACAGGACTTACCAAACATTCAGAGACGAACTATGCTCAATTCTGATTTGGTTTTTTTTTCAATAAAGAAATGGAAGAAACACTTCCAGGATCATTCTGTGAAGTGAACATAACCCTGACACCAAAACCAGGCAAAAGCACACTTGTCTCTCTCTCTCTCTCTCACACACACACACGTCATATAAAAAACCGTAGACCAATATGTCTCAGAAATATTACCACAAAAAATCTAAACAAAATCCTAGCCAATAACCCAGCCATGGCATTTTGTTTGTGTGTACGAGTTAAGGGTTTTTTGGTTCTGAGCCCTTGAAATCCAGTTCAGCATGCAAAACTCTATAATCTGGTTTGAAGACGAATCTGGAATCACTAATCTCTTTCAGTTACTGCAGGATTCAATTGTGGAGCACATCCATGACCAGTTACTGCCCCTTCTCCCTCCGGATATTTGAAATACAAATCCAGAAAGGGTTATGTTTCTCTGGTGTGCAGAACAAGAAACTGCACTGACATTTTAAACCCAGTTCCTGTTGACTCAATTATGACTCAGTCATCCTAAGTGTGTCAGAGTGGAACCATTCTCCATAGAGTTTTCAGTGGTGATGCTGGATAAGTAGATCTCTGGCTTTTCTTCCAAGGCGTCTCTGGTGGAAGATAACCACCAAACTCACATGTAGCAGCCAAACAAGTTAGACATTTATTTGTACCACTGAAGAACTCCATCTTGCCATTGGGCGATCGAGTCGGTTCATATTGAAGGTTGCAATCTTCAGGCTTCAGTATAGATTGCATCTCAATGTCAAGAAAACAACGATTCTTATCACTGGACCAACAGGCAACATGATGATACGTGGAGAAAAGATTATAACTATCAACAATTTCATCTTATTTGGATCCACAATTAACTTCCTTTGAAGTTCATGAGGTTTTTAGAGTTCAATACTCTTCTCCAACAACATAATTCAAAGGCATCAATAGTTTGGGAAACTCAATAGCATAGTTATATTCTGTTCTGCAGGTTGCCTATAAATTCAACATGTTTGAAGGCAGTAGTGATACTGACTCCTGATAAATATCCTTCAAAGCATGTTGTGAGGTAGTTGTTGATCTCCATCATGTTGAGCATGACTACTCATGACCCTAGGAAAATAGGCCTGAATCCTTTCTGTAACTATCATTGTTTCTGCAAGTTCATAGAGTTTCCAGAGGCATGTGGTTTAGGAAGTCGATGCCACTTCTGTTTCCAAACCTGGCTTAAACTGGGATATCTACAAAACACTGTCTGCCATGGACAGCCATTATGGCATTTGCCACCCCCTATTCTCTTGCCAATGGCACAAGGTTACATTTCACAGCAAACACACATTATGTCAGTACAGCAAATTGACAAATGTATGCCATACAACTTAGAATGTTTCTCCAAAATATAATAACATGAAGCCGGAGGGCCACAGGCCTGAGGGCCCAACCAACTTTTAAATACAAGGGCCATCCAGGAGGTCTTGTTGACTGTAAATAAGAGGCTTAAATAGAAAAATAATCAAACATGCCACATGACACTCAACCAAAACAAGAGCAGGTGATATAGAGTCCATTAGCCTCAAATAGTCTCCAAAATGGAGACAAGGGCCTGTCTTTAAATAGATGGGGCCTCCACCAGTTCCTGTTGACTCCAATACCTTCCAGGTACCAGTTAGATAGAAGTAATGGTGTTAGATGAAGTGTGTGTGTGTGTGTGTGTGTGTGTGTGTGTTGCATGTTGTACAGGTTAAAGCTCATTACATCTCAGGAGGTGTTTTATGTGAAAGAGAGTTTTCAAGCACCTGAAAGGGGATCCCAGGACAGGAGCTGGAGGCACATATTAGAGGTCCACACTTTATCAGATGAATAGTTTAAGGCTTTAAAAAAAGAGCTCTGGTTGAAAGGTGGCATCCCAGGCAGGGATGAGTGTGGGCACTGGTCAGAGACTATCGCTGGAGAACAGGGCATGGTGTGAAAAGGTCAGAGATGACACAGTGATAGGAAGAGGGGAAGAAGACAGGCTTGTCTGGGTGGTGGATCAGCTGAGATGGGCCAGAAGAGATGTGAGAGAAGGAAGTGCCAGCAATTCCTAAGAATCTAAACTTTGTTTACATGGATACATTGATTAAATAAAATCACTGGTATTCAAAGAGAGAACGCTGGGTTATACAGGAAGTGGGATGAGCCAGTCAGACTCACCAGTTTATCAGCAGCTGCAGTACACAATGGCCACTGGTGTCATTCAGTTGAGAGTCTGAGGATTGCAGTGTTTGATATATTGTGGAGGCTGTGGAACGGGGTCAGGAATGGGAGACTTCCAGAACCTTGGCTGATTCATTGGCTGGATACCTGGCCACGAAAAGAGAAATATGGAGGCAAGTCAAAGGCAGCCAACCAGACACCAAGATATGAAATACGCCCAAGCTAGGAGTTTCCTTCTATATACCAGGCAGAAAGGTAGCGCGGGATGGGACAGTAGCATTCCTACTATTTGAAGTCCAAGTGTTTGCTCCTCCATTAGTGGCTTCACTCAAGGCTCTGAGGCTCAGGATGAAGAAATAAATTACCCACCTGAGAGATACTCTGAAGTCCCAGCCTTGTGGAGGTCATAGCCTTGAAACATTCCAGACCATATCTAGAAAATAATCTCTCTGGGCTTTGTCTATTTTTATGTGTGTTGTACCAGCGAAGTCCTGACTTATGCTGTTGTCACATGCCTTCAGGTCAAATATGACACGTAACCACCCTGTGAACAACAGTCCTGAGCTTTGCCTTATTCTGGGATAATTTTTTTTTTTTTTTAGAACTCCATAACTGAGAGTCGTTCCTTAACAGGAGTAGGGTTTTGGGTATTTTTTTATTGTTTGGTTTTGTTTTTTAATTGAAATTTTAATGAAAGTTTATAGAGAACTTGGATTTCCATTCATTCACTGTTAGACGTTTTCCTCCCTGCATACCCTCCCTCCCAGTTTGTTTTTCTCTTTGAAGGAAAAAAAAATCTTTCATTGTTATACAATCTCACACCAGTCCACTTTACTTTGCAGCTCTTATTTTGGACTATTGTCATACAAATAATACCTTATCATATATATTCCATTTAAACAGTTTTCTCCCTCATCCCTTCCAATGCAGTGTACATTATTTCTCCCCTCTATTTTTAGTTTCTCTCCAACACCGATGTCAGTTCTATTTTATAATGGTGGGTTAATGCAGTATATTTCCTTTTGTGGCTGATAGATTTCATTAAGCATAAAGTCCTCAAGGGTCCCCGTTTTGTATATTTCGTAAGTTCCTTATTTTTCAATGCAATACAGTATTGCATTGTATGAATATATCATAGCTTCTCCATCCATTCGTTTGTTGAGGGCATTTAAGTTCTTTTCAACTCTATGCTATTGTGAACAAAGTAGCAAGAAACATGGGCATACATATATCTGCTTGGGTGGCAGTTCTGGTTTCTTTAGTGTATATTCCTAACAGTGAAATTGCTCGGTCAAATGTTATTTTTATTTCCCACTTTTTGAGAAGGCACCATACTGCTTTCCATTGTGGTTGCACCATTTTACACTCCCACCAACAGTGAGTAAGCGTTCTAGTGTCTCCACAACCTCGCCAACATTTGTTGTTTGCTGCTCTGTTGAATTTTGCTATTGCTACTTGGGTGAGATGATATCTCATAGTTGTTTTGATTAACACCTTTCTTAGAGCTAGGGATTTTGAACATTTCTTCATGCGTTTGTTCTCCATCTTAATGTCTTTTTTTTGTGAAGTGTCTCTTCATATTCTGTGGCCATTTCACTATTGTGAAATGTCATTACTAAATATTTTTTCCTACTCTGTGGCTTTCCTTTTTTACCTTGTTGGAGAAGTTTCTGGATGTGCATAGATAGAGATTTGATTCTTAGAAGGTGCCATTCATCCATTTTATCCTTTTCGGGTTGTACGTTTCTTCAGGATACTTGGAGGACTGTTCATGTTAATTCGAACTTTTAGAGTTCTTCCAAGCTTTTCTCTATTGCAATTTATAGTCCTTGGTTTTATTCCTAGGTCCTTGATCTACTTTGAGTTGGTCTTTGTGTATGGTGTGAGGTGTAGATTATGCTTGAATTTTCTGCAGATAGTTTTCCAATTTTGCCAATAGCATTGTTTAGAAAGGCTGATGTTTTTTTCCCCCACTTAACTGATTTCATCTCCTTGTCAAAGATCAGTTGACCATAAGTAGATGGGCTGATTTCTGGGTTCTCAATTCTATTTCATTGATTTACATGTCTGTCATTGTTCCAGTACCTTGCTGACTTGACCATCACGGCAGAGTAGTAGAATTTGAAATCAGGGAGTGAGATGGCTCCTACCTTGTTTCTCTTTTTAAGGAGGGCTTTGCTTATTGGGGGCGTCTTTCAATTCCCAGTGAAATCCGAGATCACCTTTCCATTTCATTGAAGAATGGAATTGGTATTTGTATTGGGATTGCCTCAGATGTGTAAATTGCCTTTGCATCCAACCTGGAGGACACACACTCAGAGCTAAGGAAGTCAGTACCTGTGGCAGACAGGGACTACACCCACTCTGGGAAAGGACTTGCCTTTGGAGGTGGTGTTGAGTCGGCTGTGCTTGAGCAAGACTTTAGCTTCTTCTCGGGCTTTCTTCCTGTTACTATGCTCAGCCTTCACTGGTGAATGGCTCTCTGACAGAGGAAACTGACTTCAAGTTACCCTTTTTCAGCTCCTTAGCTGAGAGAATTGGCTAGCTGATTTAATGGCTCTGAGCACACTGGGGTGGGCGGCTGTTTGCACCTTAAATGTCACTAATATTTGAACTACAGAATAGCTCACTGGGTAGATAAAATACTGCTTAAGGTATGCCCTGCAAGACACCGGACACTAGAATACATTCTAACACATTTAGCTGCTACAATGCATCTTGCTTTGAGATTTAAGACCCAGTGCTTCATAAAGCAGGGCCTCCATACCAGTGATGACCGAAGGTACCTCTCAGGAACCCTGAAAACTGCAGGTTTGTGTTGATCTGGTCACTGAACATCTAGGAGGTCTGACACCCAGAGGCTCTGAGTGAGAAGAAACACAGTTAACTCCCAAGAAGCTCAGGGACTTGGAAACCTAATATGAGAGGTCTGCTCTGTTTGGAGGACCTCTGTCACTCAGAGACAGTTTGACTCCAGAGGGTTCACAACAAACTATCAGAGGTATTTTTTAATCTATTCAACGTCATAATATACTCATAATATACTTAGTAGCGATGCTACTAAACCACAGGTGGGTGACTCTAATCCGTGGCCCTCGGGCCTGTCTTTAATAGTTTTTGGTGAAACATTCTTCTAGGTCGTATAGCCCTGGTGTGTCCACTTGCCGTACAGAGGCAACTTGTGGTCACTGTGAAGCTGAACACTGTGAGACATTTGTCAAATGCACTAATAGTTACCCATGGCGAACAGTGTTTGGTGGCGCTCCCAGCTAAAACAAGCTTGGAAGCAGGAGTGGTCCATAAATAGCTTGCCTCAGGAAACCATACTAACATGGAAAAAAGGTGAAAGTCACGTAACTGTCAAGGACTTTCCTTCATTGGGTCACTATGAGTTGCCTATGACTCAACGGCACTTAATAGCACAACAATTATGCAATCTTATTGCATCTACAATAACTTATGAAAAGGTTTGAAATATTATGATAATCACTGAAATGTGACATGGAGATTTTGGTGCTGAGAGACTAGTTCAAAGGAAGGTTTGCATAGACCTTCAATTTATAAACAATATAATATCTGCAGAGTGGAATAAATAAAGCCAGTCTGTATAAAGTTTCAAAAATTTTTATTTTACCAATTAGTAAACTTGTGTTCTGTTTTTTCCCAGCCACATTCAGCAGTGGGGAGTTGTATAGTAACTTTAGTTGCACTAATAGTTTCTGATACAAACTTGGTTTCTTTACACGACAGTCTCTACCCCATCCATTCCCTGGTGGACACAAGGGGACACTAGACACACATGTCCTCAGGTGGCCTAGGGTTGTTCACACAATCAGTATGAACTGGCTAGGAACAAACCTCTCAGGCTTTCTCCTTTTTTTTCCCTCCCTCAATTTCCACGATGTTGGGAAAAGATATCTTGAACAGAAATTTCTGCTTTCTTTTTATAATTTTACATTATTTCACCCTGAAAATTGGTGATAACTCGCTGGGTGGATAAGCATCACCCAAAGGACAAGGAGGGAGGAGAGTTGTTGTTCTAGACTCTCCCTCCCTTCTACTCAGACGTCACTCTCTTTTTAGTGACCTCAGGCCAGGACAGCCCTTGGACCTCCTACTGGTTTGGATGAACTATTTTAGGATGCTGTTACCAGTGACACAGCATTAAATTCTCAATTTCCTGTTCACTTCATTATTTCTGCTTCTTTTCTTTAATTCCTTCTATCACTGCAGGCGTGGGATAATTAAGTGCAGTAGGGTGTTTAAGGACATTGTAGAACTGGGCACTATTTTGTTCTCTTGGCATAGAGTCCCTTTGAGCTGGAGTTGATTTGATGGTAGCCAACAACAAGAGCATGGCCTCTGTAGGAGCCCTGGTTGTGCAATGTGTTACTGATGCTCAAAAGTTGGTCTGAATCATGTTCACTATGTTACTGATGCTCAAAAGCTGATACTGGGCTGAAGCTCAAGTTTTGGTCCGAAGCATCAGCTACTCTGTTATATAAAGACGGGGCAGTCTGCTCTGGTAAAGATTTACAATCTAGTACAAATTTACAACCAATGGACAAATCCAGTCTGTCCTACAGCGTAACCATGAATGGGAATGGACTGTATGGCAGTGCTTTAGCTTGGCTTTGTTACTTGTAATTGGAACATTTGAATGTTAATCAAAAGACCAGTTGCTCAAATACTGCAGCTATTCTGGAAGATAAAGATGGGGAAGTGAGTTTCTCAGATTATAGCCTTGAAAATTTCTAGAATAGCTCTGTGCTCACCTATAGAACTTCTCTAAGTTCCAGTGGAATTGATGACGACATGCTTGGGCTTTCTGTTTGTTTTTTCAGTATTTTTTTTTCTGAACTCTTAAGTTCAGGTCAATATACAAAGCTCTGTGTCTGGTTTGCAGACTACGAGAATCACTTCTTTCTCTCCATTACCGCAGGATTCATCCGTTGAGCAGTTACTGTCCCTTCTCCATCCTGAGGTTTGAAATACAGACCCAGAAAGGGGCCTGTTTCTCTAGCGTGCAGGACAGGAAAGTGCACTGCCGTTTTTAAGCCAATTTCTGTTGACTTAACTATGACTCAGTGATGCCAAGCATGTCAGAGTTGAACCATGCTCAGTAGAGTTCTGAGTGGTGCTATCGTGTAAGCAGATTCCCTGACATTCCCTCCAAGGCGCCTCTGATTAATGTTCCTCTCCCAACCTGCAGTCCGCACCCAAACATCGTCCACATCTGTCCCCTCAGGAACTCCATCCCGCCATGTACATGGTGCCACTGAGTCAGCACCCTCTCATGGCGATGCTCCCCATGCTCCCCACTTGACAGAACTCCCCCCCCCCTGGATTTCCTAGATTTTAATAATGATGGAGGCAGATCATCAAGTCTTTATCGTGAGGAGCAGCTGGCGGGTTCAGTTAGTGTGGTTGTTTGAAAGGGCCGTTGAGAAGGTCGGAATCATAGAGTTCCTGCGGGTCACAGGATAACACAAGTCCTGGTCCTGTGCCGGCCTCACAACCATTGCTATCTATGTTTAAAGTTCATTGTAGCAACCACTGTGGCAGTACATCCCACTCAAGGTCTTCCTATTTTCTCTGATCCTATACATGATAAAGCAGGATTCTGATTTGACCTAAAAATGAAACTACAAAGTGAGCACGTGCTCTTTGAAAACTGAACCCAACAGGCTTGTTGAAGGCAGTGTTGCCAGGAAGCTTCAATTTATAAAATCACAGGATCTGTGTGTGAGGCTCAGTAAAGTAAAACTCAAGAAAACAATAAAAAAAACATGAGAACTTGAACCCCTGTATCACCAGGGTACCAATTCCCAAACACCTCAGTGTTACTTACTGCATAGACTTGTCTGTTTAGGTTGATGTGAATCACAACTTTGAACTAGTGTGTGATAGGTGTTACGATTGTCCTAATGATATTAATGGCATATGAATTCAGTTCTGCTCTATGTTATAATTCAGTACAATTACATCTAAGTGTCTTACTCAGAGCTTAAAATTGTTGTGCTGTTTGTGCTTTTGGGTGTCATGGATTAGCTCAGACTTAAAGCTAGCCTGGGTACAAGAGTATAAAATTCTGTCTAATTCTGTATCTTGTTTATTACTTAAAAAATTTCTTCTGGAGTCATATTCCAGATTGACTTACTGACTGGTGTTAACAAGGTTTTACTCTCATATAGAATGTAAAAATTAGACTCTAATCTAAATGGTCTGGGATATTGCTTCCCTAAGATGCCAGCCTCAGAAGCTTTATTCAGTAGTTACCTGGAGGCCTAATGGTAAGAAGTTGTGCTGAAATCGGAAAGGCACGTAGTTAGAATTCACCAAGATAGGCCATCTCCTCCTGTGAGATTTACTGCCTCTGAAAATCTGCTGGAGGGTGAGCTATGGGTGTGACTCAACAGCGCCCAATCACGTCCTGCCCTATAGGGTCAGGAATGAATCTGAATGTTTCATTAGTAACGGAGTTTGTTTCTTCTGTGTTGTTATGTCCTCAGGTTGATCCTGACTCGTGATGGTCCATGTGGGTCAGAGTAGAACTTGGAGGAGTACTTGGGGTCTTCAAGGATGTGACCTGGATAAGAAACGGATACCCAGGGCTATTTTTCATATTTTCTCTGGGTATAATTGAACCACCAAACTTTTTTTTTCCAAACTTTTAACTAAGAGTTAAGCACTTGACTGTCTACCTCACCCAGAGACTCTACTGTTGAGCTAGGATCTATTATTATCCTCATTTCACTGATGAGGAAATAAAGGCACAGAGAAGTTAAATGACTTTGTCCATGGTCAAGGAGGTCCTAAGTAAGCGAGGTGGGATTTAATCTTAGGCACTGTGGATACAGATGTACCCTTTAACAAACAGGGAGCACTTCTACTTCCCAAATGACATTAAAAAACGTTATGAAATGCCATAATGACTTTGTAGAGATCTCTGTTTAATGTGTAATACTACGTAAATAGAAACTAGTTTGTGCCACATTGTGGTAAAGTTTTTAGATGTAACCATTGACTTGGTAATGGATACTTTAGAGAAGTCAGGCATTGGGTTTCGTTTCTAATCCTGAGACAGTGCTTGTGGCTGGAATGATCAGATGTTATGTGAGTGGTGGGAGATACTTCTGGAACTAAAGCCACCTTAGGAAGATGACCTGGTGATGTGCAGCTGGAAAATCAGACAGTGTCGATGAAGTTTTTCTAATGTACATGGTGGCCATGAATCAGAATGAAGTAGATTTCAAATAAGTAACTGGTTACTTAACTTGCATTTAACGTGGTGGAAAAGTCAAAGCAAAAGCCTAGAGATTGCCCAAGGCTGAGACCCCAGAATTATCTGAAAACTTGTCATCATTCTACATCTACTCATCTAGGCAAGATATATTCCAGGACAAATGTCCTCACAGATACAGAAAAAGATGTGAATGAAATTGTGAGTTTTCATTTCAAGGAAGATGCCACAGAGCCACTGATTTGTAATGTGAGTGGTTGCTTGAAATTAGGAGATTTTGGTTCCTATTATCGTTTGGAGAACTTTCCGGTCTCCAAGCATGCAGTTCAGTGGTTCCAAGATAGACTCATTCCCAGGGTATTTGTGTCAGCTGGGCACCCAGTGAAGCTGTGGGCCCCAGAGGAGGTGCAGCCAAGAACAGAAAGGAGACTCACCCACCTTGACTCTCAGACTCCCACCTTCCCAGTTAACACCAACAACATATGATGATGTATTTAGATTGTTTATTCATAGGAATTGACTCTAAAACACCCAAGAGTGAAGAGAAAAGGACTGAAAGCCCATATCTCATTTTGGTTGGCAGGAGTGGATCCATTTGACTCAAGAGAAGTTTATCCTTGGCAATTGTTACCACCGATTGGGTAAATATCCAAAGAATTGTGAGTACTTTTCCAGGACATATAGGAAGCCACCTAAGATTGCGCTTGCAAGGGAAGTGCCATGTTGGGAGGAATCATCTGGGGAGAGAGTGACAGAATTTAATGAATTCCGGGCCACCAATCATAGACCTTTATTGCACACCATTCTCTTGAGCGTTTCAACAACTTTGTAGCCAACTTGCAGGGACTGTATAACTTCTGCTGGTGCCTCACACTGGCCCCCTTTCCAGGGTCCTTCAGGTGCAAGATGAATGTTGACTTCTACTGACTCTTTTCCTAGGGGAATAATCTTCATTGCAGCCTCTTCACTTGGGATCCTATGCCCCATCCCCAAATGATTTCTAACACCCATCCTGCCAGGGTGATGTACTGTGTTCGCTTATGTGTTGCTATGATGCTGGGAGGGTGGCCACTGGAACAGGCATACCTCCGACATACTGAGGACACAATCCAGACCATCACCATAAATCCCTGATCACCATAAGTCAAATCACACAAACCTTCTGGGAGTTTCACAGACATAAATCCTCTACCATTCACTGTTTATTGTAGCTCAGTGTAAAGAAACGTTTGGCATTAAAACAAATTTGGTTTCTCTGAATCCATGATCAGTATATGTGGAAGCTTCAATGTGTGTAGAAGCTGTACAGTGAATCAGAAAGACTGACAAAGACTTGATGCCTTTGAACAGTGTGTTGTCCAAGAATACTGAATATCCGCATGGACAGCCAACAGAAGAAATCGATCTTCCTAGGAAGAAGTGCTGTCTTAGTGCCCTTTAGAAGAAAGGAAGGTGAGGCTCTCTCTGGGATATTTTGAACATGTTATCAGGAGGGACCAACGTTCACAACAGGAAATCATGATTAGAAAAGTGGACAATCAATGGGGAAAATGAAGCATTTCAATGAGATGTGTTGTCACAGTGAGAGCAACAATGGGCTTAAAGCAGTGAGAGAGTGTGAGGATGGTGTGAGACCTGGCATTGATCGGTCCTCGTGTGTGTAGGGTCCTTATGACGAGAGCAGACGAGAGTGTTAAACAACACAGTCCTCTACTGTGCCCTTCTGTGCTGTGCAAAGCCCCAATTCCTCCCACCTTCATTTGTGCAGGTGTACGTGCATATTTCACAGTCTCCCCTGCACCCATCACACAAGACCCCTGCCTCACTGTGTCTAGAATGTCCCATTCTTATGTCCCATTCTTCCCTCAGCCATCACTTACAAGCTGTGCTGAAGCATCCATCTGTAGCCTTCTGCCAGCGGAGGATATTCACAAGCCACCGGGAATTGTAAAAATTAACAAACCCAGCAGTTCCACACAGCATGACTGGAAAAAAAAAAGAGAGAGAGAGACGGGGTCCTTCTGCTTGGCTTGCCCCCTAGGTAGACCTCCTCCACCAAAGCCCATCGCCTGCCTCTTCCACCAGGGTCCTGTCAGCCCAGAAGATGACACATGAAAAACTAGCTGGAAGAAGCACCCTCGGCTCCACCCTCACCACAGAGGCTCATGCATTTGTGCTCTGCCTCTTCTTTACAGCCTACCTAGGTCAAGGGTGTTCAAAGCTGGGGACAGTAAAATGATCTGAAGATCATGGGGCTTTACAATCTAACTGGTGTGGGGAGAGGGCAAGGAAAATGGGAAATAAACAGTAGGAATCTGAAAAGACAATGTAAAGGGGCGCATAGTTCCATGGGGACTGAATTTACAAAACACAATGAATGGGAATGATTGTAGTGTGGAACACAATGTATATGAATTTTGTACACATATAGATGTAAAACAAAAAATTAAAAAATAAAAATAGTTCATGGAACACACTAATACTGAATAATTCTTACAATATCCAATATTTTAATGAACTATGGAAATGATTCTTGAAAGTATAGTCTTAAAATCCAGTATTTTTATAACAAAACTTTTTAAAAATCCCAACATTTTAAAATATCATTTCTCTGATTTGGTCATTTTACCTAAGTGTAAAACCTATGGCTTTACTTCTGGCCTCATCTCTGAGTCTTTCAGTCTGCCTTTGTTCCGTGAGTCTGTCCAGTGTTCAATAACTGAGACAGTTTTGGGAGACAGGAAGCACCTCTCTGAGTGATGACTGATAAAATACGGAACACATTCCGTTATCTTTGAATTTCTAGAGCCCCTTTGTACTACAATAAAACCTACGAAATTCAGAGTTGTGATATAAGGCCTGCAACAAGATGGGGGGGAAAATGTTTTCCTTTAAATCAATTGGTAGAAAGGCAGTAAAATTTAAACCTGTGCAAGTTGGAAATATGTTCTGCCTGCAAACCAAAGCTAGTTTCCACTGTATAAATTGATCCCTTGTGATAATGGAAAATATTTTTACTGAAATAAGTGCTTATCTTTATTTGGAATTTAAATCCAGCAGGAAATCTGGTCTTTTCACTTTTTATAAAGGAAAATTCTGCGTGTATACACACACACGTACACACAAACACACATTTGCACACACATTATGCTGCGTTTGTCTAAGAGCATGTTTCTGACTGTGTCTGCTGTGTGAACACATATATGCCTATCTGTGATTTTACATGTTCACGTGTACATGCATGTATCTTGGATGCTTGTACACATGTGCTGACATGTGTATGCTAGTGTGTGTAAACACTCATTTCTGAATCATAAAGACACTGCTACTTTGAGCGAGAAGGAGGGACTTACTGCTTTCCAAAAATTCATCACGAGAGGAACTGTGGTAATTCGTGCTTTCAATTTCTGCATTCTCATTCATCAGTTTGGAACAGACTCTGTTCATGTACTGTTGGGATTTTTTGTACATCCCGTTTCTGCATCCAATCTGGAAGACAAACCCCCAGAAATAAACAAGTCAGCACCAACGACAGGCAAGGGCAGCCACCGCTCCTGGGAAGGATCTGCATTCTTGGTAGTCGGGCAGGTGGATGAACCTGGTTAGGCCTTCACCCTACTTTACAAGATTTATCTGCACTTCCACTCCTGCCATGTTTGGACTTTGTCACTCTCAAACTCCTCTGAGTGAGAGAGAAGAGAGTTCAAGTGCTGACCCCACCGTGTCCTATACACTTGATCTTGGCCAGCTGGGTAAGCATTCTGGGTCAGGGATAGCACATCTCCAGTGATGCCAGGAGGACAGGCCTTGGAAACATCTTTACAAAGTTCTATAGTCTCCTGCCATCAGCCCTGATGAGGTGTAAATGAATCCTTATGCTTATATTGAAAAAGAGATGAAGTTATTGACACTTTAATCCTTAGCTGCAGGCAGTCCATCTCATTCAAAGTACTCATCTTTTTATTTACTGATATTCTATTTCACTAAACATGGTATCTTGTTTTAGGAACTAACTCATCCCGATCACATCCCCATAGGACATGAGACAAGCCTTGCCTCCTCAGAAGTAAGCGGATTCTTGTGAGACTTTTGTTCACTTCCTTAACTTAACCATTAAAGATGCTTACTGCGTAGTCTTTATTCCCATCTTGCTCTCCCACACACCTTGGCCATCTCATACTTACCATTTTGGAGAAAAGGAAGTACATCAGCTGCTGGATTCTCTGGCTGTGTGAGTGGACAGGCATCGTCATCAATTGCCTGCAGAATTCTGTGTACGTGCAAGACTTGGGGTGACCACTGTCAGGGAAAAGATGCTGTGAGTCATTAAAAAGAATCCGAAGTCATGGAGCTTCCCATTCGTGCCCACAACTCCTCTGAGTATGATCATATGCTGGTAAATGCCCTCCTCAGGCCCTGACATCAAGTTGATTCTGCTACAACTATTCTATAGGATAGAAGATAAATTCTACAAGTCTTAAAACTTGTAAGTCATTTTTATGGGAGCTGACTATCTTTCTCTTCCCCTGAGAAGCCCCAGGGTTTGGAGCACCTATATTTCATTAAAAGTGGTGTTTTGCGAAGACTGTTCTGGTTAAAGTGGGTGAGGATGGAATGGAGATCACGCAGGGCTCTCGATGGAGTGCACGAGTGGTGGGGGTGGGCCATAAAGGATACAGTGGTTTGGACTGAAGAGGTGGGCAGAGTGATGAATGAGCTGAAAAAGACCAGAAGTAGGAGGAAGAGGTGTCTATGATTCTTGGGAAACTGGATCAAGTTTTATGTAGACCTTTGGATTCAGACCAAGTTTTATGTAGACCTTTGGGGACCCTCAGAACTCAAGGAAAGCACTATGGAATCTTTAGGGAATGAGGGTAGGCAGTTGAACACACCTGTTATTCAGTAGAGTTATCGTACATATCTCGCTGGTATTTGCCCTCACAATTTCTACAGTGTATAATCTTGTGGGAATCACTGTGTCTTTGGTAAGGAGCAAAGGTTGGGGAACCTTCCAGAAATCTTCCCGGATTAACACTTCGAAAACTGAAAGAGAAAATTCAAAGTAATGCTGGACAAGAATTGAGCTAGGAATAACTACCCAGTGGCTGAGGTGTAAAATATACACCTGGTCAAAGGGCTTCCTCAGGAAAAAAGCTGCATGGGGTCAGTTGTAGCTCCTGAGTGTTTCTGATGTAACTGTGCTCTGGCTAATTCATCTTCACTCCAGGTTCTGAGATTGAGACGTAATTAAATTAATGCCCCACATCAAGCTGTCCCTGAGCCCTTCCACAAGCCTGTGTGGCTTCAAGTCATTCTTTTGGGGATTCCATTGGCATAAATCATTCTAGAAACACATTAAAAATTTTTTTTAAAAAAAAGTTGGGAATAGTCTAACCAGGCTTTTAACTTTTCTTGTTTCATGTGTTACCAAATCAATGTCAACGCAATACAAGCCTGTTAGGGCTAAGGAAAATGGTCCTGAATTGTCTTCCAAAGATCATCTTTACTGAAACAGAGGATTTTCCCTTTTAACGCACCATGCCATAGTAGATTTGAGCTTTCCAACTTATAGTTGGCATTTGATCAATAAAATATAGCACCACCAGGTCCCTCGGCTTAGATAAAATTGATAGCATCACATGGAACCTTGAGAAATTTTACAAATACTACATCCTGCCTTGGATTTCAGAATCTGTGGGTGTTGCAAACGGTTAATATAAGTGGATTCTTATAAAAAACTTAGAGGTTCCAACACGCCGAGCAGCCTCAGAATACAGGCTTTGCAATTGTCTTCTAACATATCTACCCTGATAATGCTATCAGTGACAGTTCTCTTCTGTTACCCATGGAGTCACTTGAGCTGAGGTTGATGAATTAGTAATTTGGGCCCATGTCAGCCATTAATACAATCTAGTTCCAATGTTATAGAAGGACCCTAATACGGTGACCCCACACTAACAAAAACAGACACTCGAGTAGTTTAGGGAGTAAAGAGTATTCTAGCAAGATGTTAGTCATTGAGGCAGAATTGGTTCAATTACTGTCTAGATCTTCCACGCTCTGGTATAAACCACTATTCTAGGATGAGGACCCATGGGAACCATGGGAGGGGGCCGCCTAGAGTAAGCTGACATCTACTCTTTCACTCTGTTGGGAGGGATGATGACACACCGTGATAGATGAAGAAAAAGACTGACGTTGTCAACTAGCTCATTTTCGTTCACTCCACAATCAACATGCTAATAGCACTCTAGACACCAAACGCCATGGTGCACTTGGCAATGTGATGTCAAGCACACTGATTACCATGGACTGCCCACACAACAAGCCAACTGCTCTTGGAGGAAGTGCACACAGTGTCCTCAGAGGCACAAGACAGGTCAAGGTTCAGATCTGGTGTTCATTGGGTCACTAGGACTCTTGACTTGTTAATTCTTAACAAAAACTACATGGGAGGAAGGGACCTTGTAACCTAGAGTCAAGTTCAAGTGAAACACTTAACCTGCAGTTAGGTTTGTCTAGGGTGGTAGGGGGTTCTGACCATCCCATGCCTCAGAAGAGGCTGAAACACATTGCATTACTGTGTGGGTAGTTACCGCCTAATTTGCCAGATAAAGCCTTGGACAGTTGAAAAATGGATCTGCCGAGAATATACTCCAGCTTCCTGGAAAAAGTCTTCATCTTTTTGTCTATTGACTCCATCTCAGGATTCCTGGCCCATAGCTCCGTAATGCCTTTGACATATGCTAGGAGGAAACACAGTTAGTTCATTCTTTTGTGAGTGTAGGAGAAATATGTAGTTATAACACTTACTGCATTTGCTTTAATTGTATCTCCCTCTATTATGTATATGTACATCCTATGTCACAGTTCTTCTCTGTGACCACTAGTGGTTGTAATGTGCCCCTCAGAAATATATTGTTTTAAATCCTAAGCCCTGTATTGATTACAATTCCATTTGGAAATGGATTTTCTGTGCCATATAAATGAGTATTTTTACTGGATGCATCTTCAGTCAATCTCCTTTGAAAGAGAAAAGAGATTAAACAAGCAAATGAATCTACAGTGATTAGGAGAGACAGAGAGTTTCAGCAACAACGCCTGGGAGTCACACAACAAGGACCTTCCTACAAATCCAACAGGCAAAGCTAGATCAGCTCACAGTTTGGTGCTTCTTTCCTGCCTCACCCTAGTCCATGCTGGTAGATGGGGGTGCAGAGGTAAGCCTGGGGGCTCTCTTGAAGGAAGCCTGGCATATGAGGATTACAGAGGGAAATGTGAGGAGGCCACATGGTTTGGAAGTCAAGTTGCAGCTCCAGGGACTGAAGCTGATTTGTCCTGTAACCCTACCTCCTGTGGAACCCAGACTTTTCTAGTGTGAACAAACTCTGCCACCACCACAGAGGTTATGGGTGGTTTGGGAAATCCACTGCCCAGATCCCAGCTGAAGGCCGGGACACCAAGTCATCTTCAATCTTCCAAAGTACAACAAGTACTACTCTGTTCTCTCAGCACCACCAGGGAGCTTCAACCAGAAGCAGAGGAAGCTTGGGTTGGAATTCAGCCTTGAGGGTCTCTAGTTATGAACCCCCATTTTACCATTGTAGTGGTTACCCCATAAATGCCAGTGGAAAGGACACATTCTGCTACCTCCTTTTTAAGTAACACGGTGGCAGACCAGCACAAAGGATCTGTAACTATGAAAGTAGCAACATATAATTGTTTTTTATCCTGTTAAATTGAAGTCATACCTCTAAAACATAAGGTCCGTAATCTTCCCTCCCACGTTCAGGACACTCAGGAGAAACGAGTCACCCATTTGCTCCTTTCCGTGGCCTGAGCAGACTACTCATCTACCTGATGGTCACTGGACTCCTGGGGTTCACAGTCAGTCAGAACAGAGCGTGACTGGGACCCCACTCACCTTGCAGAATTCGGAGAGAAATCACGTCATCCACAAAGAGATTGTTCTTCTTCTCCAGGCAGGTGGTGGCCGCATTCAGGGAGGACAAGATCACATCTGCCATAGGAGTTGTGTCATTTTCATCATGTGTTTCAATATCTTTTAACAAAAATTGTGGTGATGTTGGGTGCTGCCGTGACAAGGTCAGCAGCAGGAGTGAGAGCAGCATCCCAAGGACGGACATGGTTCATTCTGCTCTCACATGAACGATCATTTTATACCCATCGTCTGGGTCAGGATGGCTTTCCCCCCTCCACTCGGCTCCTCCTTCTGCTCCTCCTCCCTTAGAGTTCAGATAAGGGCAAGGTAAGACTCACTTGTCTGGGATGACTGGAAACACCACAACTCCACAAAGGCTTCTGGGAAGGACAACTGCTACGAATTATCCAGTGCTCTACTAACAAAACATCACCCAGTCCTGTTCCATCTTATGATCATTGGTACATCTGAGTCAAGGCCACTGGGCCAAGCCAGAACATCTAAAACATGATCTTACATATATTATTTTCTTTAACCTATTAACACTGGTGACAATTAAAATGTGTCAGGAGAGTATCTTTAGGTTTTGCCTTGAGCTTTTGCTTTTATCATTAATTAATGTCATGAAGCTGCCTACAGCTCACAGAAAACATAAAAACAAGAGATTTAAACCTTGCCCGGCCCTGAGACATCCTCCAATTCTCTAATATGCCTGAGTCCACTGTTAGAGACACTTTATCAGTGCACGTTGTCAAGAATTTTCTTCTCTCCTTCTGATTCTCCTCATTTTTAAACATAATATATTTTTCTAATCCTGGTCCTTTCTAACAATATGCTCAAAATATGTGCGATAAAGTTTCACCATTCTTGCCTCTATGGAGCACCCTGACAGGACTTCTTCTGAGACAGACAATGTTTGTTCTTTGGTAGTCTATGGGGTATTCGGTATTTTTCTCCAAGGCCACAATTAAGAAGAAACAGAGGCATTGACTCTTCTTTATTCTAAATGTCTAACTTTCAAAACCATAAGAAGCAACTGAAAAACAATGGTTTAAATCAGATGCACTGTTGTTGTTGTTGTTAATGTCTTCAAGTCGAGCAAGATTCACAGTGACCCTATGAACATAAGATCTGAACCCTGTTCTCTCCTGAGCCAACCTTACCCTTCCTGACACACAAGAGCCCATTGCACCAGTCACCATGCCAACCCGTCTGATTGTGGGTCTGCCTCTCCTTAGCCAACCCTCCCCTCTTCCCAGCTTCATATCCTTCTCCAAGAAATAGCACCTCCCAGCAACAAACCCAAAGTGTGTGAGGAGAAGCCTCATCATTCCTGCCTCCAAAGAGCACTCCAGCTGCACCCACTTCAAAGTATATCTTTTTGTTCTCTTGGCTGGTCATCCATGGGATGTTCAGTGTTCCTCTCCAACACCAGAGCTCAAAGGTGTCCATTCTTTGTCTGTCATCCTTATTCATTGTCCAGCTCTCAGAGGCATACCAAGAGGTCAGAAAGACTATGACATGAGTCAGACACACACATTTTTTTCTCTATTCCTCATATACCCTCCAGCTCTCAGATGCACAGCAAGCAATCAGAAAAACTATGGCCTGAATCAGATGCACCTTAGTCCTCACACTGCCATTATTCCTCAATAATTTTGAGAGTTCCTAACTGCAATTAGATGTACTTAAGTTTTTAAAATTATATCCCTGCTTCTTGGCACTTTGGAGAGATCCCTCACAGCAAATTTTCCAAGTGCAACATGTCTCTTGTTTACTTTACAATTGTTGCTATGAATATTAATGGTGGATCATAGTAAAATGGGATCATTGTTCCAATTCATGGAGGCCTCATATGTTACAAACTAGAACTATTCCAGAGGGTTTTGTAATCTGTCATCTCCACAGAATACTTGGTGGCATAGTAGCTAAAGTTCTCTGCTGCTGCCACAAAGTTCAGGGCTTCAAACACACTATCTGCTCCACCAAAGAAAGTGGGGCTGTCAGCTTCTAGAGCTTGTTCAGACCTGGGTGCCCTGCAGAGCATTGCCGCTCTATTCAGCAGTGTTACCAAGTCAAAATTAACACAGCAGCAAGCTTTTCTTATATTTTTATTTCCCTTAGTTATTTTAACATCTTTTTTATATTAGTTTCCTTACAGAGTTCATATATATATTGTGTTTCACAGTATTCTTCATTCACTTTGTGTTTCATATAATCATTCCCATGCATTATATTTTATAAAATTAATCACTATTGGACTATGCCCACCATTACACTGTCTTTTCAGGGTCCCATCAGATCTTTCTCATTTCCTTTATCCTCTCCCTCTACCCATCAAATTGTGCAGCTCTGTGATTTCACCCCCTACCCATCCTCATCCCACTGCTCCCACCACTACCCTCCTTGGATGCCCACATAATTTACTTGTTACCCTTCTAGGTTACAAAAATGGCCTTATGCATTATTTGTCCTTATGAAACTGAGTTAGTTCACTCAGCATAATGCTCTCCCATCTGTTGCCTATTATGTAGTATTTGTCAAAACTGTTGCTTCTGAGTGTTGCATAGTTTTCCATTGTGTGAGTGTACCATAATTTCTCAATCCATTGAGTTGTAGTTGTATATCTGCCTGTCCATGTTCTTGGAATGGTGAATAATGCTGCTATGAACACTTATGAAAAACTTCGTTTGTGTCTCAGTTTTAATTTTCTTGAGATATATTCGTAGTAGTGGAATAGCTGGGTCATACGGAGTTTCTATGTTCAGTTTTTTTAGGAAATGTTAAACTGCTTTTCAGAGTAGTTGTAGCATTTACAATCCCCATCAACAAAAGCATATATTTTTTTATGTTGTTTATGTTGCAAGAAGTTAACTGCCAAGCTTCTTCTCTTGGAGTGCTGCTTACCAGTCCTTTTTGTCCAAGTTGCTGCAAAATTTTTGTGCTACCCAGGGATTTTATATGACTTTCCTTACTGTTGGAACCATTATGAAATGAGCAGGATTGTGTACGATCTCTTGTTAGTGACTGCCTTGGATCATTTTACCTCAAGGAAATGAACACATTCTCTCATAATAAAGACATGTCCCAGATATCCCAGAGTTACTCCTGGTGTGTGGGAACCATAAGGTATTGTCCTTATCTCCTTGAATTGTGAGAAATAGAGGAAACTGTCAGAGATTCCAAATCTTAATTTAGATTAGGACACTGGACTGATAGGAGTGACCTGTCCAAGGCCAATCGTGGAGCCATGCTCTATTGAGGATATGTGGTCTCCAAACCACAGTGCTAACCGGTCAAGAGAGCTAGGGAGTATAGAAAGAGGCCCAGGCTCCATCCAAGTCAGGTAATCTAAAAGCAGATATTTCAATTGTCTGACTGTCCCTCCTTCCATTTCTACATGTTAATTCAACCTTCAGCGTTTCAGGATGAGGGAGCTCTGGTGGCCTAGTGTTAAAAATCTGTGCTCCAATGTCAAAGGTGTGCAGTTCCAAATCAAACAGCTGCTCAGCAAGAGGATTAATATTCTTCTCCGTGTGATTAACTGTCTATGAAAACCTGCTGGAGGGTCAGCTATGAGTTGGTTCAGACTCGAGGATGCACAACAACCACCACCTCCAACTCTCATTACTAGGATCAGTCAAGTCCTCAGACTATGACCAACCACTTTCCTTCTACGTAAAAAGGGCAGGCAAAGAGCATTGAGAGAATCAGAGTATAACTATACTAAGTCTTTAGTCAGCTATATTGCAGCTCTCTGGTCTTTTGTTTGGTATTTCCCCAGGGTAAGCAGGGTCTGTGATGGAATGGGTCCCCTGCATGTTCTGAATAGCCCAAGGGTGAGGGCAAAGGACCAGCTTCACTAAGGTGCTCTAGACGGCTCAGAAAGGGACCCTTTCAAGACGACTCTCATAGAAACACACGTTGTACTGTAACTGAGCTTGATTCTCTCCTTGAAGCCCTGTCAGTGTGTGCTCTTCCATGTTCACTGTGACCATTCACATCCACCACAAACAGGGTAGGACTTGGGCCACAGTTTCTGCAAGAATAATTTTTAAGAATGAGGCTGATAGTTTCTTTTCTTTTTCTCTTTCATGCAAGAGAAATTGGATTTTCAAATTGGAGATAATGCACAGATTCTTTGTCATTTCTTTAAACTTTATATTGAAAAAGGTTTACAGTGAGACGGGAGGAAATAAGGCAACAATGAATGAAGTTCTTTTTTTTCCTAAGGTGAACTGAGGGGGAGTAGGGAGGAAAATGTGCAACAATGAATGCATGAAAATTCAACTTTTCTGTAAAGTTTCATTAAAATAACAATTTTTTTAAAGGGAGGGGAAAAATGTTTACATAAAAGTAGAATAAGACAGTTTGAGAAGGCTCTAACACTATCCCAATTCTGTCTTGGTGTGCTTTCAGGGGACTCTGAAACACGTGGGGACAGGGACTGATTTTGGAAACACCAAAGGGAGAAGCTAGAGGTTCTTTTCTAGCCATGCGGGGGTCCAAGAAACTTTGATGTAAAAAATGCCGTGCTTTTCTCATTGATTCAAAAGAGTCTAAGTGTCATTAACTGAGACTTGGAATGCTCAGAATTTTCTTTTCTAGATCCCCTGGGAACATTTTGCTTACATTTTATTTTACCTCCTTAAGAGCGTCACCTATTTCCCTGAAGAAACATGACTGTATATGACAAGCTAGGATCTTTCTTCACAGAGAGCCTCTGGATCTGAAGAACCCATTTCTTTGTGACTCTGTAGTATCCAAGTTTCACCTATCTCCAAACTCACAAGTCTCTGCTGTATTCTCAAGAGTTTGCTACTGCTGGAAATGCAAATCTAGATTCTTCTAGGCCAAGAGTCTGCACACTGGCAATGACTCATTGTTCTGATTTACATTTTTACTCTTCCCCCCCTGTTTTTTGCAGAATTCTCCAGTGTAATTTCTGGTCTGAAATCATAATAGTACTTTAACCTGGATTTTAATATCAATTTAATCTTTAAAATAAAAAATCCTCTTATAGCCCTAAGAACTGGGAATAATTTTATTTATTTATTTTTAACTTTTTATTAATTTTAATGAACATTTACAGACATTTTGGATTTCCATTCATTCATTGTTGCATTTTTCCCCCCTGCTCACCCTTCCCCCCAAGTTCACTCCTCTCTCTGAAAAGTAAAAGAAAAATTCCTTCATTGGTATACAATTCACCCCCCCCCCCGCCCCCTCAGTACAGTGCACGATGCAACCTTCACTCTGGACTCCTGTCATAGTCATAATAAGCTATCATATATCACTTTTAAACTGTTCTCTCCCTCATCTGTTTCAATACAGTATACATAATTTATCCAATTTTTCTCAGTCTCACCCTGACCCTGATGCCAGTCCTGTTCTACAACAGTGGCACTGTGCAGTATTTGTCCTTTTGTGACTGAGATACTCCACTCAGTATAATGTCCTCCACAATCACCCATTTTGAATAATATTTCATGGGTTCCTTGTTTTTCAATGCAGTGTAGTATTCCATTGTGTGAATATACCAGAGCTTCTCTATGCATTCATTTGTTGATGAGCACTTAGGTTGTTTCCAACTCTTTGCTATTGTGAACAAAGTCGTAATAAACATGGGTGTGCATATATCTTCCTGGGTGGCAGTTACGGTTTCTTTAGGGTATATTCCCAGTCTGTTCATATCCTGTGCCCATTTTTCAATTGGATTATTTATCTTTATCTTGTTGTGGTGCTCAAGTATTTTATAAATTCTAGATATAAGTCCCTTATCAGACATGTCATTACCAAGTATTTTTTCCCAATCTCTGGCTTTCCTTTTTACTCTGTTGGAGAAGTTTTTAGATGTGCATAGGGATTTGATTCCTAGAAGGTCCCGTTCATCTATTTTATCCTCTCCTGGTTGTAGGATTTTCAGTATGCTTGGAAGACTATTTATATTGTGGATTAAGACTTCTAGAGATTTTCCAAGCTTTTCTTTAATGAAATTTATAGTCCTTGGTTTTAATCCTAGGTCCGTGATTCATTTTGAGTTGGTCTTTGTGTATGGAGTAAGGTGTGGATCTTGCTTGAGTTTTCTACAGGTAGTTTTTCAATTTTGCCAGCACCATTTCTTAAAAAGGTTGGAATTCCCCACTTAACTGATTTCATCTCTTTGTCAAAAATCAATTGACCGTAGGTAGATGGGCTGATTTCTGGATTTTCTATTCTATTCCATTGATCTATGTATCTGTCATTATACCAGTACCACACTGTCTTGACCACCACTGCATAAATTTCTATGTAAATAGAAACTAATTTGTGCCATTTTGTGGTAAAATTTTTAGGTGCAGCCATTGACTGTGTAATGGATACACTTGGAAAGTTCAGGCATTGGGTCTTGGCTCTAATCCTGAGACACTGCTTGCGGCTGGAATGATTGGATGCTAAGTGAGAGGTGGGAGATACAACTCCACCTAAAGGAGGATGACCTGGTGATGTGCAGCAGGAAAATCAGTCACTATTGATAAAGTTTTATAATATACATGGTAGCCAGGAATCAGAATTAAGTAGATTTTATCTATGTAACTGGTTACTTAACTTGCATTAAATGTGGTGAAAAAGTCAAAGCAAAAGCCTAGAGATTGCCCAAGGCTGAGTGAAGGACTGAGACCCCAGAACTATCTGAAAACTTCTCTTCATTCTTCATCTATTCATCGAGGCAAGACAGGTTCCCAGACAGATGTTCTCATGGGTATAGAAGAAGATGTGAATGAAATTGTGAGTTTTCATGCCAAGAAAGATGCCACAGAGCCACTGATTTGCAATGTGAGTGTTTATTTGAAATTAGGATATTTTGTTTCCTATTATTGTTGGAGGACTTTTTCCTTTCCAGGCATACAGTTCATTCCCAGGATGTTTTGTGTCAGCTGGGCACCCAAGTGAAGCTGTGGACTGCTCCCCCCCCCAAGGAGTTGCAGGCAAGAACAGAAAGGAGATTCACCCACCTTGACTGACAGACTCCCACCTTCCCTGTTAACTAACCCCAACAAAATGTGATGATGTGTTTGTTGTTGTTGTTATGTGCCATCGAGTTGTTTGTGACTCATAGCGACCCTATGTACAACAGCCCTAAACCCTGCTCTATCCTGTGCCAAATGCATTGCCTCTGACACACCCATCCCGATTACCCCAGTCACTGAATCAATCCACCGCATACAGGGTCTTTTCCTCCTGCGATGCATTTAGATTCTTTATTTATAGGAATGGGCTCTAAGAATACCCAAGACTGAAGGGAAAAGGATTGAAAGGCTATATCTCATTTTGGTTGGCAGGGGTGGATCCATCTGTCTCAAGAGAACTTTATCCTTGGCAATTGTTGCCATCGATTGGGTAGATTTCCATAGACTTGCGGGTACTTTTCCAGGGCATATAGGAAGCCACCTAAGATTGCGCTGGCAAGAGAAGTACCATGTTGGGAGGAATCATCTGGGGAGAGAGTGACAGAATTTAATAAATGCTGGGGCACCAATCATAGACCTTTATTGCATGCTGTTCTTTTGTATGTTTCTACAACTACTGAAGCCAGCTTGCAGGAACTGTATAACTTCTGCTGGTGCCTCACACTGGCCCCCTTTCCAGGGTCCTTCAGGTGCTAGGAATGTTGATTTCTACTTACTCTTTCCCTAGGGGAATAATCGTCATGGCAGCCTCTTCACTTGGGATCCTACGCCACGTCCCCAAATGATTTCTACCAACCCCCCTGTCAGGGTAAATTACTGTGTTCGCTTATGTGTTGCTATGATGCTGTGAGGGTGGTTACTGGAACAGGCATACCTCGAACATATTGGGAACCCAATCCAGACCATGACCATGAATCCCTGATCACCATAAGGCAAATTACACAAACTTTCTGGGAGTTTCACAGACATAAATCCTCTACCCTTCACTCCTTATTATAGCTCAATGTAAAGAAAAGTTTGGCATTATAACAAATTTTGTTCCTTTGAATCCATAATCAGTATATGCGGAAGCTTCAAAATGTGTAGAAACTGTACAGTGAATCAGAAAGACTGAAAAAGACTTGATGCCTTTGAACACAGTGTGTTGTCTAAGAATACTGGATATCCCCACAGACAGCCAAAAGAAGAAACAAATCGCTCTAGGAAGAAGTGCTGTCTTAGTGCCCCTTAGAAGAAAAGAAAGGTGGGGCTCTGTGTGGGATATTTTGGGCATGTTATCAGGAGGGACCAAACTCTACAACAGGAAATCAAGACTAGAAAAGTGGACAGTCAGTGGCAGAAACTAAGCATTTCAATGAGATGTGTTGTCACACTGAGAGCAACAGTGGGCTTAAGCAGTGAGAGGGTGTGAGGATGGTGAGAGACCCGGCATTGACTGGTCCTCATGTGCGTAGGAGAGCAGACGAGAGTGTTCAACAACACAGCACTCCACTGTGCCCCTCTGTGCTGTGCAAAGCCCCAGTTCTCTCCCACTTTCATTTGTGCAGGTGTACATGCATATTTCACAGTCTCCCCAGCACCTATCACAGGACATCCTTGCCTCACTTTGTCTAGAATGTGCAGTCTATGCTTATGTCCCATTCTTCCCTCAGTCATCACTTACAAGCTGTGCTGAAGCATCCATCTGCCTTCTGCCAGCGGAGGATATTCACAAGCCACGTAGATTTGGAAAACTCAACATACCCACTAGTTCCACACAGCATGACTGAAAAAAAAAAGAGAGAGAGACGGAGTCCTTCTGCTTGGCCTGCCCTCTAGGTAGACCTCCTCCACCAAAGCCCATCTCCTGCCTCTTCCACCAGGGTCCTGTCAGCCCAGAAGATGACACATGAAAAACTAGCTGGAAGAAGCACCCTCGGCTCCACCCTCACCACAGAGCCTCCTGGATTTGTGCTCTGCCTCCTGCTTAGGGCCTAGGTCAAATTTTTTAAAGCTGGAGACAGTGAAATGATCTGAAGATTACGGGGCTTTACCATTCGATGGGTGGAGGGAGAGGGTGAAGAAAATCAGAAAGATACAGCATCAATCTGAAAGCACAGTGCAATGTGGGGCATAGTTCCATGGGGACTGAATTTACAAAACATACTGTATGGGAATGATTGTAGTATGAAACACAGTGTATATGAATTTTGTATGCATATAAATATAAAAATAAAAATAGTTCATGGGACATACTAATACTCAATAATTCTTACAATATCCAATATTTTAATAAACCATAGAACTGATTCTTGAAAGTATAGTCTTAAAATCCAGTATTTTAAAAACGATACTTTAAAGAAAAACAACATTTTAAAATGTCATTTCTCTGACTTGGCCATTTTACCTAAGAGTAAAACCCATTGCTTTCCTTCTGGCCTCATATCTGAGTTTTTCTCTGCTTTTGTTCCATTAGTCTGTCCAGAGTTCAATAACTGGGACAATTTGGGAGGCTGACAGCACCTCTCTTGGTGATGGCTGATAAAATACAGAACACATTCAGTTATCTTGGAATTTCTAGAATCCCTTCTTAGTACAATAAAACCTATGAAATCCAGAATTGTGACATAAGGCCTTTACCAAGATGAAAAAACATGTTTTCCATTGAATCATTTGGTAGAAAGGCAGTAAAATTTAACTCTGTGGAAGTTGAAAAATGTTCGGCCTGAAAAACAAAGCTAGTTTCCACTGTGTGAATCGATCTCATGTGATACTGGAAACCAGTTTTACTGAAATAAGTGTTTATCTTTATTTGGCATTTAAATCTAAGTGGAAATCTGGTATTTTCACTTGCTATGTAGGAAAATTACCCAAGGACTGTCCTTCATAGGGTCGCTATGATTCGCCTGCCACTCGAGGACACTTAACAACAATAATATCAACATAGAGAGAGAGATCAGCTGGCCCATTGGACAGAAAGAGATGCTACCAAGCCAAAGGTGGGTGACTTTTAATCGGCGGCCCTCGGGCCTGTCTTTCATTGTTTTGTTCAAACATTCCTCTAGGTCGTACAGCCCTGGTATATAAGTTGCCATACCGCATGCACTTTTGGTTGCTGTGAGGCTGAACACTGTGACCCTGATGTGTCAAATGCGTTAATGGTTGGCTACTCAATGCAGACAGAGAGTGGGGTAGAGTTCTCTGATTAAAACAAGCTTGGAAGGAGGAGTGGCATCCACTTCCATAATACCTTGCCTCCAGAAAGCCTATGAACCTGGAGAGATGAAAGGCACCCAAGCGTCAAGGACTCTCCTTCATAGGGTCGCTATAAGTTGCCTGTGACTCGACGGCACTTAACAACAACAACAACATGTAAACATGTAGGAAAATTGTATGTGTACACACACACACACACACATTACGCTGTGTGTGTCCAAGAGCATGTTTCTGGCTGTTTCCTCTTGTGTACACACACACACACATACATACCTTTCTGTGGTTTTACATGTTCACATGTGCGTGCATGTGTCTTGGAATGCTTGTACACATGCTCTGTCATGTGCATGCTAGCATGTGTAAACAGTCATTTCTGAATCATAAAGACTCTGCCACTTTGAGCGAGAAGTGAGGGACTTACTATTTTCCAAAAAATCATCGCGGGAGGAACTGTGGTAGTTCCTGCTTTCAATTTCTGCATTCTCTTCCATCAGTTTGGAACACAAGAGGTTCATGTACTGTTGGGTTGTTTTGTACATTCCATTTCTGCATCCAATCTGGAGGACAAACCCCCAGAGAAAAAGAAGTCAACACCAATGACAGACAAGGGTGGTCACCGCTCCTGGGAAGATCTGCATTCTCAGGCGGTGGGCCAGGTGGCTGAACCAGGGCAGGCCTTCACCCTATTTTACAGGATTTATCTGCACCTCCACTTCCACGTTCCTTGGATTTTGTCACTCTCAAACTCCTTTCAGTGAGAGAGAGGAGAGTTCAGGTGCTGACCCCACCTTGCCCTACACACTTGATCTTGGCAGGCTGGGGTAAGCATTCTGAGTGAGGGACAGCACATCTCCAGTGATGCCAGGAGGACAGGCCTTGAGTAAGATCATTACAGAGTTCTATAGTCCCCTGTTGTCAGCCCTGATGAGCTGTTAATGTAGCATTATGCTTACAATGAAAAAGAGGTGAAATTATTGAAACTTCAATCCTTAGCCACTGTCAGTCCATCTCATTCAAAGAATTCACCTTTTTTTACTGGTCTTCTGTTTCACTAATCATGGTATCATTTTCCAGGAGCTAACTCATCCTGATCACATCGCCATAGTACATGAGACAGGCCTTGCCTCCTCGGAAGTAAGCAGATTCTCTCGAGACTTTTGGTCTCTTCCTTAACTGAATCATCAAGGATTTTATGTCATTGTCCCTTGTACCTGTCTTGCTCTCCCACACACCTTGGCCATCTCATACTTACCATTTTGGAGAAAAGGAAGTACATCAGCTGCTGGATTCTCTGGCTGTGTGAGCTGACAGGCGTGGTCATCAGTTGCCTGCAGAATTCTGAGTATTTGCAAGACTCAGGGTGACCACTGTCAGGGAAAAGATGCTGTGAGTCATTAAAAGGAATCTGAAGTCATGGAGCTTCCCATTCATGCCTACAACTGCTCTGGGTATGATCATGTGCTGGTAACTACCCTCCTCAGCCCCTGACATCAGCTTGGTTCTGATGAAACAATTCAATACAATAGAAATTCTACAAAGTCTAAAAACTTATAAATCATTTTTATAGGGGCTGACTGTCTCATCTCTCTTCCCCTGAAGAGCTTTTGGGTTTGGAGCACCTGTATTTCATTAAAGGTGCTGCGTTGGGAACAGTATTCTGGTTTAATTGGGGGAGGATTGAATGGAGATCACTCAGGGCTTTGGATGGAGCGCTCGAGTGGTGTGGTTGGGCCAAAAAGGATACAGTGGTGTGGACTGAAGAGGTGGGCATTGTGCTGAGTGATGGATGAGCTGAAAAGGGCCAGGACAGAGGTAGGATGAAGAAGTGTCTCTGATTCTTGGGAAACTGGACCGAGTTTTATGTAGAACGTTGGATTAAGATGTGGGGACCCTAAGACCCAAGGAGAGCGCTTTGGAATCTTTAGGGAATGGGGTTAGGCAGTTGGACCCACCTGTTATCCAGTAGAGTTACCATGCATAACTCGCGGGTATTTGCTTTTAGAAGTTCTAGGGGGGACAATGCTGTGGGGGTCACTGTGTCTTTGGCAAGCAGCGAAGGTTTGGGAACCTTCCAGAAATCTTCCCGGATTAACACCTCTGATGCTGAAAGAGAAAATTCACAGTAGTGCTGGACAAAAACTGAGCTAGGAACAACTACCCAGTGGCTGAGATGTAAAAGATACACCCAGTCAAAGGGCTTCTTTAATAATAGATACAGGCCTCAGGGAGAAAGCTGCAGGGGTTAAGTTGTAGCTCTCGAGTGTTTCTGATGTAAGTGTGCACCAGCTAATTCACTTTCACTCTAGGTTCTGAGATTGAGATGTAATTAAATTAATGCCCCACATCAAGCTGTCCTTGAGCCCTTCCACAAGCCTGTGTAGCTTCAAGTCATTCCTTTGGCGGTTCCATTGGCACAAATCATTCTAGAAACACATTTAATTTTTTTTTTAGAAGTCAGGAATAGAGTCTAACCAGGCTTTTAACTTTTCTGGGTTCATGTGTTACCAAATCAATGTCAACTCAATACAAGCCTGTAGGGCTAAGGAAAATGGTCCTGAATCATCTTCCAAACATAATCTTTACTGAAACAGAGGATTTTCCCTTTTAACGCACCATGCCATAGTAGATTTGAGCTTTCCAACTTATAGTTGGCATTTGATCAATAAAATATAGCATCACCAGGTCTCTTGGCTTAGATAAAATTGATAGCATCACATGGAACCTTGAGAAAATTAAAAAATACTACTTGACTCCTTGGATTTCAGAATCTGTAGAGGTTGCTTATGGTTAATATAAAGTGGATTCTAATAAAAATTTTAGAGATGCCAATTTACCAACTAGCCTCAGAATGCAGGCTTTACAAACTTCTTCTAATACATCAAGCATTGTTCATGCTGTCAGCGACAATTCTTCTCTGCCACCCAAGGAGTCACCTGAGATGAGGTTGACTCATTACTAATTTGGGCCATGTCAGCCATTAATACAACCTAGTTTCATTGTTATTGAATTACCCTTATACGGTGACCCCACGCTAACAAGAACAGACACTCGAGTAGTTTAGGGACCAAAGGACATCCTTGCAAGATGTTAATCTTTGAAGTAGAAGTAGTTCAGTTATTGTCTAGATCTTCCACACTCTGGTATAAACCACTATTCTAGGATGAGGACCCCAACCATGGGAGGGGGCCGCCTAGAATAAGCTGACATCCAGTCTTCCACCCTCTTGGGAGGGTTGATGACACACTTTGGTAGAGGAGAAAAAGACTGACGTTGTCAACTAGTTCCTTTTACTTCACTCCACAATCAACGTGTTAATAGCACTCTAGACACCAAAAGACGTGGTGCACTTGGCAATGTGCTGTCAAGGACACTCTGATTACCATGAACTGCCCACATGACAAGAAATGTGCAAACAGTGTCCTCAGAAGCACAATACAGGTCATGGTCTACATTTGGTGTTCATTGGGTCACTAGGACTCTTGACTTGCTGATTCCTAACAACTACATGGCAGGGAGGGACCTTCTAACCTAGAGTTAGGCTTGTCTGGGTTGATAGGTGGTTCTGACCATCCCATGCCTCAGAAGAGGCTGAAACACACAGCATTACTATGTGGGTAGTTACCGCCTAGGTTGCCAGATAAAGCATCGAATAGGCGATTAATGGATCTGCTGAGAAGCCCCTCCAGTTTCACTGAGAACATCTTCATCTTTTTGTTTATTGGCCGCATCCCGGGATTCCTGGCCCATGGCTCCACAACGCCTTTGATATACGCTAGGAGGAAACACAATTAGTTCATTCTTCCATGTGTGCAGGAGAATTATGTAGTTATAGCATTTATTACATTTGCCTTAATTGTATCTCCCTCTATAAAGTATAAAGTGTATGTATATATATGCATATATATATACATACATATGTGTGTATATATATATATATATAATCTCCTTTCTTACAATTGTTCTCTCTGTCACCACTAGTGGTTTTAATGCTGCCCATCAAAATATATTCTTGTAAATCTTAAGCCTTGTATTGATTACAATTCCATTTGGAATTGGATTTTCTATGCCATATAAATTAGTATTATTTGCACAGGATATATCTTCAATCTCCTTTGAAAGGGAAAATAGATTAAACAAGCAAATGAATATACAGAGATGAGGAGAGACAGAGGGTCCCAGCAACACAACCTGGGAGTCACACTATAAGGACCTTCCTACAAATCCAACAATCAAAATTAGGTCAGCTCACTGTTTGGTGCTTCTTTCCTGCCTCACCCTAGTCCGTGCTGGTAGATGAGGGTGCAGATGTAAGCCTGGGGAGTTTCTAGAAGGAATTCTGGCATAAAAGGGTGACAGAAGGAAATGTGAGGAGCCCACGTGGTTGTGAAGTCAATCTGTGGCTCCTTGTCCAAAGCTGATTTATCCTGTAATCCTCCCTCCTGCAGAACCCTGAGTTTCCAAGTGTGAGCAAACACTACCACAATCACAGAGGTGATGGGTGGTTTGGGAAGCCCCTGCCCAGATCCTGGCTAAAGGTGCAGACACCAAGTCATCTTCAGTCTTCCAAAGCGCAAAAAGCACTACTCTGTTTTCTCAGCACCACCAGGGAATTTCCACTGGAAGCAGAGGAAACTCAGATTGGAACTCAGCTTTGAGGGTCTCTATTCTCTGGACCCCCGTCCTGCAATGGGACTGTTCACCCCATAAACGCTCATGGAAAAGACACACTCTGCTCTGTGCTTTGTTAGTAACACAGTGGCAGAAAAATCAGAAAGGCTCTATAACATTGAAAATAGCAACATACTATTGGATTGAAGTAATATGTCTAAAACATTTGGTCCATAATGTCCCTCCCAGGTCCAGGACACTCAGGAGAAATGAGTCATCCATTTGTTGCTCTCCATGACCAGAGAAGACTATTCTTCTACCTGATGGTCACTGGACTCCTGGTGAGCACAGATGGTCAGAGTAGAGCATCACTGGAACCCCACTCACCTTGCAGAATTTGGAGACACATTAAGTCATCCACAAAGAGACTCGTCTTCTTCTCCAGGCAGGTGGCGGTCGCATTCAGGGAAGATAGGATCACATCTGCCATACGGATTTTGTCTTGTTGAGCATGTTTTCTAATATCTTTCAACACCGAGTGTGATAACGTTGGCTGCAGCAGAGACGAGGTCAGCAGCAGGAGCGAGAGCAGCATCCCAAGGACAGACATGGTTCATTCTGCTCTCACAATGGCCAAGCACATTTTAAACCAACATCTGGATCAGGATGGCTCTCCTCCCTCTACTTGGCTCCTCCTTCTGCTCCTCCTCCCTTAGAGTTCAGATAAGGACGAGGTAAGACTCACCTGTCAGGGCTGACTGGACACACCATGACTTTACAGAGGCTTCTGGGGAGGACAACTGCTATAAAATACCTTCTGCTCTACTAACAAAATATCACCCAGCCTGTGCCATTTTTATGATCATTAGTACATCTGAGTTCACTGTCAAGTCCACTGGGTCAAGCCAGCACATCTAGAACATGATCTTACATATATTATTTTCTTTAACCTATCAACACTTGTGACACAATTAAACTGAGTGAGGTGGTTGCCTCTAGGTTTTTGCCTAGACCCATTGCGGTCATCATTATTTAATGTTGTCAAACTGCCTACCCCTCACAGCAACCCTAAGAACAAGAGATTTAAACCTACCCCAGCCCTGAGCCATCCTCCCATTCTCTAATATGTCTGAGTCCACTGTTAGAGACACTGTGCCAGTCCATCCTGTCAAGGGTTTTCTTCTATCTCTCTCTGACTCTCCACTTTTTGAAATATGATGTCTTTCTTTTTTTTTTTTTTTCAAGTACTGGCCATTCTGAGACAGACAGTGTTTGTTCTTTGTGTAGTCTGTAAGATATTTGATACTTTTCTCCAATACCACAACTAAAGAGAAACAGAGACATTGACTCTTCTGTGATCTTTATTCCAACTGTCTATCTTATGTGAAGCAACTGAAAAACCATGGTTTAAATCGGATTCACTTTGTTGTTGTTGTTGTTAAGTGTCTTTAAGTCGAGCAAGATTCACAGCGACTCTATGAACATAAGATCTGAACCCTGGTCTCTCCTGAGCCAACCTCACCCTTCCCGACACACAAGAGCCCATCGCATCAGTCACCATGCCAACCCATCTCGTTGCGGGTCTGCCTCTCCTTCTCCAACCCTCCCCTCTTCCCAGCTTCATGTCCTAAACAAGGAATAGCACCTCTGGCAACAAACCTAAAGTATGTGAGTAGAAGCCTCATCATTCCTGCCTCCAAAGAGCACTCAAGCTGCACCCACTTCAAAGTATATCTTTTTGTTCTCTTGGCCAGTCATCCATGGGATGGTCAGTGTTCCTCTCCAACACCAGAGCTCAAAGGTGTCCATTCTTTGTCTGTCATGCTTATTCATTGTCCAGCTCTCAGAGGCATAGCAAGTAAGCAGAAAGACTGTGGCCTGAATCAGATGCACATTTATTTTTCTCTATTTCTTATTCACTGTCCAGCTCTGAGAGGAAAAGCAAATAATTAGAAAGAGGATGGCCTGAATCAGACGCACCTTAGTCCTCACACTGACATTACTCCTCAATAATTTTGAGAGGTTTCTAACTGCAAGTAGATGCACCTGAGTTTTTAAAATTGTATCCCTGCTTCTTGGCACTTTGGAGAGGTCCCTGACAGCAAATTTTCCAAGTTCAACATGTCATTTATTTACTTTACAATTGTTACCATGAATGTTGACTGTAGATCCAAGTAAAACTGGTTCATTGTACCAAATCATGGAGGCCTCATGGGTTACAAACAAGAACTATTCCAGAAGGGTTTATATTCTGTCCTCTCCACAGAATATAGACCTTTGTGGTATAGTTTCTAACATTTTCTGCTGCTGCCCTGATGTTCAGGGCTTCAAACACACCACCTGCTCCACCAAAGAAAGTGGGCAGTCTGCTCCTGGAGCTTGTTCAGACCCGGGTTCTCTGTGGATCATTGCTGTTCTAGTCAACAGTGTCACAAAGCCAAAATTCACACAACACAAGGTTTTCATATATTTTCATTTTCCTTAGTTATTTTAACTTTTGTTTTATATTCGTTTCCTTACAGAGTTCATATATATTGTGTTTCACAGTATTCTTCATTCACTTTGTGTTTCATACAATCATTCCCATGCATTCATTATATTTTATAAAATTAATCACTATTGGACTATGCCCACCATTACACTGTCTTTTCAGGGTCCCACCAGATCTTTCTCATTTCCTTTATCCTCTCCCTCTATCCACCAAATTGTGCAGCTCTGTGATTTCACCCCCTACCCATCCTCATCCCACTGCTCCCACCACTACCCTCCTTGGATGCCCACATAATTTACTTGTTACCCTTCTAGTTTACAAAAAGGGTCTTATGCATTATTTGTCCTTATGAAACTTAGTTAGTTCACTCAGCATAATGCTCTCCCATCTCTTGCCTCGTATGTAGTATTTGTCGAAATTGTTGCTTCCGAGTGCTGCATAGTTTTCCATTGTGTGAGTGTAGAACAATTTCTGAAGCCATTGAGTTGTAGTGGGATATCTGCCTGTCCATGTTCTTGCAATGGTGAATAATGCTGCTATGAACACTGATGTAAAAATCTTCATTTGTGTTTCAGTTCTAATTTCCTTGAGATCTATTTCTAGTAGTGGTATAGCTGGGTCATATGGAGTTGCTATGTTCAGTTTTTTCCAGAAATGGCAAAATGCTTTTCAGAGTAGTTGTAGCCTTTATAACCCCATCAACCACAGCCTGTATTTTTTATGTTGTTTATGTTTCAAGAAGTCAATTGCCCGACTTCTTCTCCTGTGGTGCTGCTTACCAGTCCTTTTCTTCCTAGTTGATGCAAAATTTTTGTGCTACCCAAGGATTTCATATGACCTTCCTGATTATTGGAATGGTATGAAATCAGCAGGGTTGTGTGCTTTCTCTTGTTAGTGTCTACCTTGGATCATTTTACCTCAAGGAAATGAGCACATTCTTTTGTAATACAGACATTTCCCAGAAATTCCAGAGTTATATTGGTGTGTGGGAACCATAAGATTTTGCTCATCTCTCCTTGAATTGTGAGAACTGGAAGAAACTGTCAGAGATTCCCAATCTTAATTTAGATTAGGACACCAGACTGATAGAAGTGACCTGTCCAACGCCAATCATGGAGCTAGGCTATAGTGATGTGGTCTCCAGACCACAGTGCTAACTGATCAAGAGAGTTAGTGAGTATAGAAAGAGGCCAGACTCCATCCAAGTCAGGTAACCTAAAAGCTGATAGCTCATGTTGTCTGACTGTCAATCCTTCCATTTCTACATGTTAATTCACCATTCAAAATTTCAGGATGAGGGAGCTCTGATAGCCTAGTGTTAAGCATCTGTGCTTCAGTGCCAAAAGTATGAAGTTCGAAATCAACCAGCTGCTCTGAAGGAGGATTAAGAATCTCCTCCCATGTGATTAACTGCCTCTGAAAACCGGCTGGATGATCAGCTATGAGTTGGTTACAACTTGAGGGTACACAACAACCATGATCTCTCAGGACTAGGATCAGTCAAGTACTCATTTGACAGTATGATACCACCTTCCTTATACATAAAAAGGGCAGGCAAAGAGCATTGAGAGAATCAAATTCTAAATATACTAAGTCTTGAGCTAGCTTTATTCTAGCTGCCCTGTCCTTGGTTTGGTGTTCCCCGAGTTTAAGCAGGGTCTGTGATGGAATCGGTCCCCTGCATGTTCTAAATAGCCCAAGGGTGAGGACAGTGGGCCAGCTTCACTAAAGTGTTCTAGACTTCTTAGCAAGGGACCCTTTCAAGACGACTGTCACAGAAACACCTGTTGTACTGTAACTGAGCCTGATTCTCTCCTTGAAGTCCTGTCAGTGTGTGCTCTTCCATGTTCACTGTGACCTTCCACCACAAACGTGTGGGACTTGGCTCACAGTTTCTGGAAGAATAACTAAGTTTTAAGAATGAAGCTTATAGTTTCTTTTCTTTATCTCTTTTATGACAAGAGAAATTGGGTTTTAATATTAAAGGTAATGTACAGATTTTTTGTCATTTTTTTAAACTTTATATTGAAAAAAGTTTACAGGGGGAAGGGAGGAAATTTGGTAACAATGAATGAAGATATTATTTTAAATGAATGAGGGGAGAGTAGGGAGGAAAATGTGCAACAACAAATGAATGAAAATTCAACCTTTCTGTAAACTTTCATTAAAAATCACAATTTATTTAAAAAGGGAGGGGGAAAAGGAAAAAAGTTTACATAAAAATAGAATAAGACAACTTGAGAAGGCTCTAGCACTATTCCACTTCTATATTGGTGTTTTGTCAGGGGACAGGGACTGGTTTTGGAAACACCAAAAGGAAAAGCTAGAGGTTCTTTGCTAGCCATGCAGTGAGTCCAGGAAACTTTGATGTAAAAACATTGCTTTGCTCTTCTCATTGCTTCAAAAGTGTCTTAGTGTCATTAACTGAGACTTGGAGTGCTCAGAAACTTTCTTTTTCTGATACCCTGGGAACTTCCTGCTTTTACTTTATTTTACGTCCTTAAGAGCTTCATCTATTTCCCTGAAGAAACATGACTGTGTATGACGAGCGAGGATTTTTCTTCACAGCATCTGGATCTGAAGAAGCCATTTCTTTGTGAATCTGGTCTCTGTGTGCCCTTTGTTATTGACCAGTTTTGCCTATTTCCAAACTCACAGCCTCTACCGTGTTCTCATAAATTTGCTATTGGGGTTCCCTATTCTGTTTCCTCCAAATCTAAAGTCTCCTAGGCCAAGAGTCTGCACACTCGGGCAATGACTCATTGTCCTGCTTTAGTTTTTTACCTTTTTTTCTTTTTCTTTTTTTTCTTCTCAGAATTCTCCAGTGTAATTTCTGGTTTGAAACCATAATGGAACTTTGAGCTGGATATTAATATAAATTTCATCTTTTAAAAAAAATCCTCTTATAGCCCTAAGAACTGGGAATAATTTTAAATAGTTATATAAACAATATATTCTAGTCACACCAAGTGTTAAAAAGAGAAAATGTTTTTACTAAGAATAAATTTTCCAGTTGTTGAAAATTATCTGCAGAAGAATATAAACAAATTTAAT
Organism: Elephantulus edwardii; assembly: GCF_000299155.1. NCBI lineage: Eukaryota > Metazoa > Chordata > Mammalia > Macroscelidea > Macroscelididae > Elephantulus > Elephantulus edwardii. The sequence goes on along the minus strand of NW_006399936.1, from coordinate 6,052,185 downwards.
AATTTCTCCATAATCTCTTATATTTGGGTCTTCTTGGGAAGAGTGTACCTCCCTAATACTAACACATTGTTAAACAACAAAACCTGGGAGAAAAAATATCCCATAGACTGGGAAACAATAGCTGGCAAAGACATTTCAATGAGGGTCTTATAACTAAAATTTACAGAATGCTAAAATGCTTCCAGTCCAAGGCCTTTCCCCAGGCTTTCCTGACCCCAAAGCTGCTTTCTTTAATCTTTTCCACAAAGCCCTTCAAGTCCTTTTCACTTGCTAAAAGCAAGATTGTGTCATCTGCATAATACTCATTGTTGATGAATTGATCTTCAATCCTGACGCCACATTCTTCTTCAAATAGTTCAGCTTCTCCAATGAATTGCTCAGTATTCAGATGAAGTAGGTAGGTAGAAAGGATGTAATTGACAAACTTTTTTATTATTTTCTTAAATTCTAAATCATGCAGTGTTTCCTTGTTCTGTTTGAACAACAGTTTCTTGGTCTATATACAAGTTTCACATAAGCCTAATTAAGTGTTCTAAAATTCTTATTATTCTCAATTTTATCCATAATTTATTAGGGCTCACACTGTCAAATACCTTTAATAAAATGCAAGGAAATTTTGGTGTTCTCAGCTTTCCTTCAAGATCCATCTGGCAATGGCTGATATTCTTTATTTCATAACCTCTTCGGAATCTATCTTGAATTTCTGAAGTCTCTTGTCCATGAGAGCAAATTGGCTGACTGTATAGTACTCCTTCGGTATCATTGTGGAGTTTCCTTGGAGTTTACCTGTCCTTTTGTGGGAATGATGTGTTGAAATTGCCTGTGACTATTGTGCTGTTTTTTTCTTTCTTTAAGTCTATTGAAGTTTGTTTATGCATTTTCAGGGCCTGAGCGTAAGCCATACTTGAATTCACAGGACCTGCCAAACATTCAGAGATGAACTATCTCCAATTCTGTCTCATTTTTTTCAATGAAGAAAAGGAAGAAACATTTCCAGAATCATTCTATGAAGCAAGCATAACCCTGACACCAAAACCAGACAAAGACATCTCTCTCTCTTTCTCACACACACACAAACACACATGCCACACAAAAAACTACAGACCAGTATGTCTCAGAAACATTACCAAAAAAATTCTTAACAAAATCCTAGCAAATAATTCAACCATAGTTTTTTGTTTGTGTGCAGTAAGGATTTTTGTTGTTTTTCTTTGTTTTCTGAACCATTACAACCCAGTTCAGCATGCAAAACTGTCTATTTGACTTATCACTAATCTCTTTCAGCTACTGCAGGATTCAATTGAGGAGCAGACCCGTGGCCAGTTAGTGTCCCTTTTCTCTCCTGATATTTGAAATACAAATCCAGACAGAGGTATGTTTATCTGCTGTGCAGAACAGGACTGCATTTCTAACCCAGTTCCTGTTGACTCAATTATGACTCACAGTGATCCCAAGTGCGTCAGAGTGGAACCATTCTAAATAGAGTTTTTAGTGATGATATTGGATAAGAAGATTCCTGGATTTTCTTCCAAGCCATCTCTGGGTGAAGATAACCACCAAATCACATGTAGCAGACAAATATGTTAGGCATTTATTTATACCACTGAGGAACTCCATATTGCCATTGTGCCATTGAGTCGGTTTATATTGAAGGTAGCAATGTTTAACCTTCAGTATGGATTGCATCTCAATGTCATGAAAACAAAGATTCTTACCACTGGACCAATAGACAACATCATGATACGTGGAGAAAAGATTAAAACTATCAACAATTTCATCTTTCTTAACTTCCTTTGAAGTTCATGGGGTTTTTAATGATTCAGTGCTCTTCTCAAATACCATTATTCAAAGGCATCAATACCCTTGGAAACTCTATCGGGTAGTTATGATCTGTTCTGTAGGTTGCCTATAAATTCAATATGTTTGAAGGCAGTGGTGAGACATACTTCTGATAAGTATCCTTCCACTGAGCTTATTCTGTGGTAGTTGTTGAAGATCGCCTTTGAGTTGAGCACGCCTCTTAGTGACCCTAGGCAAAAAAGGCCTCAAGCCTTTCTAAAACTACCATCGTTTCTCCAAGTTTATAGAGTTTCCAGAGGCATGTGGGTTAGGAAGTGGTTGCCACTTCTGCTTCCAAACCGGTCTTAAACTGGGAGAGCCACAAAACACAGTCCACCGTGGACAGCCATTATGGCATTTGCCACTCCCCTCCATTCCTTGCAAAGGCACAAGGTTCAGCATCGCAGCAAACACACATTACCTCGGTACAGCAAATTTAAAAAAAGTGTGTGGTACAACTTGGAATGTTTCTCCAAAATATAATACCATGAAGCCTGAGAGCCACAGGCCTGAGAGTCCAACCTATTTTTAAATACAAGGGCAGTCTACCAGGTCTTGTTGACTCTAAACAAGAGGCTTAAATAGAAAAATAACAAAACATTCCACATGATACTCAACCAAAATACAGAGTCACACAGACTACAAAATAGAGACAAGGAACTGTCTTTAAAGCCAAGGGGTCTCTATGAAGTCTTGTTGACTCCAAATAAGGAGCTTAAAAGTAAATATGCTGTGGGAAATTTTAAAAATGTGTAACAGTTATTTTCTACATAAAGTTTATATTCCAATAAGGTATTATCAGAACCATTGTTGTTATTGTTGTTGCTGATTTTAGGTGCCATCAAGTTGAGTCCAACTCATAGCAACCCTATGAACAATAGGTGCCCTGTCGTGCACCCTCTAAGACATGGAGCCACCTCGATCCAGCTGCACCTTTTCTGGGCAGGATCCTGCATTTGTCATTAACCTATCACCATCCACTGCTGTCAGGCTTATCCTGACTCACAGAAACCCTATAGAACAGAGTAGAAATGTACTATAGCATTCCAAAGACTGTCTCCCCTTTCTCTCATGAAGTGACTTGTGGTTTTGAGGAGTGGGTCACCCAACAATTTGCCCCAAAGGGTCTAATCGTTGATTCCTAATAGTTTCTAGGTGCCAATTAGATAAGAATAGGGGTGTTAGATGAAGTGTGTGTGTGTGTGTGCGTGTGTGTGTGTGTGTGTGTGTGTGTATGGGTTAAAGCTCCTTACAGCTCTGGAGGTGTTTTATATGAAAGGGAGTTTTTAAAAACCTGAAAGGGATCCCAGGACAGGAGCTGGAGTCATATTAGATGTCCACACTTTATCAGATGAATAGTTTAAGGCTTTAGAAAAAGAGCTCTGGTTGAAAGGTAGCATCCCAGGCAGGGACGAGTGTGGGGACTGGTCAGGGACTATCGCTGGAGAACAGGGCATGGTGTGAAAAGGCCAGAGTTGACACAGTGGTAGGAAGAGGGGAAGAAGACAGGCTTGTCTGGGTGGTGGATCAGCTGAGATGGGCTGGAAGAGATGAGAGAGAGGGAAGCGCAAGCAATTCCTAAGAATCTAAGCTTTGTTAATATGGATATTTGGTTAAACAAAATCACTGATATCCAAAGAGAGAATGCTGGGTTATACAGGTATCAAGATGAGCCAGTCAGACTCACCAGGTTATCAGCAGTTGCAGTATGCAGTGGCCACTGATGTCCTTATGTTGAGAGTCTGAGGAATGGTGTTTCTGATATATCATGGAGGTTGTAGTAGGGGTTCAGGCATGGGAAGCTTCCAGAACCCTGGCTGAATCATTAGCTGGATACCTGGCCAAGAGGAGAGAAATGTGGAGGAAAGTCAAAGGCAGCCACCCAGACACCAAGATAAGAAATACACCCTAACTAGGAGCTTCCTTATTTGTAGGGATAGGTCAGAAAGACAGCAGTGGATGCCTACTATTTCAGGTCCAGTGTGGGCTTCTATATTAGATGCTTCACTCAAGGCTCTGAGGCTCAAGGTGAAGAAATAAATATCCCACCCCAAGAGGTGCTCTGAAGTCCAAGCCGTGAGGAGGTGATTGTCTTTGAAACTTTCCATACCATATCTAGAACATCTTATCTATCTACGCTTTGTCTATTTTTATGTATGCTGTACCACAGAAGTCCCAACTCATGCTGTTTTCAGGTCAAATATGACTCATAACCACCCTATGAACAACAGATCTGAACTTTGCCTTATTCTGGGACTTTTTTTTTTTTATAATTCCCATAACTGAGATCTGTTGCTTAGCAGGAGTAGGTATTTTTAATGAAATTTTATAGAGAGCTTATATTTTCATTCATTCATTTTTGCACATTTTCCTCCCTGCATACCCTCCCTCCACGTTTGCATTTATCTTTAAAAAAAAAGAATCCTCCATTGTTATACAATCTCACAAAGTCCAGTTTACTATGCAGCTCTTAGTCTAGACTCTTGTCATACAAATAATACCTTATCATATATTCCATTTAAACAGTTTTTTCCTTATCTGTTCCAATGTAGTGTATATTATTTCTCCCTTTTTTTCTTAGTTTCTCCCCAACCCCGATGTCAGTTACATTTGATAACAGTAGGATAATGCAATATTTGTCTTTTTGTGACTGATGTATTTAACTTAGTTTAATGTCCTCAAGGGTCCCCATTTTGTATAACATTTCATGAGTTCCTTGTTTTTCAATGCAGTATAGTATTGGATTGCATGAATATACCACAGCTTTTCTATCCATTTGTTTGTTTATGGGCATTTAGGTCCTTTCTCACTCTTTGCTATTGTGAGCAAAGCAGCAATAAACAAGGGCATACCTATATCTGCTTGGGTGGCAGTTCTGGTTCCTTTAGGGTATATTCTCAGTAGTGGAATTGCTCGGTCAAATGGTATTTCTATTTCCAATTTTTTGAGAAGGCACCTCTCTTAGAGCTAGGAGTTTTAACGTTTCTTTATGCATTTGTTTGCCATCTCAATGTCTTCTTTGGTGAAGTATCTGTTCATATTCTGTGCCCATTTTGCAGTTGAGTTCTTTACTTTTAGTGCTCGAATAATCTGTGAATTCTACATATAAGTCCCTTATCAAAAGTGTCATTACCAAATATTTTTTCCAACTCTGTGGCTTTCTTTTTTACCGTTTTGGAGACATTTTTGGATGTGCAAAGGGATTTGAATTTTAGAAGGGGCCATTCACCTATTTTATCCTTTCCTGGTTGTAGGCTTCTTCAGGATGCTTGGAGGACTTAACTTTGAGAGTTCTTCTAAGCTTTTCTCTATTGCAGTTTATAGTCCTTGGTTTTAGTCCTAGGTCCTTGATCCACTTTGAGATGGTCTTTCTGTATGGTGTGAGATGAAGATCTTGCCTGAGTTTTCTGCAGATTTCCAATTTTGCCAACACATTTGTTAAAAAGGCCATCGTTTCCCCTACTTAACTGACTTCTTCTCCTTGTCAAATATCAGTTGACCACATAGGTAGATGGGCTGATTTCTGGGTTCTTGATTCTATTCCATTGATGTATGTGTCTGTCCTTGTACCAGAACCTTGCTGTCTTGAGCACTACTGCAGTGTAGTAGAATTTGAAATCAGGGAGTGAGATGCCTCCTACCTTGTTTCTCTTTTAAGGAGTGCTTTGTTTATTGGGGGTCTTTATCCATTCTCAATGAAATTGGAGATTGCCTTTCCATTTCATTGATAAATGGAATTGGTATTTGTATTGGGATTGCATCACACATGTAAATTTTCTTTGATAGGATTGTCGTTTTAAAAATATTGAGTCTTACCCTCAACCAGGTGGATTGACACAGTGACTGCTGCAATGGGCTCTAGTAGATCAGGAAGTGTGTGAATGGCACAGAGTAGTACAGGGTTCATGAAGGTCATTTGTTCATAGAATCACTATAGGTCATACTTGACTCCATAGCACCTAAAAACAACATAAATAATGCCCTTGTCATTAATATCTAGTTTTATGGGATTGTGATTTGAGAAGACACTTTGTATTATTTCAATGTGTCTTATTTTATTGATGTTGTCTTAACATGTTGTCAACTGTGGAAAATGTTCCTCTAGCACATGAAAATAAATTAGTCTTTTTTTTGTTTTGGTCAGAACAAAAAAATATTGATTCTTCCTATCCAAGAGTAAGATACAATCTTCCATTTATCCAGCTCTGATTTTGTTTCTTGTAGTATTGTTTTGTAATTTTCTTTTAATAGATCCTTTGTGTCTCTAGTTAGATTGACTCCCAAGTATTTAATCCTGTGACTAGCCATTGTGATGGGTATTGTTTTTCTTACCTCCAGTTCTGTATTCTCTTTGTCACTGTGGAAAAATCCAATTGATTTTTGTATGTTGATCTTGTATGCTACCTCTTTGCTGAATTGGTCCACTAGTCCTTTAGTTTACTTGTTGAGTCTTTCTGGTTTACTAAGTATACTATCATACCATCTGCATATAGAGATAATTTTACCTCCTCTTTGCCAATTTGGATACCTCTTATTTCCTTCCCTTGTCTTATTGCTATCGCTAAGACTTCCAGTACAATATTGAATAGAGGAGGTGATAGTGGACTTGCTTGGTTAGTTCCTGTTCTTAAACGTAATGCCTTTAATCTCTCTCCATTCAGAACAATGTTGGCTCTCAGGTTTGCTTATATACTTTTTATTATGTTGAGGAAATTTTCCTCTTTTCCTATTGTTTTGAGTGTTTTAATCCAGAAAGGGTGTTGGATTTGGTCAAAGGTCTTTTCTGTATCAGGTGAAGGGATCTTGTGGTTCTTGCTCTTTGCTTGGCTGATGTGAGGAATGACACTGATTGTTTTTCTTATGTTAAACCATTTTTGCGTAGCTGTTATAAATCTTACTTGGTCATGGTGAATTACTTTTTTGATGTATTGGTGGATTCTATTGGCCTGAATTTTATTCAGAATTTTTGCATCTATGTTCTTCAGAGATTATTCACCTATAGTTTTCTGTTTGGGTGGTGTTTTTACCTATCAAGGATGTTTGCTTCATGAAATGAGTCTGGGAGAATTCCATCCATCATGTTCTATTTTCTGACATAGTTTATGTAGAATTGGTGACACTTCTTCTCTGAAAGTTTGATAAAATTCACTCTTAAAACTATCTGGACCAGGACTAACGTTGGCTAGAAGCTGTTTTATTGCCTTTTCAATTTCTTCTTCTGTAATGGGTCTGTTCAAGTGTTCAGTTTCAGTTTGTGTCAGTTTAGGTAGTTTGTGAATTTCTAAGTAATTGTCCATTTCTTCTAGGTTTTCATATTTGTTTGAGTATAGTTTTTCATGATCTTTCATTTAAAAAAATTTTATTTTTGTTGGTTTTATTGTGACATTGCCTGTATAATTTCTTTTATTAATTATATGTCCTTTTATTTTCGCTTTATTAGTTTTCCTAGTGGTTTGTCAATTTTATTGACATTTTTGAAGAAGCACCTCCTGGTTTTGTTGATGTTTTCAACTGGTTTTGTCTTCCATTTCATTATTTCTACCCCATTTTCAAAATTTCAGGTTTTTCTTAGAGGGTTTTGGTTTTCTTTCTTTTTTTTTCCAATTTGCTGGAGATGTTGGGTTCGAGAGTCAATGGTAATTTTCTCCTGCATTTTGATGTGTTTGCTTATTGCTATAAATGGATCTTTGATTATTGCTATGGCTGCTTCTCAGAGAGTTTGGTACTTGGTGTTTTCACTGACATTTATTTCAAGAAACTTATTAATTTCATTTTTTTATTTCTTCTTGTACCCATTTATTTTCAAGCAAGTTGTTGTTCATCTTCCAAATGTATGATTTTTTTTCTCCTTAATCCTCTTGTTGTTAATCTCTAATTTTATAGCACTCTGGTCTGAGAAGCAGCTTTGTATTATTTCAATGTTTTTTTTTAATTTATTGATGTTTGCCTTATGATCTAAAATGTGTTCTATTCTCCAGAACGTTTCATGTACATCCTACTACTTTGTCCCGGATTTACATTTTGGGTGCACCATTTTTGAATAAGTTATTGTGCCTACGGGAGGCATATCTGGTGGTCTGTGCTCCCCAGATCAAGTTCATTATGTTGGCCTAGAAGAGGTTCATGTAGTGCTGACCATTGCCTCTGTTCATCCAACTGGAGGATGAACACCCAGAGCTAAGGAAGCCAGTACCCGTGGCAGACAGGGACTACACCCACTCTGGGAAAGGACTTGCCTTTGAAGGTGGCACTGAGCAGGCTATGCTTGAGCAGGGCTTTAGCCTTTTCTCACGTTTTCTTCCTGTCACCATGCTCAGCCTTCACTGGTGAATGGCTCTCTGTCAGAGGGCACTGACTTCAAGTCATGCTTTTTCAGCTCCCTAGCTGCACAGACTTGGCTACCCGACTTAATGGTTCTGAGCACAGTGGGGAGGGCAGTGTTTCCATCTTTAAATGTCACTGATATTTCAACTACAGGATGGCTCACTGAGTGGAAAAAATACTGCCTAAAGGATGCCCTGAAAGACACTGGATACTAGAATGTATTCTAAAACCTTTAGCTGATATAATGCATTTTGCCTTGAGATTTAAGCTCCAGTGCTTCACAGAGCAGGGCCTCTGGACCAGTGATGCCAGAAAGCACCTCTCAGGAGCCCTGGTAACTGTAGGGTATGTGTTGATCTGCTCACTGATCGGTTAGAAGATCTGACACCAGATGCTCTGAGTGAGAAGGAAGGCAGATTAATCCCATAAAGGCTGAGACTTGAAAACTTAATATGACAGTCTACTCTGTCTGTAGGATCTCTGTAACTCAGAGAAATTTAAATGCAGAGGGTTCACAACCAACTCTCAGAGACATTTTTTTGTCTATTCAATGTCCTAATATACTCAGTTTATTTATTATTCTATTTTACAAAAGGATAGGATTTGTGGGAACAGAATGAGAAATTGTAGTACATTCATGCAATGGAATACTATCCCTCACTTAGGAGCAATGATTCTGAAAAATACTGCATAACTTGGGAGAGTCTGGAGAGTGTTATCTGAGTGAACCAAGGCAGTCTCATAAAGACAAACACTGCATAAGACCATCATCATAAAACTAGAAGGATAACTGGTAAAACGTGTACAGGAACTCAAGTTGGGTAGATGGGGAACAGAGAGATGAGGATAGATAGTGCTAAAAACACAGGGCTGCACAGTTTGTTAGGCGGAAGGATGTCAAGAAAGCAGAAAGTATCTGGGTAAAAAGACTGGGTAATGATGGGCAAGTTCCGATGGTGATTGAGTTTATGAAAAATGATGCATGAGAATGATAATATGATACACTGAGTGAAGAAAGAATACTGTGAAACTCTGTGTATAATGAACTTTGTAAGCAAGCAAATTTTTTTAAAAATACCTAAATTAATAAAAAGGAAGATAGAATTGTATTAGCATGAGAATAAAAGAAGAAACTTCCAAGCAAAAAAGGAAAATCGCTTTTCTGTCATAAATTCTGGACACATAGTAACTATTTTTTTAAGGGATATCATGAATTCTACCTTCTTTATATGTAAATGAGGGCAAATCTCCTTGATACTGAGGGTTCAGTTCCAGATCACTGACATGAAAGAGTTGCATGCATTTTTTGGTTAGTAAGTGGATATAGAATTTATATGTAAACCAAAATGTAACCTTATTGCATCTACAATAACTTATGGAAAGGTTTGGAATATTATGAGAATCACTGAAATATAACATGGAGATAATGGTGCTGAGAGACTTGTTCAAAGCAAGGTTTCCATAGACCTTCAATTTATAAACAATGTAATATTTACAAAGTGTTTATACATTTTAAAAAATTATTATTTTACAATACAGTAAACTTATGTTCTGTTTTTCCCAGCCAAATTCAGCAGTGGGGAGTTGTATACTAACTTTAGTTGCACTAATGTTAGTAGTTTCTGGTAAAAATTTGGGTTCTTAACAGGATCTGAAGGACAGTCTCTACTTCAACCTTCCCCGGTGGGCAAAAGGGGGCACTAGACACACATGTCCTCAGAGAACCTGGAGACAGACAACCAGTGTGAACTGTCTAAGAACCAACCTCTTGGGCTTTCTCCTTTTTTTCTCTCTCAATTTCCACGATGCTGGGAAAAGACATCGTGAACAAAAAATTCTGCTTTCTCCTTGATATTTTCACATTATTTCACCATGAAAACTGATGATAACTCCCCAGGTGGAGAAGCATCTCCCAAAGGACAAGGAGGGAGGAGAGTTGTTGCTCTAGACTGTCTCTCCCTTCTACTTGGATGTCATTCTCCTTACAGTGACCTCAGGTGAGGACAGCCCTTAGTCCCCTCCTCCTGGTTTGGATGGACTATCAGATGGTGTTACCAGTAATACAGCATTAAGTCCTCTATTTCTTGCTCACTTCATTATTTCTGCTTCTTTTCTTTAATCCCTTCTATCACTGCAGGTGTGAGATAATTACAGTAGGAAATTTAAGGATAGTGTAGAACTGGGCAGTGTTTTATTCAATTTACATGCAGTCCTTGTGAGCCGGAGTTGATTTGACGGTAGCCAAAAACCAGAGCGTGGCCTCTATAGGAGCCCTGGCTGTGCAATGTGTTACTGATGCTCAAAAGTTGGTCTGAATCATGTTCACTATGTTACTGATGCTCAAAAGCTGATACTGGGCTGATGCTCAAGGGTTGGTCTGAACCATCAGCTACTCTGTTGGATAAGACGGGGCAGTCTGCTCTGGTAAAGATTTACAATCCAGTACAAATTCATAACCAATGTACAAATCCAGTCTGTCCTAGGGTAACCCTGAATGGGAATTGACTCTATGACAGTGTTTTTGCTTGGTATTTTTACTTGTGTTTGAAACATTTGAATGATTATCAAAAGACCAGTTGTTCACACACAGCGGCTATTCCACAGGAGTAGTTAACATCAACAGCAACATTATGGTTTTGCGGTCTTTCTGGTCTCCTGGCATGCAGTTCCTTGGTTCCAGGATAGACTCTTTCCCAGGGTGCTTTGTGTCAGTGGGGATCCCAGTGAAGCTGTGGGCCCCCACAGGAGGTGCAGCCAAGAAGAGAAAGGAGACTCACCCACCTTGACTCGACAGACTCCCACCTTCCCCATTAACACCAACAAACTATGATGATGTATTTAGATTATTTATAGGAATGGACTCTACGATACCCACGATTTCAGGGGAAAGGATTGAAAGGCTTTATCTCATTTCTGTTGGCTGGGATGGATCCATCAGTCTCAAGGGAATTTCACATTTGGCAACTGTGTCAATAGTCTGGGTAGATCTCCATAGATGTGTGGGTATTTTTCCAGGGCATATAAGAAGCCACCTAGGATTGTGCTGGCTTGAGAAGTTCCAAAATTGTAGGAATCATCTGGGGAGAGAATGACAGAAATTAATGAATGCTGGGACACCAATCATACACCTTCGTTGCACACCATTCTCTTGTGTATTTTTACAACTTTTGCTGCCAGCTTGCAGGGACTGTATGACTTTTGTTGGTGTCTCACACAGGCCCCCGTTCCAGGGTCCTTCAGCTGCAAGGATGGAGATTTCTTCTGACACTTACTTATCTTAGGTGAATAATCTTCATGGTAGCCTCTCCACTAGGGATACTCTGCCCTGTCTTCACATGATTTCTACCACCCACTGTCAGGGGGATGTACTGTGTTCCCTTATGTGTTGCTATGATGTTGGGAGGTCGGTCACTGGAACAGGCATATCTCCAACATATTGAGGACTCAATCCAGACCACCGTGAAATCACTGATCACCATAAGGCAAATCACACAAACGTTCTGCGAGTTTCACAGACATAAATCCTCTACCCTTCACTGTTAATTATAGCTCAATGTAAAGAAAAGTTTGGCATTATAACAAGTTTGGTTTCTCTGAATTCATAATCCATATCTGTGGAAGCTCCAATATGTATAGAAGCTGTACAGTGAATCAGAAAGACTGAAAAAGACTTGATGCCTTTGAACAGTGTGTTGTCCAAGAATACTGAATATCCACATGGACAGCCAACAGAAGGAACAAATCTTTCTAGGAAGAAGTGCCATCTTAGTGCCCCTTAGAAGGAAGGAGGGTGGGCTCTGTCTGAGATATTTTGTTCATGTTATCAGGAGGGACCAGTGTTCACAACAGGAAATCATGATTAGAAAAGTGGACAACCAATGGGAAAAATAAAGCATTTCAATGAGGTGTGTTGTCACAGTGAGGGCAACAATGGGCTTAAGCAGTGAGAAGGTGTGAGAATGGTGAGAGACCTGGCATTGATCGGTCCTCATGTGTGTAGGGAGCAGACGAGAGTGTTCAATAACACAGCACTCCACTGTGCTCCTCTGTGCTGTGTGAAGCTCCAGTTCCTCCCACCTTCATTTGTGCAGATGTATGTGCATATTTCACAGTCTCCCCTGCACCCATCACACAAGATCCTTGCCTCACTTTGTCTAGAATGTCCCATTCTTATGTCCCATTCCTCCCTCAGTCATCACTTACAAGCTGTGCTGAAGCATCCATCTGTAGCTTCCTGCCAGTGGAGGATTTTTACAAGCCAGTGGGGTTTGTAAAAATCAATTATTCCAGCAGTTCCACACAGCATGACTGGAAAAAAAAAGAGAGACAGAGAGAGAGAGAGAGATGGGGTCCTTCTGCTTGGCTTGCCCCTAGGTAGACCTCCTCCATGAAAGCCCACGACCTGCCTCTTCCACCAGGGTCCTGTCAACCCAGAAGATGACACATGAAAAACTAGCTGGAAGAAGCACCCACGCCTCCACCCTCAACACAGAAGCTCCTGGATCTGTGCTCTGCCTCTTCCGTATGGCCTAGGTCAAGGCTGTTCAAAGGCTGGAGATAGATAAGTGATCTAAAACCA
>NW_006399936.1:6025445-6039008 GCF_000299155.1 Elephantulus edwardii | reverse complement strand
AAAAAAAAAGAAAGAAAAAAGAATTGGTCTTTGGAAGTATAGTCTTAACATCCTGAATTTTAAAAAGAATACTTTAAACAGAAAAAAAATTTAAAATGTAAAGTATCTGATTTGGCCATTTTACCTAAGTGTAAAACCCATGGCTTCCTTTCAGACCTCATCTCTGAGTCTTTCAGTTTGCCTTTGTTCTGTTAGTCTGCCCAGTGTTCAGTAACTTGGAACAGTTTTGAGAGGCAGGAAGCACCTCTCTTAGTGATGGCTGATAAAATACGGAACACATTCATTTATCTTGGAATTTCTAGAGTCCATTTTTACTACAGTAAAACCTATGGTATCCAGAGTTGTGATATAAGGCCTGCAACAAGATGAAAAAAATGTTTTCCATTAAATCAATTGGTAGAAAGGCAGTAAAATTTAACCTTGTGGAAGCCGGAAAACTGTTTGACCTGTAAACCAAAGGTGGTTTCCACTGTATAAATCGATCACATGAGACACTGGAAGATATTTTTATTAAAATAAGTGTTTATCTTTATTTGGCATTTAAATCTAACAGTAAATCTGGTATTTAATCTTGCTAAAAAGGAAAATTACACACACACACTTCACACATACACATTTGCACACTCATTATGCTGCGTGTGTCCAGAGCGTGTTTCTGACTGTGTCCACATGTGTGCATACATATATGCCTACCTGTGGCTTTACATGTCCACGTGTACATGTGTGTGTCTTGAATACTTGTACACATGTGGTGTCATGTGAATGCCAGCGTGTGTAGACACTCATTTCTCCAACATGGAGATTCTGCTACTTTGAGCGAGAAGTGAGGGACTTACTGTTTTCCAAAAAATCATCCCGAGAGGAATTGTCGTAGTTCCTGCTTTCAATTTCTGCACTCTCGTTCATCAGTTTAGAACAGACTCGGTTCATGTGGTCTTGGGTGTGTTCGAACATCCCATTTGTGCATCCAATCTGAAGGACAAACCCCAGAAACAAGGCAGTCAGCACCAAAGGCAGACAAGGGCTGCCACCGCTCCTGGGAAGGACCTGCATTCTCAGGTGGCCCGGCAGGTGGCTGGACCAGGGCAGGCCTTCACCCTACAGGATTTATCTGTATCTCCACTCCCACCTTGTTGGAACTTTGTCACTCTCAACCTCCTCTGAGTGAGAGAGAGGAGAGTTCAAGTGCTGACCCCACTGCACCCTACACACTTGATCTTGGCCAGTTGGGGTAAGCATTCTGAGTCAGGGACAGCACATCTCCAGTGATGCCAGGAGGTCAGGACTTGAGAAACGTCTTTGCAAAGTTCTATAGTCCCCTGTCATTAGCCCTGATGAGCTGTTAATGAAGCATTATGCTTACACTGAAAAAGAGATGAAATTATTGAAACGTCAATCCTTGGCCGCTGTCAGTCCAACTTATTCAAAGTTCTCAACTTTTCTTACTGGTTTCTATTTGACTAAGCAGGGTATCTTTTCCCAGGAGCTAACTTATCCTGATCACATTGTCATAGTACAATGAGACAAGCCTTGCCTCCTCAGAAATAAGCAGATTGTTGTGAGACTTTTGGTCACTTCCTTAACTGAATCGAGGATGCTTACAGCATAGTCTGTGGTACCTGTCTTGTTCTCTCACATACCTTGACCATTTCATACTTACCATTTTGGAGGAAAGGAAGTACATCATCTGCTGGATTATCTCATCACGTGAGTTGGCAGGCGTGGTCATCAATTGCCTACAGACATCTGAGTACGTGCAAGAGTCGTTGTTACTACTATTGGGGGGAAAATGCTGTGAGTCATTAGAAGTACTCTGAAGTCATGGAGCTTCCCGTTCATGCCTACAACTCCGCTGAGTATGATCCTGTGCTGGTAACTACCCTCCTCAGGACCCTGACATCTACTTGATTCTGATGAAACAATTCTATAGAAGAGATATTCTACAAAGTCTTAACCCTTGTAAGTCATTTTTATAGGAGCTGACTGTCTAATTTTCTAACCCCTGAGAAGCTTCTGGGTTTGGGGAAAACAAACAGATTCATCCTAGAGAGGGTTAAACCAGGCTACTCCTTGGAGGCAAGGATTCTGGGGCTTCATCTGATATACTTTGGACATGTTGTAAGGAGAGACAGGTCCTTGGAGAGGAACATCATGCTTGGTAGGGTGGAGGGACAGTGCAGGAGGGGAAGGCCCTCTATGAGGTGGATTGATTCAGTGACTGGAGTAATCAGGATGCGTGTGTCAGAGGCCATGCAATTGGCACAGGATAGAGCAGAGTTGTTGTACATAGGGTAGCTATGAGTCGCAAACGACTCGACGGCACATAACAACAACAACAACATACTTTACTAAAGGTCCTGGTTTGGGAAGAGCGCTCTGGTTAAAGTGTGCGAGGATTAAATGGAGATCACTCAGGGCTCTGGAAGGAGTGCACGAGTGGTGTGGGTGGGCCATAAAGGATACAGTGGTGTGGACTGAAGAGGTGGGCATTGTGCTGAGTGATGGATGAACTGAAGTGGGCCAGGACACAGGAAGGAGAAAGAGGTGTCTGATTCTTGGGCAACTGGACCGAGTTTTACATAGACCTTTGGAGTCAGATGTGGGGACCTTCAGAACCCAAGGAGAGCACTTTGGAATCTATAGGGAATGGGGTTAGGCAGCTGAACCCACCTGTTAGTCAGTAGAGTTGCAGTGCATAAGTCGCTGGTATTCGCCTTCAGAAGATCTGCGGGGGGTAATTCTGTGGGGATCACTGTGTCTTTGTTAAGGAGCAAAGATTGGGGAACCTTCCAGAAATCTTCCTGAATTAAAACTTCAAAAACTGAAAGAGAAAATTCACAGTAGCACTAGACAGGAAAAGAGCTAGGAATAAGTACCTAGTGGCTGAGGGGCAAAATATACACCCAGTGAAAGGGCTTCTTTAATAATAGATACAGGCCTCAGGGAGAAAGCTGCACGGGGTCAGTTGCAGCTCTCGAGTGTTTCCGATGTAAGTGTGCACCGGCTAATTCACCTTCATTCTAGGTTCTGAGATTGAGATGTAATTAAATTAATGCCCCACGTCAAGCTGACCCTGAGCCCTTCCACAAGCCTTCAAGTCATTCCTTTGGGGAGTCCTTTGGTGCAAATAATTCTAGAAACACATTAAAAATATTTTTTTTCAAAAATATCATGAATAGAATGTAAGCTGACTTTTGACTTTTTTTGTTTCATGTGTCACCAAATGAATGTCAAGCCAATACAAGCCTGTAGGACTAAATAAAATGGTCCTGAATTGTCTTCCAAAGATCATCTTCACTGAAACAGAGGACCTGCCTTTTAACCCCACAATACCGTAATAGATTTGAGCTCTACAACTTAGAGTTGGCATTTGAGCAATAAAATATAGCACCACCAGGTCTCTTGGCTTAGATAAAATTGATAGCATTACATGGAACCTTGAGAAAATTTACAAATACTACTTGAGTTCTTGGATTTCAGCATCCGTGGGTGTTGCTAATGGTCAATATAAGTGGATTCTAATAAAAACTTAGAGATTCCAGTTTCCGAGTAGCCACAGAATATAGGCTTTGCAATCTTCTTCTAACATATCAACCATTGATAATGCTATCAGTGACAGTTCTCTTCTGCTACCCATGGAGCCACCTGAGCTGAGGTTGATGCATTAGTAATTTGGACCATGTCAGCCATTAATACAACCTAGTATCAGTGTTATAGATTTACCCTTATACAGTGACCCTAGGCTAAAAAGAACAGACACTCGAATAGTTTAGGGACCAAACTTTCTAGCAAGATGCTAGTCACTGAATTAGAAGCAGTTCAATTACTGTCTAGATCTTCCACACTCTGGTATAAACCAGAAGAGGACCAAAACCATCGGAGGGGACAGCCTAGAGTAAGCTGACATCCAGTCTTTCACTCTGTTGAAAGGGTTGATAACACACTGTGATAGACGGAGGAAAAAGACTGACGTTGTCCACTAGCTCATTTTGCTACACTCCATAATCAACATGCTAATAGCACTCTAGACACCAAAAGACGTGGTGTACTTGGCAATGTGCTGTCAAGGACACTCTGATTACTATGGACTGCCCACACAACAAGCCAACCGCTCTTGGAGGAAGTCCAAACAGTGTCCTCAGAGGCACAAGACAGTTCAAGGTTCAGATCTCATGTTCATCAGGTCACTAGGACTCTTGACTTGCTGGTTCCTAACAACAACTACATGGGAGGGCGGGACCTTCTAGCCTAGAGTCAAATTTGAGTGAAACACTTAACCTGCAGTTAGGCTTATCTAGGGTGGTAGGTGGTTCTGACCATCCCATGCCTCAGAGGAGGCTGTAACACACTGCATTACTATGTGGGTACTTACTGCCTAGGTTGCCAGATAAAGCCTCGGACAGGTAGGAAATGGATCTGCTAAGGAGCTCCTCCAGCCTTATGGAGAATGTCTTCATCTTTCGGTTTATTGGTTCCATTCCAGGGTTCCTGGCCCATAGTTCCATAACGCCTTTGACATATGCTAGGAGGAAACACAATTAGTGCATTCTTTCATGTGTGCAGGAGAAATACGTAGTTATAACACTTACTGCATTTGCATTAATTGTATCTCCCTGTAAAACGCACATGTACATCCTATCTCACAATTCCTCTCTTTGTGACCACTGATGGTTGTAATGCTGAACCTCAAAAATACATTGTTTTAAATCCTAAACCCTGTATTGATTACAATTCCATTTGGAAATGGGTTTCCTTTTCCATATAAATGAGTATTTTTACAGGATACAGCTCAATCAATCTCCTTTGAAAGAGAAAAGAAATTAAACAAGCAAATGAACATACAACAATGGGGAAAGAGAGAGGTCCAGTAACAGCATGAAACCTGGAAGTCATACAGCAAACCTTGAAATAGCCAACAGGCAAAGTTAGATCAGCTCACAGCTTGGTGCTTCTTTCCTGCCTCACCCTAGTCCATGGTGGTAGATGCGGGTGCAGATGTAACCCTTGGGGCTCCCTTTAAGTAAGCCTGGCATATGAGGGTTACAGAGGAAAATGAGATGAGACCACATAGTTGTTAAATCAAGGTGTGGATCCGGGTACCGAAGCTGATTTGTCCTGTAACCCTACCTCCCTCCTGTGGAACCCTAAGTTTCCAAGTGTGAGCAAATTCTGTCACCATCACAGAGGTGGTGGGTGGTTTGGGAACTCCACTGCCCAGATCCCAACTGACGGCAGGGACACCAAGTCATCTTCAGTCTTCCAAAATGCAACAAGCGCTACTCTGTTCCCTCAGCACCGCCAGGGAACTTTCACTGGAAGCAGAGGAAACTCAGGTTGGAAATCAGCCTTGAAGGTATCTAGTGTCTGGACCGCATCCTGCAATGGGATTAGTCACCTCATAAATGCCCAAGGAAAGGTCACATTCTGCTCCCTCCTTTGTTAGTAATATGGTGGCAGAGAAAGCACAAAGGATCTATAACTATGGAAATAGCAACATATTATTGAATTGAAATCATACATCTAAAGCATATGGTCCATAAGCATCACTCCCACGTCCAGAACACTCAGGAGAAACGAGTCACCCAATTGCTCCTTTCCGTGTCCGGCACAGACTACTCATCTACCTGATGGTCACTGGATTCTTGGGGTGCACAGTGTCAGAGCAGAGAGTGACTAGGACCCCATTCACCTTGCAGAATTCGGAGACCAATCATGACATCCATAAAGAGATTCTTCTTCTCCAGACAGGTGATCGCTGCATTCAGGGAGGATAGGATCACATCTGCCATAAGGATTTTGTCTTTTTCTTCATGTGTTTCAATATTTTTCAACACCGAGTGTGATGGCGTTGGCTGTTGCAGTGACGAGATCAGCAGCAGAAGCGGGAGCAGCATCCCAAGGACAGACATGGTTCATTCTGCTCTCACATGAGCGAGCACTTTTATAATCAACATCTGGGTCAGGATTTTTCTCCCCCCTCCACTCGGCTCCTCCTTCTGATCCTCTTCCATAGACATCAGATAAGGGCGAGATAAGACTCACCTGTCTGGGCTGACTGGAAACACCACAAATCCACAGAGGCTTCTGGGAAGGACAACATCTGCAAATTACCTTGTGCTCTACTAACAAACGGAAAGTCTATGAACAGTGCTCAGGCCTTTCGTTCATAGGGTTGCTATGAATCTTCTACAACTTGACGGACCCTAACAACAATAATAATAAAAACATACAGATAGCTACGTTGGCCAGTGTACAGAAAGTTATGCTACCAAGTCCAAGGTGGGTGATTTTAATCTGCAGCCCTCAGACCTGGGTCTGGTTCAGATTGTTTTTTTTTGTCAAACATTCTTCTAGGTGGTACAATGCTAGTCTGTGCAGAGGTAACTCGTGGTTGCTGTGATGCTAAACACTACGACATCATGTGCAAAATGTGATTGTGGTTACCCAGGGTGGCCAGTGTTTCATGGTGCTTCCCAATTAAAGCAAACTTGGAAGCAGGACTGGCATCCACTTCTGATATGTCTTGCTTTTGGAAGCTCTATGAACAGTGTTCAGACCTTTCATTCATGAGTTCGCTAGGGGTCATCTATGACTTGATGGAACCTGAGAACAAAAGAACAACTACTAACAAAATATCACCCAGCCCTTTTCCATCTTTATGATCATTGGCACATCTGAGTCCATTGTCAAGACCACTGTGCCAAGCCAGCACATCTAGAACATGATCTTAGATATAATATTTTCTTTAACCTAAGAACAGTGGTGACACCATTAAGATGCTGAGGAGATTGCCTTTTGGTTTTTGCCTTGAGCCATTGCTGTCATCATTCGTTAATGTTATCAAGCTGTCTACCACTCACAGCAACCCTAAAGAAAAAGAGATTTAAAGCTTGCCCTGCCCTGTGCCATCTTCCCATTCTCTAATATGTCTGAGTCTACTGTTAGAGATATTTTATCAGTCCATCTGGTCAAGGGTTTCCTTCTACCTCTCTCTGACCCTCTACCTTTTTAAACATGATGTCTTTTTCCACATACTGGCCCTTTTGGACAATATGCTAAAAATATGTGAGATAAAGTTTCACCATCCTTGCCTCTAAGGAACACCCTAACTGGATTTCCTCCGAGACAGACAATGTTTGTTCTTTGGTAGTTTGTGGGGTATTTGGAACTTTCTCCAAAACCACAACTAAGGAGAAACAGAGGCATTGACTCCTCTGGTGTCTTTATTCCAACTCTCTAACCTCCAAAGCCATATGAAGCAACTGAAAAACCATGGTTTAAATGAGATGCACTTTTTTGTTGTTGTTATTGTTGTTGTTGATGTTGTTAATACCTTCAAGTCGAACATCATTCGCAGTGACCTATGAACAAAAGATCTGAACCCCTTTCTCTCCTGAGCCAACCTCACACTTTTTGACACATAAGAGCCCATTGCACCAGTCACCATGCCAATCCATCTGGTTGTGGGTCTGCCTCTCCTTCGCCAACCCTCCCCTCTTCCCAGCTTCATGTCCTAAACAAGGAATAGAACCTCTCAGCAACACACCCAAAGTCTGTGAGGAGAAGCCTCATCATTCCTGCCTCCAAAGAGCACTTCAGCTGTACCTACTCCAAAGTATAATGTTCAGTGTTCCTCTCCAACATCAGAGCTCAAGGGTGTCAATTCTTTTTCTGTCATCTTTATTCATGGTCCAGCTCTCAGAGGCATAGCAAGCAAGCAGAAATCCTATGGCCTGAATCAAACACACATTTATTTTTCTCTATTCCTCATACACTACCCAGCTCTCAGATGCACAGCAAGAAATCAGAAAAACTGGGGCCTGAAGCAGATGCACCTGAGTCCTCACACTGATGTTACTCCTCAATAATTTTGAGAGGTTCCTAACTGCAATTAGATGCACTTGAGTTTTTAAAATTATATCCCTGCTTCTTGGCACTTTGGAGAGATCCCTCACAGCAAATTTTCCAAGTGCAACATGGCTTCTGTTTATAATTGTTGCCATGTTAATGGTGGATCATAGTAAAATTGGATCATTTTTTCGAATTCATGGAGGCCTCATGTGTTACAAACTAGAACTATTCCAGAGTGTTTTGTAATCTGTCATCTCCACAGAATATAGTCCTTGGTGGTATAGTGGCTAAAGTTCTCTGCTGCTGCCCCAAAGTTCAGGGCTTCAAACACACCACCTGCTCAACCAAAGAAAGTGGGGCTGTCTGGAGTTTTTTCAGATCCGGGTGCTCTATAGATCATTGCTGCTCTATTCAACAGTGTCACCAAGTCAAAATACAGAAGACAAGCTTTTCATATATTTTCATTTTCCTTAGTAATTTTAACTTTGGCTTTATATTGGTTTCCTAACAAAGGTCATACACTTTGTGTTTCACAGTATTCTTCATTCACATTGTGTTTCATACAATCGTACCCATGCATTATATTTTATAAAATTAATCACTATTGGACTATACCCACCATGACACTGTCTGTTGAGATCTTACCAGATCTTTCTTCTTTCCTTTATCCTCTCCCTCTACCCATCAAATCGTGCAACTCTGTGATTTCACCCCTACCCATCCTCACCTCTCTGCTCCCATATCTTCTCCCCTTGTATCCCTTCACCTTTTACTTCTTATCCTTCTAGTCTATAAAAATGTCCTTATGCAGTATTTATCCTCATGAAACTGAGTTAGTTCACTCAGCATAATGCTCTCCAGTCTCTCCCACATTATGTAGTATTTGTCGAAATTGTTGTTTCCAAGTGCTGCAAAGTATTCCATTGTGTGAGTGTACCATAACTTCTCAACCCATTGAGTTATAGTTGGATATCTGACAGTTTCCATGTTCTTGTGATGGTGGATAATGCTACTATGAATACTGGTATAAAAAAATCTCCGTTTGTGTCTCAGTTCTAATTTCCTTGAGATATATTCCTAGTCATGGAATAGTTGGGTCATACAGAGTTGCTACATTCAGTTTTTTGCCGGAAACGACAAAATGCTTTCCAGAGTAGTTGTAGCATTTATAGCCACATCAACTGAAGCATTTTTTTTTTCTGTTGTTTATGTTTCAAGAAGTTAACTGTCAGGCTTTTTCTCCTGTGGTGCTTCTTACCTTCTATTCCTTTTCTTTCCAGTTGTGGGATTTTTTTTGTGCTACGCAAGGATTTCATATGAGCTTCCTTACTGTTGGGAGGGCAGGAAATGAGCAAGGTTGTGTACACTCTCTTGTTAGTGACTGCCTTGGATAATTGAACCTCAAGGAAATGAACACATTCTTTCCTAATAAAGACATGCCCCAGAAATCCCAGAGATACTCTTGGTGTGTGGGAACCATAAGATATCTCCTTGAATTGTGAGACCTGGTGGGAATTGTCTAAGATTCTCAATCTCAATTTCTTTTAGGACACCAGACTGATAGGAGTGACCTCTCGATGGCCAAACGTGGAGCTAGGCTGTAGTGAGGATGTGGTCTCCAGATCACAGTGCTAACTGGACAAGAGAGCTAGTGAGTACAGAAACAGGCCCAGGCTCCATCCAAGTCACGGTAACCTAAAGCAAATAGCTCAAATAGTCTGACTGTCAGTTCTTCCATTTCTACATGTTAATTCAACCTTCAACGTTTCAGGATGAGGGAGCTCTGGTGGCCTAGTGTTAAGCATCTGTGCTCCAGCCAAAAGTATGCAGTTCCAAATCAACCACTGCTCTGCAGGAGGATTAATAATCTCCATGTGATTATGGTCAATGAGGAGTTGGTTCTGACTCGAGGTTGCACAACAAGCACCACCTCCACCTTTCAGGGTTAGGATTGGGCAAATCCTCATTTACAGTGTGACCACCACCTTCATTCTACGTAAAAAGGGCAGGCAAAGAGCACTGAGAGAAGCAAATTATAAATATGCTAAATCTTGAGCCAGCTATATTATAGCTGCCCTGTCCTTGGTTTGGTATTCCCCTAGGGTAAACAGGGTCTGTGATGGAATGGGTCCCCTGCATGTTCTGAATAGCCCAAGGGTGAGGGCAATGGGCCAGCTTCACTAAGGTGTTCTAGACCGCTCAGCAAGGGACTGTTTCAAGACGACTGTCAAAGAAAAACACGTTGTACTGTAACTGAGCTTGAGTCTCTCCTTGAAGCCTTGTCAGTGTGTGCTCTTCCACGTTCACTGTGACCTTCCATCACAAACAGGGTAGGACTTGGCCCACAGTTTCTGCCAGAATAATTAAGTTTTTAAAAAGAGGCTTATAGTTTATTTTTCTCCTTCTTCACAAGAGAAATTGGGTTTTCATATTGGAGATAATGCTCAGATTATTTGTCATTTTTTTAAACATTATATTGAAAAAAGTTTACGGGGGAAGGGAGGAAATTAGGCACCAATGAATGAAGATTTCTTATAAAGTGAACTGGGGGAGTGTATGGAGGAAAATGTGTAACAACGAATGAATGAAAATCTAACTTTTCTGTAATTTTTTGTTAAAGTCTCTATTTTTTAAAAAAGGGGGAAAAATTTACATAAAAATATAATAAGACAACTTGAGAAGGCTCTAGCACTATCACATGTCTGTCGTGATGTGCTGTCAGGGGACTCTGAAACACCTGGGGACAGGGACTGATTTTGGAAACACCAAAGGGCAAAGCTAGAGGCTCTTTCCTAGTCATACAGGGGGGGTCTAAAAAACCTCTGCTTTTCTCATTGATTCAAAAGTATCTTAGCTCATTAACTGATACTTGGAATGCTCAGAACCTTTCTTTTCTAGATCCCCTGCAAACATTGTGCTTATACTTTATTTTACCTCCTTAAGAGCCTCGTATGTTTCCCTGAAGAAACATGACTGTATATGACAAGCTAGCATCTTTCTTCACAGAGAGCCTCTGGATCTGAAGAAGCCATTTCTTTGTGAATCTGGACTGTGCGTGTCCTGTATTATAGGCCACATTCGCCGATTTCCAAACTCACAGCCTTTATGTGTTATCCAGAGTTTGCTACTCATTGTCCTGCTTTGGTTTTTTACATTTTTTTCCTTTTTTTTTTTTTGGCACAACTCTCCAGTGCAGTTTGTGGTCTGAAACCATAATGGTAGTTAGCTGGATATTAATATTAATTTAATCTTTAAAAAAAAGATCCTTTTATAGCCTTACAAACTGCCATCATTTTAAATAGTTACATAAACAATATATTCTCATCATACCAAGTGTTAAAAAGAGAAAGTGTTTCTACTAAGAAGAAGTTTTCCAGCTGTTGAAAATAATCTACAGCACAATATACACAAATTTAATAATTTTCCCATAATATCTTAAATTTGGGTCTTCTTGGGAAGAGTGTACCTCCCTAATACTAACACATTGTTAAACAACAAAACCTGGGTAAGAAAATATCCCATAGACTGGGAAACAATATTTGGCAAAGATATTTTAACAAGGGTCTCATAACTAAAAATAACAGAATACTAAAATGGTTCCAGCCGAAGGCCTTTCCCCAGGCTTTTCTGACACCACAGCTGCGTTTTTTTAGTCTTTTGCACAAAGCACTTCAAGTCCTTTTCACTAGCTAAAAGCAAGATTTTATCTGCATAATACTCTTTGTTGATAAATTGCTCTCCAATCCTGAGGCCACATTCTTCTTCAAATAGTCCAGCTTCTCCAATAATCAGTATTCAGATTAAATAGATAGGAAGGAAGTGTTTCCATGTTCTGTTTGAACAACACCTTCTTTACGTATAGATAAGTTTCACATAAGCATATTAAGTGTTCTAAGATTCCTATTAACTTCAACGTTATCCATAATTATTATGACCCACACAGTCAAATACCTTTAATAAAATGCAAGGAAACATAATTTTGGTGTCTCTGCCTTCCTTCAAGATCCACCTGACAATGGCTGATATTCTTGATTTCATGACCTCTTCTGAATCTATCTTGAATTTCTGAAGTCCATGAGAGCAAGTTGGCTGATTGTATCGTAATCCTTAGGTATAGCTATGGAGTTTCTTTAGAGTTTACCTGTCTTTTTTTGTGGGAATGATGTGTTGAAATCTTCTACTATTATTGTGTAGTTTCTTCCTTTCTTTAAGTCTATTAATGTTTGTTTATGCATTTTCAGGGCCTAAGCATAAGCCATACTCAACTTTACAGGACCTAACAAATATTCAGAGATGAACTATCACCAATTCCGTCTCAATTTTTTTCATTAAAGAAAAGGAAGAAACACTTCCAGACTTATTCTATGAAGCAAGCATAACCCTGCTACCAAAACCAGGCAAAAACCTTTCTCTCTCTCACTCACACACATCCCCCTCAACAAACTATAGACCAATATGTCCCATAAACATTATCACAAAAATTCTTAACAAAATGAAATCCAGTAATACAACCGTGGTGTTTTGTTTGTGTGTACAGGTAAAGGTGTTGGGGTTTTTTTGTTCGGAACCCTTAAAACCCAGTTCACATGCAAACCTGTCTATCGGCTTAAAGATGATTCTGGAATCACTAATCTCTTTCAGTTATTGCAGGATTCAATTGTGGAGCAGATTCATGACCAGTTACTGTCCCATCTCCTTCCTGATATTTGAAATACAAATCCAGAAAGGGGTAGGAAACTGCGCTGACACTTTTAACCAAGTTCCTGTTAACTCAATTATGACTCATAGTGATCCCAAGTGTGTCAGAGAGGAACCACTGGATAAGTAAATTGCTGGATTTTATTCCAAGCTATCTCTGGTTGAAGATAGCCACTAAACTCACACGTAGCCCCCAAACATGTTAGACATGTATTTGTACCACTGAGAAACTCCATATTGCCATTGTGCCGTTGAGTTGGTTCATATTGAAGATTGCAATCTTCAGCCTTTAGTATGGATTGCATCTCAATGTCAAGAAAACAAAGATTCTTACCTCACTGGACCAGTAGGCAACATCATGATACAAGGAGAAAAGATTATAACTATCAACAATTTCATCTTACTTGGATCCACAATTGACCTCCTTTGAAGTTCATGGGGTTTTTAAAGGTTCAGTACTCTTCTCCAACACCATAATTCAAAGGCATCAATAGCCTTGGAAACTCTATGGGGTAGTTATTGTCTGTTCTCCAGGTTGTCTATAAATTCAATACGTTTGAAAGCATTGGTGATACTGATTCCTGATAAGTATCCTTCACTGAGCTTATTCTGTGGTAGTTGTGGATAGCCATCAAGTTGAGCTTAACTCCTAGTGACCCTTGGAGAAAAGGCCTTTCTATAATATCATCGTTTCTCCACGTTCATAGAGTTTCCAGAGACATGTGGTTTAGGAATTAGATGCCACTTCTGCTTCCAAATCTGTCTTAAACTGGGAGATGCACAAAACACAACAAAATGGACAGCCATTATGACATTGACACCACCTCCCACCATTTCTTGACAATGGCACAAGGTTCAGCATCACAGCAAACACAAATTACCTCAGTACAGCAAATTCACAAAAGTGTGCTGTACAACTGGAAATGTTTCTCCAAAATATAATAACATGAAGCCTGAGTGCCACAGGTCTGAGCGCCCAACCGAGTTTTTTTTTAAATTTTATTTATTTTTTTT
>NW_006399936.1:6001825-6024611 GCF_000299155.1 Elephantulus edwardii | reverse complement strand
TGGAACCAACTGACTTTTAAATACAAAGGCCGTCCACGAGGTTGAGGTCTTGTTGACTCTAAACAAGAGGCTTAAACAGAAAAATAACAAAACTTCCCACATGATACCCAACGGAAATAGAGTCCAGCCACCTCACAGTCTACAAAATGGACACAAGGGCCTGTCTTTAAATCAAGGGACTTCTACGAGGTCTTGTTGACTACACACGCACACACACACACACACAAAAAAGCTTAAATAAATAGGCTGTGGTAGATTTAAAAAAAATTGCTTAACAGTTCTTTTCCCCAAAAAGTTTATATTCCAATAAGGTATTTTCAGAACCATTGTTGTTATTGTTGTTGATTTTAAGTGCCATCAATCTGACTACAACTGATAACAACAGTATGAACAACAGGTGCCCTAACCTGCATCATCCAAGACATGGAGCCACCTCGATCCATCTGTGTACCTTTTCTGGGCAGGATCCTGCATTAGTCATTAAGCTATCACCACCCACTATTGTGAAGCTGATCCTGACTCACAGAAACCCTATAGAACAGAGTAGAAATGTACTATAGCATTCCAAAGACTGCCTTCCCTTTCTCTCATGAAGTGACTTGTGGTTTTGAGCAGTGGGTCACTCAGAAATTTGCCCCAAAGGGTCTAAAGTTGACCCCTGATAGCTTCCAGGTTCCAGATAGACAGGAGTAGGGGTGTCAGATGAAGAGTGTGTGTGTGTGTGTGTGTGTGTGTGTGTGCGCGCGCGCGTGTGCTCTGGAGGTGTTTTATGTGAAAGGAAGTTTTCAAGCACCTGAAAAAGGGGATCCCAGGACAGGAGTGGGAGGCACTTTAGAGGTCCAGACTCTATCAGATGAATAGTTTAAGGCTTTAGAAAACGAGCTCTGGTTGAAAGGTGACACCTCAGACAGGAGTGTGGGGACTGGTCAAGGACTATCCCTGGAGAACAGGGCATGGTGTGAAAAGGCCAGAGTTGACACAGTGGTAGGAAGAGGGGAAGAATACAGGCTTGTCTGGGTGGTGGATCAGCTGAGATGGGAGAGAAGAGGTGAGAGAGAGGAAAGTGCCAGCAATTCCTAAGAGTCGAAACTTTGTTTATATGGATACTTGGGTTAAATAAAATCACTGGTATCCAAAGAGAGTTTGTTGGGTTATACAGGAAGCAAGATGAGCCAGTCAGGCTCACCAGGTTATCAGCAGCTGCAGTATGCAGTGGCTACTGGTGTTCTTGGGTTCAGAGTCTGAGGACTGTAGCATCTGATATACCATGGAGGCTGTGGTACGGGTTCAGGAATGGGAAGCTTCCAGAATTCTGGCTGAATCATTAGGTGGATACCTGGCCAAGAAGAGGAAACATGGAAGAATTCAAAGGCAGCCACCCAGACACCAAGATATGAAATACACCCAAGCTAGGAACTTCCTTTTTTGTAGGAACCAGGCAGAAAGGTAGCGCGGAATGGGACAGGAGCATTCCTACTATTTCAGGTCCAAGTGTGGGCTGTCCCATTAGTAGCTTCACTCAAGGCTCTGAGGCTCAAGGTGAAGAACTAAATATCCCACCACAAGAGGAACTGTGAAGTCCAAGCCTTGAGGAGGTCTTTGCCTTTGAAACTTTCCAAACCATATCTAGAAAAATCATCTATCTGGGTTTTGTCTATTTTTATGTATGTTGTACCACAGGTGTACTGACTCACGCTGTTGTCAGATGCCTTCGGGTCAATATGACTCAAATACCCTATGAACAACAGATCTGAACCTTGCCTTAGTCTGGAACTTTTTTTCTTTCTTCTTTTTTTGGAATTCCCATAATGGCTTAGCAGATTTAGGTTGTTGTTTTGGTTTTTTTAAAACAGATATTTTAATGAAGTGTATATAGAACTTAAATTTCCATTCATTCATTGATGCACATTTTCCTCCCTGCATACCCTCCCTCCAGGATTGCTTTTGCTTTGAAAAAAAAATTCTTTCATTGTTATACAATCTCATCCCAGTCCACTTTACTATGCAGCTCTTAGTCTGGACTCTTGTCTTACAAATAATTCCTTATCATATATTCCGTTTAAACAGTTTTCTCCCTTATTTGTTCCAATGTAGTGTATATTATTTCTCCCTTCTTTTCTTAGTTTCTCCCCAAACTTGATGTCAGTTCTGTTTTATAATATTAGGATAATGCAGTATTTGTCCTTTTGTGACTGACATATTTCACTTAGCATAATGTCCTCTAGAGTCCCCATTTTGTATAATATTTCATTAGTTTCTTTCAATGCAGTATAGTATTGCATTATGTGAATATACCACAGTTTCTCTATCCATTTGTTTGTTGATGGGCATTTAGGTTCTTTCCAACTCTTTGCTATTGTGAGCAAAGCAGCAATAAACAAGGGCATACATATATCTGCTTGGGTGGCAGATCTGGTTCCTTTAGGGTATATTCTCAGTAGTGGAATCGCTGGGTCAAATGGTATTTCTATTTCCAACTTTTTGAGATGGCGCCTCTCTTAGACTTAGGAATTTTGAGTTTTTTTCTTGCGTTTGTTTGCCATCTTAATGTCTTCTTTGGTGAAGTGTCTGTTACATTCTGTGCCATTTTTCCAATTGAGTTGTTTACTTTTAACTTGTAGTGGTGCTCAAGTATTCTATAAATTCTAGATATAAGTCCCTTATAAGAAATGTCATTACCAAATATTTTTTCCAACTCTGTGGCTTTCCTTTTTATCCAGCTGGAGAAGTTTTTGGATGTGCATAGGGATTTGATTCTTAGAAGGTACCATACCTCTATTTTATCCTTACCTGGATGCTTGGAGGACTGTTCATGTTGTGAGTTAGGAATTTTAGAGTTCTTCCTAGCTTTTTTTCTATTGAGTTTATAGCCATTGGTTTTAGTCCTAGGCCCTTGATCCACTTTGAGTTGGTTTTTGTGTATGGTGTGAGGTGTAGATCTTGCTTGGGTTTTCTGCATGTAGTTTTCCAATTTTGACAATACATTCATTAAAAAGTCCATCATTTTCCCCACTTAACTGATTTTATCTCCTTGTCAAAAATCAGTTGACCATAGGTAGATGGGTTCTCAAGTCTATTCCATTGGTCCATGTGTCTGTCATTGTTGTCTTGACCACCACTGCAGTGTAGTAGAATTTGAAATCAGGGAGTGAGATGCCTCCTACCTTGTTTCTCTTTTTAGGGAGTGCTTTGATTATTGGGGCTCTCTTTCCATTCTCAATGAAATTGGAGATTGCCTTTCCAATTCATTGAAGAATGGAATTGGTATTTGTATTGGGATTGCATCAAACATGTAAATTGTCTTTGGTAGGATTGTCATTTAAAAAATATTGTGTCTTACCCTGAACCAGGTGTATTGACACAGTGACTGCAGCAATGGGCTTTTATAGATCAGGAAGTGTATCAATGACACATAGTAGTACAGTGTTCATGAATATCTTTTTTTCATATACTCACTATAGGTTATATTTTACTGGATAGCACCTAAAAACAACATAAACAATCCCCTTGTCATTGATTTCTAGTTTTAAGGAATTGTGGTTGGAGAAGACACTTTGTATTACTTCATTCAATGTTTTGTAATTTGTTGATGCTTGCTTCGTGTCTTAACATGTTATCAACTATTGAGAATGTTCCATGAGCAGTTGACAAGAAATGAAATTGTTTCTTTTTTGTTTTGGTCAGTAAAAAAATAAAAAAATATTGAGTTTTCCTATCCAAGAGTAAGATATAATCTTTCATTTATCCACCTCTGTTTTTGTTTCTTGTAGTACTGTTTTATAATTTTCTTTGAATAGATCCTTTGTGTCTCTAGTTAGATTTACTCCCAAGTATTTAATCTTGTGACTAGCTTTTGTGATGGGTATTGTTTTTCTTACCTCCAGTTCTTAATTCTCTTTGTCACTGTAGAGAAATCCAATAGATTTTAGTATATTGATCTTGTATCCTGCCACTTTGCTGAATTGGTCCACTATGTCCCTTAGCTTTCTTGTTGAGTCTTTCCGCTTTCTAAGTATACTATCATACCATCTGCATATAGAGATAATTTTACCTCCTCTTTGCCAATTTGGATACCTCTTCTTTCCTTCTCTTGCCTTGTTAATATTGCTAATCTAGCACAATATTGAACAGGGGAGGTGATAGTGGACATGCTTGGCTAGTTCCTGTTCTCAAAGGTGATGCCTTTAATCTCTCTCCAATTTGAACAATGTTGGTATTCAGGTTTGCGTATATATACTTTTTACTATGATGAGGAAATTTTCCTCTATTCCTATTGTTTTGAGTGTTTTAATCAGGAAAGGGTGTTGGATTTGGTCAAAGGTCTTTTCTGTATCAATTCATAGGATCTTGTGGTTCTTGCTCTTTGCTTTGTTGATGTGATGAATGACACTGATTGTTTTTCTTTTGTTGAACCATTTTTGCATATCTGTTACGAATCTTACTTGTTCATGGTGAATTATTTTTTATGTATATGTGGATTTTATTGGCCTGAATTTTATTCAGGATTTTTGCATCTATGTTCTTCAGAGATATTAGCCTATTGTTTTCTGGTTTTTGGTGTATTTACCTAACAAGGATGCTTGATTCATAAAATGAGTCTGGAAGAACTTCATCATTTTCTATTTTCTGAAATAGTTTATGCAGAATTTGCGACACTTTCCCGAATTCTTGATAAGATTCACTCTTAAAACTATCTGGATAAGGGCCATCACTGGCCAGAAGATTTTTTCTTACCTTTTCAATTTCTTCTTTTATAATGGGTCTCTTCAAGTGTTTAATTTCAATTTGCGTCCCTTATTTTGTGAATTTCTAAGTATTCATCCATTTCTTCTAGGTTTTCATATTTGTTTGAGTATAGTTTTTCATAATATTCCAGTGTCACGCTTTTATTTTAGTTGGTTCTGTTGTAAAACTGCCTGTATCATTTCTTATGTAGATTATTTACATCTTTGCCTTTGTTAGGTTTGCTAGTGGTTTATCAATTTTATTGACCTTTTTGAAGAAGCACTTCTTGGTTTTGTTGATGCTTTGAGTTGTTTTTGTTTTCTATTTCATTTATTTCTGCCATAATTTTTATAATTTCAGGTTTTTTAGAGGGTTTGGGGTTTCATATTGTTCTTTCTCAATTTGTTGGAGATGTTGGGTTCAAGAGTCAATGGTCATTTTTTTCTGGTATTTTTATGTGGCTGCTTATTGCTATAAATTGACCTTTGATTACTGCTATGGCTGTTTCTCAGAGAGTTGTACCCTCTTCAAGGCACACTTGCTTGTTCTTTTGGGAGTCCATGGGATGTTCAGTATTTTTTTCCTACACCACAACTCACCCTCCACCCTTACCAGCACCGTGTCCCTCTCCAAAAAATAGCCCCACCTAGATATATTTCCAAAGTATGTGAGGCAAAGCCTCATCACTCTTGCCTCCAACGTGCACTGTGGCTATACCCTCTTCAAGGTACACTTGCTTGTTCTTTTGGGAGTCCATGGGATGTTCAGTACTCTTTTCCTACACCACAACTCAAAGGCATCAATTCTTCTGTCATCATTATTCATTGCTGAGATCTCAGATGCATAACAATTGATTGCAAAGATCATGGCCTGAATCACGTGCACCTTAGTCCTCAAACTTACATCATTACTCCTCAAAAATGTGGAGAGGTCTCTTACTACAGATTTTCCCAATGTAATGTGTCTTCTTATTTCCTGACTGCTGGTATTAAAGGTGTTAAATGTGGACCCAATAATGTGGAAGTGTTGACAGTTTCATTCTCCTCTCCATCCATCATGATGTTGCCTATCATTCCAGTGGTAAGAATCTTTGTTTTCTTGACAGTTTGGTGCAGTCCATACTAAAGGCAGCATTCCTTACCTTCTGCAACAAGTGCTTCAAGTCCTCCTCACTTTCAGCAAGCAAGATTTTGTTATCTCAATAACGCAAGTCATTGATATGTCTCGTTCCAATCTTGATGCCACATTCCTTTTCATAGAGTCCAGCATCTTGAATAATTTACTCAGCACATAGCGTAAATATCTCCACAACATAGAGAGAACACAACCTTAACTCATTCCCTTCTTAATATTTAATCATGTTCCACTGCAATTTTTAGGGTCTTCTCACCTCCTTTTCAAATTTTTCTTTCTCCTATCTCTTTGTAATGACCTTTTGCTTTCTTCATGGATGATATTCTTGATATCATCCCACAACTCATCTAGTCTTTAATAATTGGTATTCAGTGCCTGAAACTTATTCTTAAAATTTTCATGAAAATCAGATGTTACTGATTCAAGATATTACCTTGGCATGATCTTGAAATTCAGAAAGAATTTCTTTTGGAACAGTCATGCTGTCCTGACAATAGTTTTGGTCTGAAAGCTTCTTTCCAAGTTTTTAGATGATTATGAATCATATAACAGTGTTTGCCCAAGACCTCAACTTCCCAAGCTCCCTTATGTCTCTCTGTCCCATGGACCTTCTCTCCTTTTGCTTTGCTCCAACATGTCAAGAATACCTGTGGATCTTGTTGTAGGGTTATGACCATCAGTGACAAGCTGGCGTCCATCTTCAGAGTAACAAATATGGGCCAGCATTGTGTGGACCCAGACTATGTCCACCCTCAACTGCCTTCTGGGAGCTCACTGCTGTGCTGGCTCCTCAACCCATCTCCACTAGCATCCTTCTAGGCTAGAATTTTACAAAACTATAATTTTACAAAAACAACTATGAGATATCATCTCATAGTAGTACCAATAGCAAAATTTATTAGAACAGCAAACATTGTATAACAATGAAAGACTTTTTTTACTTTTCAAATTCAAATGTCAACTGAGTGGGGGAGGGGTGAGCAGGGAGGAAAGTGTGCAACAGTGAATGAATGGAAATCCAAAGGCTCTGTAAATAACTAAGAAACTTTTAAACTTCATGGAAGGTGACTGTCGCAGCTCTCTTCCACTGAGAAGGTTCTAGGTTTGAACCACCTCTATGACATTCAGCGTACTCTTCGGAAGAGTGCTCTGTTTCATGTATAAATGGACAGGAGAGCAGGAAGGCTGATGAGAGCTCAGGTATGGATGCGAGAGGTGGGCACAGTCCTGAGTGCAGAATGGGCTGACGAGGGCCAGAGCAGAGGTGGGAGGGGCAGGTGTCTGAGATTCCTAGGCACCTGGACCTATTTTTGTAGAAACATTTGAGTTCAGATGTAGAGACTTTCATTAATCATGAGAACTCAAAGACAGTGCTTTGGGATCTGCAGGTAGTAGTGCCAGTAAGTAGAACCCACCTGATTCCCAGTAGCTGTAACACACATTGTTTGCTTGGCTTTCCCTCATGGGCCTTGCAATGTACACACACGGGCCCCAAGCAAGGGCAATCCCACTACTTTATCCCAGATATAAATGTGGGGCACACATTTTCTCAAGAAGAGGTCATGACTGCAGTAGGTATAGCTGGTGGTTTGTGCTCTCCAGATCATGCCCATCAGGTTGGCCCAGAAGAGGTCCTTGTTGTGTTGGGTTTGGCTCAACATCCCCTCTGTGCATCTAACCTGAAGGACAAACACCCAGAGCTAAGGAAGTCAGTACCGGTGACAGGGACTACACCCACTCTGGGAAAGGACTTACCTTTGGAGGTGGCATTGAGCAGGCTTTACTTGAGCAGGGCTTAGCCTCTTCTCACATTTTCTTCCTTCCACCATGCTAAGCCTTCACTGGTGAATGTCTTTCTGTCAGAGAACATTGACTTTAACTTATGCTCTTTCAGCTCCCTAGCTGCATAGACTTGGCTAACTGACTTAATGGTTCTGAGCACAGTATGGAGGGCAGTGTTTCCATCTTTAAATGTTTTTTTTTTATATTTGATGTAAAGGATGACACACTAAGTGGCTAAAATACTGCCTAAGAAATGCCTTGAAAGACACCAGACACTAGAATGTATTCTAAAACCTTTAGCTGCTATAATGCATTTTGCTTTGATATTTAAGCTCCAATGCTTCACAAAGCATCAGTGGTCCAGAAGGCACCTCTCGGGAGCCCTGATAATTGTAAGGTATGTGTTGGTCTGCACACTGAACGGCTAGGAGATCTGACACCCAGATACTCTCAGTGAGAAGAAAGGAAGTTTACTCCCAAAAAGATCAGAGACTTGGAAACCTAATATGATAGGTCTACTCTGTCTGTAGGATCTCTGTAACTCAGTGAAAATTTAACTGCAGAGGGTTCACAACAAACTATCAGAGGCTTTTTAAAATCCATTCAATGTCATAATATACTCAGTCAACTTATTATTCTATTTTACAAAAGGATAGGATTTTGGGGAATGGAATGAGAAATTGTAGTACATTCACACAAAAGCGTACTTTGCAGCACATAGGAGCAATGATTCTGAAAAATACTGCCTAAGTTGGGAGAGGCTGGAGAGTATTATCTAACTGAACTAAGGCAGTCTCAAAAAGACAAAACATTGCATAAGACCATCATTGTAAAACTAGACGGGCAACTAGTAAAACGTGTACAGAAAGTCAAGAGGGATTTGGTAACAGAGGGGTGAGGATAAGTAGGGGTAAAACCACAAGGCTGCAGAGTTTATTAGGAGGAGGGCGGAAAGGAAAGGGGGAAAATCTGGGTAAAAAGACGTGGTAATGATGGGCAAGGTCCAATGGTGAGTGAGTTTATTGAAAATTATTCATGAGAAAGATTATACAGAACATAGAGTGAAAGGAGAATAGTGTGAAACTTTATAGGCAAGTCAATTAAAAAACTTAAATACATAAAAAAGAAGATAGAACTTTGTTCTCATGAGAATAAAGTAAGAATAATAAAATAAGAAGAAACTTCCAAGCAAAAAGGAAAGTAGCTTTTTTTTCTTATTAATATTTTTTGGGGGGGAGGGAGATCATGAATTCTACCTTCATATATGTAAATGAAGACAGATCTCCTGGATACTAAAGGTTCAATTCCAGATCACTGACATAAAGAAATTGCATGCATTTTTTGGTTAGTAAGTGGATAAATAATTGAGATTTAAACTATAATGTAACCGTATCACACCTATAATAACTTATGAAAATACTTGCAATATTATGAGAAACACTGAAATGTGACATGGATATATTGTTGCTGTGAGTCTTATTCAAAGGATATTTCCACAGACCTTCAATTTATAAACAATGTAATAACTACAGAGTGTAATAAAAAAGGCAGTTTGTGTAAATTTTTAAAAATTATTATTTTACACTACAACAATATAAAGGTAAGTAATCCGATTTAAAAATGGGCAGAGGATATGAACAGAAACTTCACCAAAGGAGACATTCAGATGACCAACAAGCACATGAAGAAATGTTCAAAATCCCTAGCTCTAAGAGAGATGTAAATCAAAATAACTATAAGACACTATCTCACCCCAGTAAGAATAACAAAATTTAACAGAACACCAAGCAACAAATGCTGGCAAGGTTATGGAGAAACTGGAAAACTTATTCACTG
This sequence comes from Elephantulus edwardii, assembly GCF_000299155.1. NCBI lineage: Eukaryota > Metazoa > Chordata > Mammalia > Macroscelidea > Macroscelididae > Elephantulus > Elephantulus edwardii. The sequence continues at coordinate 6,015,134 of NW_006399936.1, read as the reverse complement.
TTGGTGGGAGTGTAAACTGGTGAAACCACTGTGGGAAGTGGTGTGGTGCTTTCTCAAAAAGTTGCAAATAGAGATACCACTTGACTCAGCAACTCCACAAGTGGGAATATACCGTAAAGAGACCATAACTGACATCCAAGTAGATACATGCACACCCATGTTTATTGTGTCTTTGTTCAAAGAGTTGGAAACAACCCAAGTTCCCATCAACAAATGAATGGATAGAGAAACTGTGCTTTATTCACAAAATGGAATACTGTAATGCATTGAAATACAAGAAACTCATGCAATATTATTCCAAATGGGTGATCCTTGAGGTCATTATGCTGAGTGAAATATCTCAGTCACAAAAAGACAAATACTGCTTGGTGCCACTGTTGTGGAATGGGACTGACCTCAAGGTGGGGTTAAGACTGAGAAGAACTGGATAAATTATGTATACCACATTGAAACAGATGCGTGAGAGAACAATTTAAAAGCAATACATGATAGGGTTTATGGTTATCACAAGAGTCCAGATACAAGGTTGATAGAGGAGTATACTTTGGGGAGGGGGGAATTGCATAGCAATGAAGGAATTTTTCTTTTACTTTTCAGGGAGAGGAGAGACCTTGGGGGGGCGGGGGCGGTCAGGGAGGAAAGTGCAACAATGAATGAATGGAAATCCAAAATCTCAGTAAATGTTCATTAAAATTAATTTGAAAAAAAAGTATAAAAAATTATTCATTTAAAATATAGCAAACTTGTGTTCTGTTTTTTTCCAGCTAAATTCAGCATTGGGAGTTGTATACTAAGTTTAGCTGCACTAAGGTTAATAATTTCTGATACAAACTTGGTTTCTTAACAGGATCTGAAGGACAGTCTCTACCCCATCCTTCCCAGGTGGACAAAAGGGGGCACTAGACACAAAGTGCTCAGAGAAAGTGGAGACAGACAACCAGTGTGAACTGGCTAGGAACCAACCCCTTAGGCTTTCTCCTTTTTTTCTCCTCCAGTTTCCACGATGCTGGGAAAAGATATTTTGAACAAAAAGCTCTCCTTTCTCCGTGATATTTTCACATTATTTCACCATGAAAATTGGTGCCAACTCCCCAGGTGGAGAAACATCACCCAAAGGACAAGGGGAGAGGAGAGTTGTTGTTCTAGGCTCTCCCTCCCTTCTACTTGGATGTCACTCTCTTTACAGTGACCTCAGGTGAGGACAGCCCTTAGTCCCCTCCTCCTGGTTTGGATGACCTCTCGGATGTTGTTACCAGTAACACAGCGTTAAGTCCTCTATTTCTTGCTCACTTCGTTATTTCTTCTTCTTGTCTTTAATCCCTTCTATCACTGCAGGCGCGGGATAAGTACAGTGGGGATTTTATGGACAGTGTAGAATCAGGCACTGATTGTTCTCTTGTCATAGAGTCCCGGTGAACTGGAGTTGATTTGATGGTAGCCAACAAGATCACGGCCTCTATAGGAGCCCTGGCTGTGCAATGTGTTACTGATGCTCAAAAGTTGGTCTGAATCATGTTCACTATGTTACTGATGCTCAAAAGCTGATACTGGGCTGATGCTCAAGGGTTGGTCTGAACCATCAGCTACTGTGTTGGATAAAGATGGGGCAGTCTGCTCTGGTAAAGATTTACAATCTTGTACAAATTTACAACCAATGGACAAATCCAGTCTGTCCTACAGGGTAACCGTGAATGGGAATTGATTCTACTGCAGTCATTTTACTTGGTATTTATTACTTGTGATTGAAATATTGGAATGATTATCAAAAGATCGGTTGTTCAAACACAGAAGTATTCCACAGGAGTAGTTAACAACAACAACAACAACATTATGGTTTGGAGGTCTTTCTGATCTCCAGGCATGCAGTTCCTTGGTTCCAGGACAGACTCTTTCCCAGGGTGCTTTGTGTCAGTTGGGAACCCAGTGAAGCTGTGGTCCCCAGAGGAGGTACAGCCAAGAAGAGAAAGGAGACTCACCCACCTGGACTCGACAGACTCCTACCTTTCCCGTTAACCCCAACAACCCATGATGATGTATTTAGATTGTTTATTTATAAGAATGGGCTCTAAGAATACCCACGATTGCAGGGTAAGGATTGAAAGGCTGTATCTCATTTCCGTTGGCTGGGTTGGATCCATCTGTCTCAAGGGAATTTTACATTTGGCAATCGTGTCAATAGACTGGGTATATTTCCATAGATGTGGGGGTACTTTTCCAGAGCATATAGGAAGCCAGCTAGGATTGTGCTCACACGAGAAGTTCCATGATGGGAGGAATCATCTGGGGAAAGAATGACAGAATTTAATGAATTCTGGGGCACCAATCACAGACCTTTTTTGCATGCCATTGCATGTGTGTTTTAACAACTATTGTAGCCAGCTTGCAGGGACGGTATGACTTCTGTTGGTATTTCACACAGACCCCCTGTCCAGGGTCCTTCAGCTTCTAGGAATGTAAATTTCAACTCACTCTTTCCTCAGGGAAATAATCTTCATGGCAGCGTCTTCACTTGGGGTCCTATGCCCCATCCCCAAATGATTTCTACCACCCCCCCACCCCCACTCCCGTCAGGGTGATGTACTGTATTTTCTTATGTGTTGCTATGATGCTGGGAGAGTGGCCACTGGAACAGGCTTACTTCCAACATACTGAGGACTCAATCCAGACCACGACCATGAATCACTGATAAACATAAGGCAAATCACACAAATGTTCTCGGAGTTTCACAGACATAAACCTCTACCCTTCACTGTTTATTATAGCTCAATGTAAAGAAAAGTTTGGCATAATAGTAAATTTGATTACTCTGAATCCATAATCAGTATATGTGGAAGCTTCAACGTGTGTAGAAGTTGTAGAGTGAATCAGAAAGACTGAAAAAGACTTGATGCCTTTTAACAGTCTGCCATCCAAGAATACTGAATATCCCCACGAACATCCAAAAGAAGAAATCAATCTTTCTAGGAAGAAGTGTCCTCTTAGTGCCCCTTAGAAGAAAGGAAGGTAGGGCTCTGTCTGGGATATTTTGAGCATGTTATCAGGAGGGAACAATCTCTACAAAAGGAAATCATTATTAGAAAAGTAGACAATCAATGGCAAAAATGAAGCATTTCAATGAGCTGTGTTGTCACAGTGAGAGCAACAAAGGGCTTAAGCAGTGAGAGGGTGTAAGGATGGTGAGAGACCTGGCATTGATCAGTCCTCGTGTGTGTAGTGTTCTTATGACGAGAGCAGATGAGAGTGTTCAACAACACAGCACTCCACTGTGCCCCTCTGTGCTGTGCAAAGCCCCAGTTCCTCCCACCTTCGTTTGTGCAGGTGTACATGTATATTTCACAGTCTCCCCTGCACCCATCACACAAGATCCCTGCCTCACTTTGTCTGGAATGTGCAGTCCATCTCTATGTGCCATTCTTCCCTCAGTCATCACTTACAAGTTGTGCTGAAGCATCCATCTGCCTTCTGCCAGCGGAGAATATTCACAAGCCAGTGGGGTTTGTAAAAATCAATGTATCCAGCAGTTCCACACAGCATGACTGAAAAAAGAGAGAGAGACAGAGATATGGGGGTCCTTCTGCTTGGCTTGCTCCTAGGTGGACCTCCTCCACCAAAGCCCGTGACCTGCCTCTTCCACCAGGGTCCTGTCATCCCAGAATGACACATGAAAAACTAGCTGGAAGAAGCACCCTCGACACCACCCTCACCACAGAGGCTCCTGGATTTGTGCTCTGCCTCTTGTTTATGGCCTAGGTCAAGGATGTTTAAGGGCTGGAGATAGTAAAGTGATCTAAACGTCATGGGGCAGTTATTTTTGTTCGGTGGAGAGAGAGGGCGAAGAAAATGGGAAAGATAGGCAGGAATCTGAAAAGACAGCGTAATGGGGAGCATATTTCCATGGGGAATGTTTGCACGAAACACAATGAATGGAAATGATTGTATGAAGCACAAGGAGAAGGAAGGATCATGTTAAACACAATGTATATGCATTTTGTACCCATACCAATATAAAAAAAAACATAAAAATAGTTTATGGGGCATACTAATATTGAATAATTCTTAGACTATCCAGTATTTTAATGAGCTATAGAAATGGTCTTTGAAAAAATTTAAAGGAAAGAAAAAAAGAAATGGTCTTTGGAATTATAGTCTTCAAATCCTGGATTTTTAAAAGAATAAACAGAAACAATCTTTTAAAATATCGTTTCTCTGATTTGGCCATTTTACCTTTTTGTAAAGCACAAGGCTTCCCTTCTGATCTCATCTCTGAGTCTTTCAGTCTGCCTTTGTTCCGTTAGTCTGTCCAGTGTTCAATAACTGGGACAGTTTAGGAGCCAGGGAGCACCTCTCTTAGTGATGGCTGATAAAATACGGAACACATTCAGTTATCTCGGAATATGTAGAGCTCCTTTTTACCACAGTAAAAGTTCTGATATCTGGAGTTGTGATATAAGAGTTTAAGAAAATGAAAAAAAATGTTTTCCATTAAATCTATTGGTAAAAAGTCAGTAAAATTTAACCCTGTGGAAATTGGAAAACTCTACAGCCTGCAAACCAAAGCTGGTTTCTACTGTATAAATCGATCACATGTGATACTGGAAAACATTTTTACTGAAGTAAGTGTTTATTTTTACTTTAAATCAATCTGGAAATCTGGTATTTTAACTTGCTAAAACAGAAAATTCTACCTACACACACACACACACACACACACACACCACTGTGTGTCCAAGAGCATGTTTCTGACTGTGTCAGCGTGTGTACACACATATATGCCTGCCTGGGGTTTAACATGTTCACGTGTACATGAATGTGTTTTGAATGCTTGTACACATGTGGTGTCATGTGAATGCCAACGTGTGGAGACACTGATTTCTCAAACATGGAGACTCTGCTACTTTGAACAAGAAGTGAGGGACTTACTGTTTTCCAAAAAATCATCGCGAGAGGAATTGTGGTAGTTTCTGCTTTCGATTTCTGTATTCATGTCCATCAGTTTGGAACAGACTCGGTTCAGGTAGTCTTGGGTGTGTTCAAACATCCCATTTCTGCATCCAAGCTGGAGGACAAACCCCAGAGACAAAGAAGTCAGCACCAACAGCAGACAAGGGCGGCCACCACTCCTGGGAAGAACCTGCATTCTCAGGTGGTTGGGCAGGTGTCTGAACTGGGCAGGCCTTCACCCTATTATACAGGATTTATCTGCACCTCCACTCCCACCTTGTTTGGACTTTATTATTCTTGAACTTCTATGAGTGAGAGAGAGGAGAGTTCAAGTGCTCAACCACCGTACCCTGGACACTTGATCTTGGCCAGTTGGGGTAAGCATTCTGAGTCAGGGACAGCACATCTCCAGTGATGCCAGGAGGACAGGACTTGAGAAACGTCTTTGCAAAGTTCTATAGTCCCCTGTCATCAGCCTTGATGAGCTGTTAATGAAGCATTATGCTTACACTGAAAAAGAGATGAAATTATTGAAACTTCTAATCTTAGCCACTGTCAGTTCATCTCATTCAAAGTACCCATCTTTTTTACTGGTCTTCTATTTCACTAAGCATTTTATCTATTTTCAGGAGCTAACTCATCATTATCACATAGTCATGGTACATGAGACAAGCCTTGCCTCCTCAGAAATAAGTAGATTCTCGCGGGACTTTTGGTCACTTCCTTAACTGAATCAAGGATGCTTACAGCATAGTCCATGGTACCTGTCTTGTTCTCCAATACACCTTGGCCATCTCATACTTACCATTTTGGAAAAAAGGAAGTACATCAGCTGCTGAAATATCTGGACATGTGAGTTGACAGGCGTGGTCATCAATTGCCTGCAGACATCTGAGTACATACAAGACTCTTTGCTACCACTATTAGGGGGGGAAATGCTGTGTGTCATTAAAAGGAATCTGAAGTCAAGGAGCTTCCCAGTTCATGCCTATAACTTCTCTGGGTATGATCATATGCTAGTAATAGCCCCCTGACATCAAGTTTATTCTGATATCTCAATTATACAGAAGAGAAATTCTACAAAGTCTTATCACTTATCAGTCATCTTTATAGGCCTGACTGTCTCATTTCTGTTCCCCTCACAAGTTTCTGCGTTTGAAGCACCTATATTTCACTAAAGGTGCTGCTTTGGAAAGAGTGCTCTGGTTTAAGTGGGCGAGGATGGAATGGAGATCACGCAGGGCTTGGGAAGGAGTACATGAGTGATGTGGGTGGGTGGGCCATAAAGGATACAGTGGTGTGGACTGAAGAGGTGGGCATTGTGCTAGTGATGAATAAGCTGAAAAGGGTCAGAACAGAGGAAGGAGGAAGAAGAGTTTTACACAGACTTTTAGATGTGGGGACTTAGATGTGGGGACCATCAGAACCCAAGGAGAGTACTTTGGAATCTATAGGGAATGAGGTTAGGCAGTTGAACCCACCTGTTATTCAGTAGAGTTATCGTGCATAACTCGCTGGCATCTTCATTCACAGGTTCTAGGGGGGCTAATCCTATGGGGATCACTGTGTCTTTAGCAAGGAGCGAAGGTTGGGGAATCTTCCAGAAATCTGCTTGGATTAATACTTCAAAAACTGAAAGAGAAAATTCAAAGTAGTGCTGGACAGGAAAAGAGCTAGGAATAACTAACTACCCAGTGGCTGAGGAGTAAAATATACATACAATCAAGGGGCTTCTTTAATAATAGATATAGGACTCTGGAAGAAAGCTGCATGTGGTTAAGTGGCAGCTCTTAGTTGTTTCTGATGTAAGTGTGCACTGGCTGATTCACCTTCACTCTAGGTTCTGAGATTGAAATGTAGTGAATTAATGCCCTTCATCAAACTATCCCTAAGCCCCTCCACAGCCTATGTGACTTCAAGTCTTTCCTTTGGGGATTCCGTTGGCACAAATCATTCTAGAAACACATTGAAAAAAAATAGTTGTTGTTTTTGGTTTTTTTAAAAAAATCAGGAATAGAGTGTAACCAGGCTTTTGACCTTTTTGGTTTCATTTGTTACCAAATCAATGTCAACTCAATACAAGCCTGTAGGACTAAGTAAAATGGTCCTGAATTGTCTTCCAAACATAATGTTCACTGAAACAGATGCCCTGACTTTTAACCCCACCATAACTTAGTAGATTTGAGCTCTACAACTTAGAGTTGGCATTTGAGCAATAAAATATAGCACCACCAGGTCTCTTGGCTTAGATAAAATGGATAGCATCTCATGGAACCTTGAGAAAATTTACAAATACTACTTGACTCCTTGGATTTCAGCATCCGTGAGTGTTGCTAATGGTTAATAGAAATGGATTCTAATGAAAAGCTTAGAGGTTCCAATTCCTGAGTACCTCAGAATGCAGGCTTTGCAATCTTCTTTTAACATATCAAACATTATAGTGTTATCGATGACAGTTACCTCTGCTACCCATGGAGTCACCTGAGCTGAGGCTGATGAATTAGTAATTTGGGCCCATGTCAGCCATTAATACAATCTAGTATCAATGTTATATATTGACCCTTATACAGTGGCCCCACACTAACAAGAATAGATACTTGAGTAGTTTAGGGACCAAAGGACATTCTGGCAAGATGTTAGTCATTGAAGTAGAAGCAGTTCAGTTACTGCCTACATCTTCCACACTCTGGTATAAACCACTATTCTAGGATGAGGACCACAAGCATGAGAGGGGGCAGCCTAGAGTAAGCTGACATCCACTCTTTCACTTTTTTGGGAGGGATGATGACACACTGTGATAGATGGAGACAAAAATTGACGCTGTCAACTAGCTCAATTTACTTCACTGCAGAATCAACATGCTAATAGCAGTCTAGACACCAAAAGGCATGGTGCTCTTGACAATGTGAGGTCAAGGACCGCTCTGAATTACCACGGACTGCCCACACACAACAAGCCAACTGTTCTTGGAGGAAGTGCAAACAGTGTCCATAGAGGCACAAGACAGGTAAAGGCTCAGAGCTGGTGTTTATCGGGTCACTAGGACTCTTGACTTGCTGATTTCTAAAAACATCTACGTGGAAGAGAGGGACCTTCTAACCTAGAATCAAATTTGAGTGAAACACTTAACCTGCAGTTAGGCTTGTCTAGGGTGGTAGGTGGTTCTGACCATCCCATGCCTCAGAGGAGGCTGTAACACACTGCATTACTATGTGGGTAGTTACCGTCTAGGTTGCCAGATACAGCCTCGGACAAGTAAGAAATGGATCTGCTGAGAATCTCCTCTAGCTTCATGGAGATCGTCTTCATCTTTTCATTTATTGGCTCCATTTCTGGGTTCATGGCCCATGGCTCCATAACGCCTTTGACATACGCTAGGAGGAAACACAATGAGTTCATTCTTCAATATGTGCAGGAGAAATATGTAGTTATAACACTTACTGCATTTGCATTAATTGCATCTCCCTGTAAAATGTACATGTACGTCCGATCTCACAATTCCTCTCTCTGTGACCATTAGCGGTTGTAATGCTGCCCCTCAAAAATACATTGTTTTAAATCCTAAACCCTGTATTGATTACAATTCCATTTGGAAATGGATTTTCTTTGCCATATAAATGAGGATTTTTACTGGATGCATCTTCAGTCATCTCCTTTGAAAGAGAAAAGAGATTAAACAAGCAAATGAATATACAGGGATGAGGAAAGAGAGAGACCCGGTAACTGCATGAACACCTGGGAGTCAAACAGCAAACTTCAACTATCCAATAGGCAAAGTTAGATCAGCTCACAGTTTGGTGCTTCTTTCCTGCCTCACCCTAGTCCATGGTGGTAGATGGGGGTGCAGAGGTAAGCCTGGGGGCTCTCCTGAAGGAAGCCTGGCAGTTGAGGGTTACAGAGAGAAATGTGAGGAGACCACATGGTTGTGACGTCAAGGTGGGGCTCCAGGTACCGAAGCTGATTTGTCCTGTAACCCTACCTCCTGTGGAACCCTGACTTTCCAAGTGTGAGCAAATTCTGTCACCATCACAGAGGTGATGGGTGGTTTGGGAAATCCACTGCCCACATCCCAACTGACGGCAGGGACACCAACTAGTCATCTTCAATCTTCCAAAGCGCAACAAGCACTACTCTGTTCCCTCAGCACCGCCAGGGAAATTTCGCTGGAAGCAGAGGAAGCTAGGGTTGGAAATTACCCTGAAAGGTCTCTATTCTCTGGACCCCCGTCCCGTAATGGGATCGGTCACCCCATAAATGCCCTCGTAAAGGTATATTCTACTCCCTCCTTTGTTAGTAATATGATGGCAGAGAAAGCACAAAGGATCTATAACTATGGAAATAGCAACATACTGTGGAATTGAAGTCACAAGTCTAAATCATATGGTCTATAAGCTTCCCTCCCACGTTCAGGACACTCGGGAGAAATGAGTCACCCATTTGTTCCTTTACGTGGCCCGAGCAGACTACTCATGTACCTGATGGTCACTGGACTCCTGGGGTTCACAGTAGGTTAGAGTAGAGAGTGACTGGCACCCCACTCACCTTCCAGAATTCGGAGACAAATCATGATATCAACAAAGAGATTCTCCTTCTCCAGGCAGGTGGCAGTTGCATTCAGGGAGGATAGGATCACATCTGCCAGAAGGATTTTGTCTTTTTCATCATGTTTTTCAATATCTTTCAACACTGAGTGTGATGACGTTGGCTGCAGCAGTGACGAGGTCAGCAGCAGGAGCGAGAGCAGCATCCCAAGGACAGACATGGTTCATTCTGCTCTCATTGAATGAGCCCTTTTATACCCATCATCTGGGTCAGGATGGCTCTCCCCCCTCCACTCGGCTCCTCCTTCTGCTCCTCCTCCTTAGACATCAGATAAGAGCGAGATAAGACTCACCTCTCTGGGCTGACTGGAAACACCACAACTTCACAGAGGCTTCTGGGAAAGACAACTACTCTGAATTACCTTGTGCTCTACTAACAAACGGAAACTCTATGAACATTGCTCAGATCTTTCATTCATAGGGTCGCTATGAATTGTCTACAACTCAATGGCACCTAACAACAATAACAACAACAACAACGAGCTATGTTGACTAGTGTACATAAAGTTACACACTGGTGACGCAATTCAGTTGGTGAGGAGATTGCCTTTAAGGTTTTTGCCTTGAGTCACTGTCATCACTAATTAATGTCATCAAGCTGCTTACCGTTCACAGCAACCCTAAGACAAGATAATTGACCCTTGGCCAGACCTGCGCCATCCTCCCATTCTCTAACATGTCCAAGTCCACTGTTAGAGACACTTTGTCAGCCCATCTTGTCAGGGTTTTTCTTCTATCTCTCTCTGACTCTCCACCTTTTTAAACATGATGTTTTTTCCAAGTACTGGCCTTTTCTGACAATACGCTCAAAATATGTGAGATAAAGTTTCACCATCCTTGCCTATAAGGAGCACTCTGACTAGACTTGCTCCAATTATACAATGTAGTCAGTGGGGTATCTGGTTTTCCCCAACACCACAGTTAAGGCTAAACAGAGGCATTGAGTCTTCTGCCATCTTTATTCCAACTGTCTAACTTCCAAAACAATATGAAGCATCTGAAAAGCCATGGTTTAAATCAGATGAACTTTGTTATTATTGTTGTTGATGTTGTTAATACCTTCAAGTTGAGCACCATTCACAGTGACCCTATGAACAAAAGATCTGAACCCTGTTCTCTCCTGAGCCAACCTCACGCTGACACACAAGAGTCCATTGCATCAGTCACCATGCCAACCCATCTGGTTGTGAGTCTGCCTCTCCTTCGCCAACCCTCCCCTCTTCCCAGCTTCATATCCTTCTCCAAGAAATAGCACCTCCCAGCAACAAACCCAAAGTGTGTGAGGAGAAGCCTCATCATTCCTGCCTCCAAAGAGCATGCCAGCTGCACCCACTCCAGAGTATATCTTTTTGTTCTCTTGGCCAGTCATCCATGGGATGGTCAGTGTTCCTCTCCAACACCAGAGCTCAAAGGTGTCCATTCTTTGTCTGTCATCCTTATTCATTGTCCAGCTCTCAGAGGCATAGCAAGTAAGCAGAAAGACAATGGCCTGAATCACATGCACATTTATTTTTCTGTATTCCTCATACACTATCCAGCTCTCAGATGTACAGCAAGTAATCAGAAAAACTACGGCCTGAATCAGATGCACCTGAGTCCTCACACTGACATTACTCCTCAATAATTTTGAGAGGTTCCTAACTGCAATTAGATGCACTTGAGTTTTTAAAATTATATCCCTGCTTCTTGGCACTTTGGAGAGATCCCTGACAGCAAATTTCCCAAGTGCAACATGGTTTCTGTTAACTTTAAAATTGTTGCCATGGATGTTAATGGTGGATCATAGTCAAATGGGATCATTTTTCCAATTCATGGAGGCCTCATGTTATTCCTTATTTTAACTTTTTTTATATTGCTTTCCTAACAAATGTCATATACATTGTGTTTCACAGTACTCTTCATTTACATTGTGTTTCATACAATCATACCCATGCATTATATTTTATAAAATTAATCACTATTGGGCTATGCCCACCATGACACTGTCTGTAGAAGTCTTACCAGATCTTTCTCCTTTCCTTTATCCTCTCCCTCTACCCATCAAATCGTGCAACTCTGTGATTTCACCTGTGCCCATCCTCACCTCTCTGTTCCCACATCTTCTCCCCCTGCATCCCTTTACCTTTTACTCCTTATCCTTCTAGTTTATAAAAATGTCTTTATGCAGTATTTAGTCTCATGAAGCTTAGTTAGTTCACTCAGCATAATGCTCTCCAGTCTCTCCCAAGTTGTAGTATTTGTCAAAATTGTTGCTTCCGAGTGCTGCATAGTATTCCATTGTGTGAGTGGACCACAATTTCTCAACCCATTCAGTTGTAGTTAGATATCTTGCTGTTTCCATGTTCTTCTTATAGTGGATAACGCTGCTATCAACACTGGGGTATAAATCTCCCTTTATGTCTCAGTTCTATTTTCCTTGAGATATATTCCTAGTCGTGGAATAGCTGGGTCATACAGAGTTGCTACATTCAGTTTTTTCCGGAAATGACGAAATGCTTTCCCAGAGTAGTTGTAGCATTTACAACCCCATCAACTGCAGCATTTATTTTTTATGTTGTTTATGTTTCAAGAAGTCAACTGTCAGGCTTTTTCTCCTGTGGTGCTTCTTACCTTCTATTCCTTTTCTTCCCAGTTGATGCAAAATTTTGTGCTACCCAGGAATTTCATATGACCTTCCTGACTATTGGGAGGGCATGAAATCTGCAGGTTTGTGTACTATCTCTTGTTAGTGACTACCTTGGATCATTTAACCTCAAGGAAATGAGCACATTCTTTCATAATAAAGATATGTCCTTGAAATCGTAGAGATACTCTTGGTGTGTGGGAACCATAAGATATCTCCTTGAATTGTGAGAACTGGTGGGAATTGTCTAAGATCCTCAATCTCAATTTCTTTTAGGACACCAGACTGATAGGAGTGACCTCTTGATGGCCAAACATGGAGCTAGGCTGTAGTGAGGATGTGGTCTCCAGACCACAGTGCTAACTGGACAAGAGAGCTACTGAGTACAGAAACAGGCCCAGGCTCCATCCAAGTCACGGTAACCTAAAGCAAATAGCTCAAATGTCTGACTGTCCATCTTTCCATTTTTACATGTTAATTCAACCTTCAACGTTTCAGGATGAGGGAGCTCTGGTGGCCTAGTGTTAAGCATCTGTGCTCCAGTTCCAAAGGTGTGCAGTTCCAAATCAACCACTGCTCTGCAGGAGGATTAATAATCTCCATGTGATTACGGTCAATGAGGAGTTGGTTCTGACTCGAGGGTGCACAACAACCACCACCTCCACCTTTCAGGATTAGGATTGGGCAAGTCCTCGTTACAGTGTGACCACCACCTTCATTCTACATAAAAAGGACAGCCAAAGAGCACTGAGAGAAGCAAATTATAAATATATTAAGTCCTGAGCCAGCGAGATTGCAGCTCTCCTGTCCTTGGTTTGGTGTTCCCCAGTGTGATGGAATGGGTCCCCTGCATGTTCTGAACAGCCCAAGCATGAGGGCTATGGGACAGCTTCACTAATGTGCTCTAGACTGCTCAGCAAGGTACGCTTTCAAGACGACTGTCATAGAAACACACGTTGTACTGTAACAGAGCTTGATCCTCTCCTTGAAGTCCTGTCAGTGTGTGCTGTTCCATGTCCACTGTGACCTTCCAACACGAACAAGGTAGGACTTGGCCCACAGTTTCTGCCAGAATAATTAAGTTATAAGACTGAGGCTTATAGTTTATTTTTCTCTTTCTTCACAAGAGAAATTGGGTTTTCAC
>NW_006399936.1:5997181-6000915 GCF_000299155.1 Elephantulus edwardii | reverse complement strand
TATGATGCTTTGGATGTTGCCAACAAAATTGGGATCATCTAAACTGAGTCCAGCTGGCTAATTCTAAATATAAATTTTTCTCACCAAAAAAAAAAAAGTATCTTAGCTCATTAACTGATACTTGGAATGCTCACAACCTTAGGCTTTATTTTATCTCTTTAAGAGCTTCATGTATTTCCCTGAAGAAACATGACTGTATATGACAAGGTAGCATCTTTATTCACAGAGAGCCACTATATCTGAAGAATCCATTTCTTTGTGAATCTGGGCTGTGCGTGTCATGTATTATCGGCCATTTTCGCCTATTCCAAATTCACAGCCTCTGTTGTGCTATCCAGAGTTTGCTATTGGCATCCCCTATTCTGTTCTCTGCAAATCTAGATTCTTCTAGGCCAGGAGTCTGCACACTCTGGCAATAACTCTTTGTCCTACTTTAGTTTTTTTACATTTCTTTTCTTTTTTTCAGAACTCTCCAGTGCAATTTCTGGCCTGAAACCACATGGTATGTTGAACTGGATATTAATATCTATTCAATCTTTAAAAAAAGAGATCCTCTTATAGCCCTAAGAAATGGAATAATTTTAAATAGTTACATAAACAATATATTCTAGTCATACCAAATATTAAGAAGAGAACATGTTTCTACTAAGAAGAATTTTTCCAGTTCTTGAAAATAATCTACAGCACAATATACACAAATTTAATAATTTCTCCTAAACCTCTTAAATTTGGTTCTTGGGAAGAGTGTACCTGCCTAATATTAAAACATTGTTAAACAAGAAAATCTGGAAGAGAAAATATCCCATAGACTGGGAAACAATATTTGGCCAAGATATTTTAACGAGGGTCTCTTAACTAAAATTAACAGAATACTAAAATATTTCCAGCCCAAGGCCTTTCCCAGGCTTTTCTGACCCCACAGCTGCTATTTTTAATCTTTTGCAGAAAGCACTACGACTCCTTTTCACTAGCTACAAGCAAGATTTTATCTGCATAATACTCGTTGATAAATTGTAGTTCAATCCTGAGGCCACATTCTTCTTGAAATAGTCCAGCTTCTCCAAGAATTTGGTCAGTATTCAGATTAAATAGGTAGGTAGAACAGATGCAATTGACAAACAATTTTTTTTTAAATTATAAATCATACAGTGTTTCCTTGTTCTGTTTGAACAACAGCTTCTTGGTCTATAGACAAGTTTGACATAAGCATATTGAGTGTTCTAAGATCCCTATTATCCTCACTGTCATCCATAATTTATTATGACCCACACAGTCAAATACCTTTAATAAAATGCAAGAAAACATAATTTTGGTGTTCTCTGCCTTCCTTCAAGATCCACCTGACAATGGCTGATATTCTTTATTTATGACCTCTTCTGAATCCATCTTGAATTTCTGAAGTCTCTTGTCCATGAGAGCAAATTGGCTGATTTTATAGTAATCCTTAGGCATCGTTATGGAGTTTCTTTAGAGTTTTCCTGTCTTTTTGTGGGAATGATGTGTTGAAATCTTCTACTACTATTGTGTCGTTTCTTCCTTTCTTTAAGTCTATTAATGTTTGTTTATGCCTTTTCAGGGCCTAAGCATAAGCCATACTTGACTTTACAGGACCTAACAGATATTCAGAGATGAACTATCACCAATTCCATCTCAATTTTTTCATTAAAGAAAAGGAAGAAACACTTCCAGAATCATTCTATGAAGCAAGCCTAACCCTGATACCAAAACCAGGCAAAAACCTCTCTCTCTCACTCACACACCGCCTCCCTCAAAAAAACTATAGACCAATATGTCCCATAAACATTACCACAGAAATTCTTAACAAAATTATAACCAATAATACAACCGTTTTGTTTTGTTTGTGTGTACAGGTTAAGGAGGTTTTATGGGTTTTTGTTCTGAACCCTTAAAACCCAGTTCACATGCAAAACTGTCTATCAGGCTTAAAGACTGGAATCGCTAATCTCTATCAGTTACTGCAGGATTGAATTGTGGAGCAGGTCCATGACCAGTTATTGTCCCTTCTCCCTCCTGATATTTGAAATACAAATCCAGAAAGCGGTATGTTTCTCTGTTGTGTAGATCAGGAAACTGCACTGACACTTCTAACCCAGTTCCTGTTGACTTGATTATGACTCACAGTGATCCCAAGGGTGTCAGAGTGGAACCATTCTCAATAGAGTTTTTAGTGGTGTTATTGAATAAGTCGATTCCTGGTTTTCTTCCAAACTATCTCTGGTTGAAGTTAACCACCAAATTCACACGTAGCAGCCAAACATGTTAGACATTTATTTGTACCATTAAGGAACTCCATATTGCCATTGTGCCATTGAGTCAGTTTATATTGAAGGTTGCAATCTTCAGCCTTCAGTATGGATTACATCTTAGTGTCAAGAAAACAAAGATTCTTATCACTGGACCGATAGGTAACATCATGATACGTGGAGAAAAGATTAAAACTATCAACAACTTCATCTTACGTGGATCCACAATTAACTTCCTTTGAAGTTCATGGGATTTTTTAAAGCTTAGTTCTCTTCTCCAACACCGTAATTCAAAGGCACCAATAGCCTTGGAAACTCTATGGGGTAGTTATAGTCTGTTCTGCAGGTTACCTATAAATTCAATGTATTTGAAAGCATTGATGATACTGACTCCTGATAAGTATCCTTCACTGAGCTTATTCTGTAGTAGTTGCTGTTGATCACCATTGAATTAAGTACATCTCTTAGTGACCCTAGGAAAAAAGTCCTGAAGCCTTTCTATAACTATCATCATTTCTCCAAGTTCGTAGAGTTTCCAGAGGCATGTGGGTCAGGAAGTGGTTGCCACTTCTGCTCCCAAACCTGTCTTAAACTGGGAGATCCACAAAACACTGTCCACCATGGAGAGCCATTATAACATTTGACACACCCTACCCATCCTTTGCAAATAGCACAAGATTCTGCATCACAGCAAACACACATTACCTCAGTACAGCATATTGACAAAAGAGTGCTGTACCTTTTAGAATCTTTCTCCAAAATATAATAGCATGAAGCCCAAGTGCCACAGGCCTAAGTGCCCAGCCGACTTTTAAATACAAGGGCTGACTATGAGGTCAAGGTCTTGTTGACTCTAAACAAGAGGCTTAAATAGAAAAATAACCAAACATTTCACAGGACACTCAACCAAAATACAGAGTCCAGCTGCCTCACATTGTCTACAAAATGGAGGCAAGGGCCTGTCTTTAAATAGAAGGGACCTCTATGAGGTCTTGACTCCAAATAAGAGGCTTAAATAAATAAATATGCTGTGGTAGATTTTAAGAAAATTGCTTAACTGTTCTTTTCCCCAAAGAGTTTATATTCCAATAAGGTATTATCAGAACCATTGTTGTTGTTGCTGTTGCTTTTAGGTGCCATCAAGCTGACTATAACTTATAACAACCCTATGAACAACAGGTGCCCTATCCTGCACTATCCAAGACATGGAGCCACCTCGATCTGTACCTGCATTAGTCATTAACCTATCACCGCCCATGGCTCTCAGGCTGATCCAGACTCATTGCAAGCCTATAGAACAGAGTAGACATGTACTATATCTTTCCAAAGACTGCCTTCCCTTTCTCTCATGAAGTGATTTGTGATTTTGAGCAGCGGGTCACCCAACAATTTGTCTCAAAGGGTCTAATCATTGATCCCTAATAGATTCCAGGTTCCAGATAGATAGGAGTAGGGGTGTTAGATGAAGAG
>NW_006399936.1:5994804-5995711 GCF_000299155.1 Elephantulus edwardii | reverse complement strand
TCCTGATGCTGCCAATTGGCCCAGTGGTGAGAATCTTTGTCTTCTTGACATTGAGCCTCAATCCATACTGAAGGCTGCAGTCCTTGATTCTCTGCAGCAAGCATTTCAGGTTCTCCTCAATTTCAGCAAGCAGGGTTGTGTCATCTGCATAACGCACATTGTTAATAGATCTTCCACCAATTCTGATGTCACACTACTCTTCATAGAGCCCAGCCTCTCAGATAATCTGTTCTGCATACAGATTGAAAAGGTATGGAGATAGGACACATCCCTGGCGTACACCTTTCCCAACAGTAGCATTCCTAATATTTCATGCTCAGTTTGAGCTTCTTTATTAGAGGCTTCACTCAAGGCTCTGAGGCTCAGGTTGAAGAAATAAATATCCCACCCCAAGAGGTATTCTGAAGTCCAAGCCGTGAGGAGGTGATTGCCTTTGAAAATTTCCAAACCATATCTAGAACATTATCTACCTGGGCTTTGTCTATTTTTATGTGTGCTGTACCACAGAAGTCCCACTCATGCTGTTATCAGATGCCCTCGGGTCAAATATGACTCATAACCACCCTATGAACAACAGATCTGAATCTTGCCTTAGTCTGGGACATTTTTTATTTATTTATTTATTTTTTAGAATTCCCATAACTACTTAGCAGGACTAGCTGTTTGAGTTTGTTTTTTTTTTTTAAATATAGATTTTAATGAAAGTTTATAGAGAACTTAGATTTCCGTTCATTTATTATTGCACATTTTCCTCTCTTCAAGTTTGCTTCTCTATTTGAAAAAAAAAAATTTTTCATTGTTATACAATCTCACCAAGTCTACTTTTACTATGCAACTCTTAATCTGGACTCTTGTTATACAAATAATACCTTATCATATATTCCATTTAATCCATTTCCTCCCTCAT
>NW_006399936.1:5963513-5983498 GCF_000299155.1 Elephantulus edwardii | reverse complement strand
GTACGTATGTATTTATTTATTTATTTATTCTGGCTGCTGGTGCCAAGATTGTTGACTGTAGAGCCAAGCAAAGTAAAGCTGTTAACAGTCTCAATCTCTTCACCATCCTTCATGATGCTTCCAATTGGCTCGGTGGTGAGAATCTTTGTGTTTTTACACACACACACACATACACACACACGCATTCTGTAGAACTCTACTGGTTAGATACTATATCAGATATCTATATTTTATAGATAATTCACCTGAAGCACGGTTGTTCAAAGTTACACAGTCAAAGCTGTGATCTTTCATAAGCAAATTGGGAGGATTGACTTCCAGTGTGTCTCTGTATGGGTTAGAAGTACCAATCTTCTAGTTTGTAACCAAGGGTTTAATGTTTGTGCCACTAGTCCAATAACAAGACAGCATCTGTATAATTACTGTGTTAGGACATAATGATTCTGTAGATGTCTTCTCAGACACTTTAGAACGTCTTTTTGGTTTTGTATACCATTGAATCAGAACCAATCATAGGTGATCCTCCAGTGTGTTTTGGGAGGCTACAATTTTCCTAGAGCAAGACTCTTCTTCTAATGCCTAAAACAGCAGCTGGTGAATTCTGTCTGCCTTTGTTTAGGAAGTACGTCTCCTTACCATTAGACCATCAGTGCTGTCCTAGTTTCCAGGTATACAGATCATTTTTTCTTGAGAAGACTGTTTTGAAGGCTGGTCTGGTCTGCAAGCTAAAGATGGAGGACCTCATCTACAACCTCTGTCAGTCCATCTCTGTCAAAAATGCCTCATATAACCTCCTTTCTGGACCAGAGGACAAGTAAGTAGTATCAGCACACAGGCTGGAAGAGGTAAGCCAAGCATCTACGTAATTGAAAAGGGTCTCCAGGAACTGAGGTGAACCTGAAGCCCTTGCTGCAAAAAGTCAAGGACTCTATTCTTCAATGTGGATGAAAGCTCAACCTCAAGAGGACAAGATTCTCACCATTGGCCCAATTGGCCGCACTTTGTTAACAGTTACAGCTTGCTCAGTTCCACAGTCAAAATTCTTGGCAGTTTCAATCAGAAAATCAGAAGATGAATTGCATTAGGTAAATCTGCTGTCAGGGAACTTTCCAAAGTTCTTTGAAGCAAAGAGTCTGTCTAGAGAGTAAGATACACCTGATCCAGGGAATGGTCTTTGCAATTACTTGCCAAGCATTATTTAGAGAGCTGAATAATGACTAAGGATGATAGAAGAATCAATGCCTTTAAGCTGTGGTGCTGGAGAAGAGTCTTGTATATACCAAGGATAGCAAAGAAAACAAGTAAATCTGTCTTGGAGAGGATGAAACTGACTCTCTCCTTGGATTTTGAAGCTAGGATTTTGAAGCTCCATCTCACATACTTTGGGTACGTGACCAGAAGGGACCAGTCCTTGGACCAGTCCATCATGGTCAAAATTAGGGTGGAATATCTTGGATGAGGGAATGATACAGTAACTATAGCAATGTGGGTTGCTGTGTTGGAGTAGGTGAGACTGGCTCAGGACAAGACAGGCTTCAGAGTTGTACATAGGGTTGTTATGGGTCACAGGTGACTCAATGGCACTTAACAACAACAATATCCTCTTTAGGGCCTTACTCAAAACTGCCCAAGACGGGGGGTCAGCAAAAAGCTTTGGGCCTTCAAGCCAAGTATGTAAGTGTATTCAAAATAGCACACAAGGCATATACATGTACAAAGAGTATTTGTTGTTTTTCTGAAAAGTCAATTTACTCAGTATTAAATCAGAGAGATAGGAAGCAGCAGTAACTGGCTTAATAGACTTGGGTTCAAATCCCAACTCTGCCACTTTCTCTGCAGGTCAGTAGAGATAGTTACTTTATTTTCAATTAACTCAATTTCATCTTAAAAGAGCATAATGTTGTTGTTGTTGTTATAGTTAGGTGCCATCTATTCAACTATAACTCACAGTGACCCTATGAACAAAAGGTCTGAACCATGTTTTATTCAGTGCCATCCACACATTTCCTGACATACTTGAATCCATTGCATCACTGTGTTAATCTACCTGGTCAAGGTTTTCCTGTCCTTTAGTGACCCTCCACCCTTACCAGAACCGTGTCCCTCTCCAAAAAATAGCCCCACCTAGATATATTTCCAAAGTATATGAGGCAAAGCCTCATCACTCTTGCCTCCAACGTGCACTGTGGCTATACCCTCTTCAAGGTACACTTGCTTGTTCTTTTGGGAGTCCATGGGATGTTCAGTACCCTTTTCCTACACCACAACTCAAAGGCATCAATCCTTCTGTCATCATTATTCATTGCTGAGATCTCAGATGCATAACAATTGATTGCAAAGATCATGGCCTGAATCACACACACCTTAGTCCTCAAACTTACATCATTACTCCTCAAAAATGTGGAGAGGTCTCTTACTACAGATTTTCCCAGTGTAATGTGTCTCCTTATTTCCTGACTGCTGGTATCAAAGGTGTTAAATGTGGATCCGATAAGGTGGAACTGTTGACAGTTTCAGTCTCCTCTCCATCCATCATGATGTTGCCAATCAGTCCAGTGGTAAGAATCCTTGTTTTCTTGACAGTGAGGTGCAATCCATACTAAAGGCAGCATTCCTTATCTTCTGCAACAAGTGCTTCAAGTCCTCCTCACTTTTAGCAAACGATTGCGTTATCTGAATAATGCAAGTGATTGATACGTACGTTCCAATCTTGATGCCACATGCTTTTCCTAGATTCCAGCTTCTTGAATAATTTACTCAGCGCATAGAGTAAAAATCTCTATACCAGAGGAGAATACAACCTTGATGGACTCCTTTCTTAATATTTAACCATGCTCCACTGAAATTTTTAGAGTCTCTTCTCACATCCTTTTCACATTTTTTTTCACCTCTCTTTTTGTAATGACCTTTTGTTTTCTTCATGGATGATATCCTTGATACCATCCCACAACTCATCTGGTCTTTGGTCACTGGTATTCAATGCCTGAAACTTATTCTTAAGATTAGCATGAAATTCAGATGGAACTGATTAAAAAATAATATGTTAGCATGATCTTGAAATTCAGATAGAATTTCTTTTGGAGCAGTCACGCTGTCCTGACAGCTTTGGTCTGAAAGCTTCTTTCCAAGCTTTCAGATGATTATAAGTCATATAACTTTCCTTGCCCAAGACCTCAACTTCCCAAGCTCCCTTATGTCTCTCTGTCCCATGGACCTTCTCTCCTTTTGCTTTGCTGCAACATGTCAAGAGCACCTGCGGATCCTGGTGTAGGGTCATGACCATCAGTGACAAGCTGGCGTCCTTCTTCAGAGTAACAAATATGGGCCAGCATTGTGTGGACCCAGACTATGTCCACCCTCAACTGCCTTCTGGGAGCTCACTGCTGTGCTGGCTCCTCAACCTATCTCCACTAGCATCCTCTAGGCTAGAATTTTACAAAACTATAATTTTACAAAAACAACTATAAGATATCATCTCACTCCAGGAGCAATAGCAAAATTTATTAGAAAAGCAAACACTGTATAACAATGAAAGACTTTTTTTACTTTTCAAAGTGAAACGCCTACTGAGTAGGGGAGGGGTGAGCAGGGAGGAAAGTGTGCAACAGTGAATGAATGGAAATCCAAAGGCTCTGTAAATAACTAAGAAACTTTTAAACTTCATGGAAGGTGGCTGTCGCAGCTCTCTTCCACTGAGAAGGTTCTGGGTTTGAACCACCTCTATGACACTCAAGCGTACTCTTTGGAAGAGTGCTCTGTTTCATGTATAAATGGACAGGAGAGCAGGAAGGCTGATGAGAGCTCAGGTATGGATGCGAGAGGTGGGCACAGTCCTGAGTGCACGGTGGGCTGACGAGGGCCAGAGCAGAGGTGGGAGGGGCAGGTGTCTGAGATTCCTAGGCACCTGGACCTAGTTTTGCACAGACATTTGAGTTCAGATGTGGAGACTTTCATTAATCACGAGAACTCAAGGACAGTACTTTGGGATCTGCAGGTAGTAGTGCCAGTAAGTTGAACCCACCTGATTCCCAGTACCTGTAACACACATTGTTTGCTTGGCTTTCCCTCATGGGCCTTGCAATGTACACACACACATGCCCCAAGCAAGGGCAATCCCACTGTATTTTCCCAGATATAAATGTGGGGCACACATTTTCTAAAGAAGAACATGACTGCAGTAGGTATAGCTGGTGGTCTGTGCCCTCAAGATCATACCCATCAGGTTGGGGTTGAACATCCCGTCAGTGCATCCAACCTGGAGGACAAACACCTAGAGCTAAGGAAGTCAGTACCTGTGGCAGACAGGGACTACACCCACTCTGGGAAAGGAGTTGCCTTTGGAGGTGGTGTTGAGCAGGCTATGCTTGAGCAGGGCTTTAGCCTCTTCTCACGTTTTCTTCCTGTCACCATGCTCAGCCTTCACTGGTGAATGGCTCTCTGTCAGAGGGAACTGACTTCAAGTTATGCTTTTTCAGCTCCCTAGCTGCACAGACTTGGCTACCTGACTTAATGGTTCTGAGCACAATTTGGAGGGCAGTCTTTCTATACGTAAATGTTTTTTATATTTGATCTAAAGGATGACTTACTAAGTGGTTAAAATACTGCCTAAGAAATGCCCTGAAAGACACCAGACACTAGAATGTATTCTAAAACCTTTAGCTGCTATAATGCATTTTGCTTTGAGATTTACGCTCCAGTGCTTCACAAAGCAGGGCCTCTGGAAAACTGATGCCAGAAGGCACCTCTCAGGAGCCCTGATAACTGTAGGGTATGTGTTGGTCTGCTCACTGAATGGCTAGGAGATCTGACACCCAGACGCTCTGAGTGAGAAGAAAGGCAGTTTACTCCCGAAAAGATCAGAGACTTGGAAACATAATATGACAGGTCTACTCCGTCTAACTCAGAGACAATTCAGCTTCAGAGAGTTCACAACCAACTATTAGAGGCATTTTTTATCTATTCAATGTCATAATATACTCATGTTATTAATTATTCTATTTTATAAAAGGGCAGGATTTTTGGAAATGGAATGAGAAATTTTAGTACCTTCACACAATGGAATACTATGCAGCACATAGAAGCAATGTTTCTGAAAAATACTGCATAACTTGGGAGAGGCTGGAGAGCATTATCTGAGTGAAATAAGGCAGTCTCATAGAGACAAACACTGCATAACCATATTTGTAAAACTAAAAGGATAACTAGTAAAACTTGTACAGGAACTCAAGAGGGGTTGGGAAAGAAGGATGAGGATAGGTAGGGATAAAACCACAGGGCTGCATAGTTTAGTACGTGGAGGCTGGGCAAGGAAAGGGGAATAATCTGTGTATAAAGACATGGTAATGATTGGCAAGGTCCAGGGTGATCGAGTTTAATGAATATGATGCATGAGAATGATTATACTAAACACAGAGTGAAGGAAAAATAGTGTGAATTTCAATGTATAATGATCTTTACAATCAAGTCAATTAAAAAAAAAACTAAATAAATAAAAAAGGTAGAATTGTGCTAGTATGAGAATAAAATAAGAAGAAACGTCCAAGCAAAAAATGAAAGTGGCTTCTCTGTAAAAAATTTTGTACACTTAATAGCATTTTTTTTTTCTGGAAGGGGTATCAGGAATTCTACCTTCTTTATATGTAAATTAAGGCAAATCTTCTGGATACTGAAGGTTCAATTCCAGATCACTGACAAAGAATTTGCACGTATTCTTTGGTTAGTAAGTGGATATAGAATTCATATTTAAACTATAATGTAACCTTCTTACATCTAAAAAACTTAAGAAAATATTTGTAATATTATGAGAATCGCTGAAATGTGACATGGAGATAATGGTGCTGAGAGACTTGTTCAAAGGATGTTTCTCCACAGACCTTCAATTTAACAACAATGTAGTATCTACAGAGTGTGATAAAAAAAGGCAGTCTGTATAAATTTTTTTAAATTATACTTTTACATCACAACAAGGTAAAGGTAAATAATCCAGTTGAAAAATGGACACAGGATATGAACAAGCTTCATCAAAGAAGACATTCAGATGGCCAACAAACATATGAAGAAATGTTCAAAATCCCTAGCTCTAAGAGAGATGCAAATCAAAACAACTATGAGATACCATCTCACCCCAGTAAGAATAACAAAATTTAACAGAACAGCAAGCAACAAATGCTGGCGAGGTTGTGGAGAAACTAGAACCCTTATTCACTGTTGGTGGAAGTGAAAAATTGTGCAACCACTGTGGAAAGTGGTGTGGTGCTTTCTCAAAAAGTTGCAAATAGAGATACCATTTGACCCAGCAATTCCACAACTGGGAATATATCATAAAGAGACCATAACTGACATCCAAGTAGATATATGCACACCCATGTTTATTCTGTCTTTGTTCACGATAGCAAAGAGTTGGAAACAACCCAAGTGCCCATCAACAAGTGAATGGATAGAGAAACTATGGTATATTCACACAATGGAATACTGAATATTACTGAAAATGGGTGACCCTGGAGGATATTATGCTGAGTGAAATATCTCAGTTACAAAAAGACAAATACTGCATGGTGCTACTGTTGTAGAATGGGACTTACTTCAGGTTGGGTTAAGACTGAGAAAAACTGAATAAATTGTGTATACTGCATTGAAACGGATTAGTGAGAGAACAGTTTAAAAGCGATGTATTTTAGAGCATTATGATTATAAGAGTTCAGAATTAGGGTTGCAGAGTGGAGCATACTCAGGGTAGGGTTTGGGGAGGATTGTATAACAATGAAGGAATTGTTCTTTTACTTTTCAGGGAGAGGAGCGGCCTGCGGGGGAGAGTTGGGCAGGGAGAAAAGTGCAACAATGAACGAATGGAAATCCAAAATCTCTGTAAATGATCATTAAAACTAATTAAAAAATTATAAAAAATTATTATTTTACCATACAGTAAGCTTGTGTTCTGTTTTTTCCCAGCCTAATTCAGGAGTGGGGAGTTGTATACTAACGTTAGTTGCACTAATGTTAATAGTTACTGGTACAAACTTGGTTTCTTAACAGGATCTGAAAGACAATCTCTACCCCATCCTCCCTGGTGGACACAAGGGGGCACTAGACACAAAGTCCTCAGAGAACCTGGAGACAGACAACCAGGGCGAACTGGCTAGGAAACAACCTCTTAGGCTTTCTCCTTTTTTTCTCCCCCAGTTTCCACGATGCTGGGAAAAGATGTTTTGAACAAAAAGTTTTCCTTTCTCCTTGATATTTTCACATTATTTTACCGTGAAAATTGGTGCCAACTCCCCAGGTGGAGAAGCATCACCCAAAGGACAAAGGAGGGAGGGAGGAGAATTGTTGTTCTAGACTCTCCCTCCCTTCTACTAGGACATCATTCTCTTTACAGTGACCTCAGGTAAGGACAGCCCTTAGTCCCCACCTCCTGGTTTGGATGACCTATCAGAGATTATTAAAAGGATCACAGCATTAAGTCCTCGATTTCTTGTGCACTTCGTTATATCTGCTTCGTTTCTTTAATTCCTTCTATCACTGCAGGCGTGGGATAAGCACAGTGGGGATTTTAAGGATAGTGTAGAACTGGGCACTGTTTTATTCAATTGACACAGAGTCCCTGTGAGTTGGAGTTTATTTGATGGTAGCCAACAACAAGAGCGTGGCCTCTATAGGAGCCCTGGCTGTGCAATGTGTTACTGATGCTCAAAAGTTGGTCTGAATCATGTTCACTATGTTACTGATGCACAAAAGCTGATACTGGGCTGATGCTCAAGGGTTGGTCTGAACCATCAGCTACTCTGTTGGATAAAGACGGGGCAGTCTGCTCTGGTAAAGATTTACAATCTAGTACAAATTTGCAACCAATGTACAAATCCAGTCTGTCCTACAGGGTAACCACAAATGGGAAATGATTCTATGGCAGTGATTTTGCTTGGTATTTATTACTTGTGATTGAAACACTGGAATGATTATCAAAAGATCGGTTGTTCAAACACAGAAAAGTATTCCACAGGAGTAATTAAGAACAACAACAAAAACAACAATATTATGGTTTGGAGGACTTTCTGGTCTCCCGGCATGCAGTTCATTCATTCCAGGATAGACTCTTTCCCAGGGTGCTTTGTGTCTGTTGGGAACCCAGGAAGCTGCGGACCCCCAGAGGAGGTGCAGCCAAGAACAGAAAGGAGACTCACCCACCTTGACTCAACAGACTCCCACCTTCCCCGTTAACACCAACAAACTATGATGATGTATTTAGACTGTTTATTTATAGGAACAGCCTCTAAGAATACCTACGATTGAAGGTAAAGAATTGAAAGGCTATATCTCATTTGCGTTGGCTAGGTTGAGACCATTTATATCAGGGCAATCATAATTTTGGCAATCGTCTCAATAGTCTGGGTAGCTTTTCAGGGATGCGTGGGGACGTTTCCAGGGCATACAGGAGGCCACCTAGGATTGTGCTCACACGGGAAGTTCCATGATGGGAGACATCATCTGGGGAGAAAATGACAGAATTTAATAAATGATGGGGCACCAATCATAGACTTTTATTGCAGGCCGTTTCATGTGTGTTTTAACGATTGCAGCCAGTTTTCAGGGACTGTATGACTTCTGCTGGTGCCTCATATGGGCCCCTTTTTCAGGGTACTTCAGCTGCTAGGAATGTAGATTTCAACTCACTCTTTCGTTGGGGGAATGATCTTCATGGCAGCCTCTTCACTTGGGGTCCTATGCCCCGTCCCCAAATGATTTATACCAGCCTCCTGTCAGGGTGAAGTACTGTGGTTGTGTATGTGTTACTATAATGCTGGGAGGTTGGCCCTGGAACAGGTATACTTTCAACATACTGAGAACTCAATCCAGACCACGATCATGAATCACTGATTATCATAAAGCAAATCACATGAACTTTCTGGGAGTTTCAGAGACCTAAACCTCTACCCCTCACTGTTAACTATAGCTCAATGTAAAGTAAAGTTTGGCATTATAACAAATTTTGTTTCTCTGAATCTATAATCAGTATATGTGGAAGCTTCAACATGTGTAGAAGCTGTACAGTGAATCAGAAAGACAGAAAAAGACTTGATGCCTTTGAACAGTCTGTCATCCAAGAACACTGAATATCCTCATGGACAGACAAAAGAAGAAACAAATATTTCTAGGAAGAAGTATAATAATAGTGCCCCTTAGAGGAAAGGAAGGTGGGAAAGTGCCTGGGATATTTTGGGCAAGTTGTTATTATAACAGGAAAAGTGGACAAGCAATGGCAAAAATAAAGGATTTCAATGAGGTGTGTTGTCA
Source organism: Elephantulus edwardii (assembly GCF_000299155.1). Taxonomy (NCBI): domain Eukaryota; kingdom Metazoa; phylum Chordata; class Mammalia; order Macroscelidea; family Macroscelididae; genus Elephantulus; species Elephantulus edwardii. Next base: position 5,974,210 of record NW_006399936.1, on the reverse strand, counting down.
CAGTGAGAGCAACAATGGGCTTAAGCAGTGAGAGGGTGTGAGGATGGTGTGAGACCTGGCATTGGTTGATCTTTTGTGTGTAGGGTCCTTATGACGAGAGCTGATGAGAGTGTTCAACAACACAGCACTCCACTGTGCCCCTCTGTGCTGTGCAAAACCCCAGTTCCTCCCACCTTCGTTTGTGCAGGTGTACGTGCATATTTCACAGTCTCCCCTGCACCTATGACACAAGATCTTTGCCTCACTTTGTCTAGAATGTGCAATCCTTCCCTATGTCCCACTCTTCCCTCAGCCATCACTTACGGGTTTTGCATCCATCTGCCTTCTGCCACTGGAGGATTTTCACAAGCCAGTGGGGTTTGTAAAAATCAATTATTCCAGCACTGCCACAAAACATGACTGGAAAAAGAGAGAGAGAGAGAGAGAGAGATGGCGGTTCTTATGCTTGGCTTGTCCCTAGGTAGACCTCCTCCACCAAAGCCTGCATCTTCCACCAGGGTCCTGTCAGCCCAGAAGATAACACATGAAAAACTAGCTGGAAGAAGACTCCATGGCTCCACCCCACCACAGAAGCTCCTGGATTTGTGCTCTGCCTCTTCCTTATGGCCTAGGTCAAGGATGTTCACGGGCTGGAGACAGTAAAGTGATCTAAAAATCATGGGGTGGTTCTATTTGTTGGGTGGAGGGAGAGGGCAGGAATATGAAAAGATAGCATATGGGGGGATAGTTCCATGGCGAATGTTTGCATGAAACACAATGAATGGGAGAGAGTTGGTCAATGACCAAGGAGGATAGAAGGAGAATTGATGCCTTTGAGCTGTGGTGCTGGAGAAGAGTATTGAGAATACCATGGACTGCTAGGAAAACAAACAGATTTGTCCTGGAAAGGGTTAAACCGGGTGGCTCCTTGGAGGCAAGGATTCTGAGGCTCCGTCTAACATACTTTGGACATGTTGTGAGGAGAGACCGGTCCTTGGAGAAGGACATCATGTTTGGGAGGGTAGAGGGACAGCGCAGGAGAGGAAGGCCCTCTATGAGGTGGGTTGATTCAGTGACTGGGATAATTGGGATTGGAGTGTCAGAGACAGTGCGATTGGCCCAGGACAGAGCGGAGTTTAGGGCTGTTGTACATAGGGTCGCTATGAGTTGCAAGCGACTCGACGGCACATAACAACAACAACATACACAAACACACATTTGCATACACATTACACTGTGTGTGTCCAAGAGCACGTTTTCAGCTGTGTTCGCATGTGTATACACATATATGCCTACCTGGGGTTTTACGTGTCCACGTGTACATGCATGTGTCTTGAATGCTTGTACACATGTGCTCTCATGTGAATGCTAATGTGTGTAGACACTCATTGCCAGAACATGAAAACTCTGCTACTTTGAATGAGAAGTAAGTGACTTACTGTTTTCCAAAAAATCATCCCGAACGGACCTGTCGTAGTTTCTGTTTTCAATTTTAATATTCATGTCCATCAATTTGGAACAGACTCGGTTCAGGTAGTCTTGGGTGTATTTGTACATCCCGTTTCTGCATCCGAGCTGGAGGACAAACCCCCAGAGACAAAGAAGTCAGCACCAATGACAGACAAGTGCGGCCACCGCTGCTGGGAAGAATCTGCATTCTCAGGTGGTCGGTCAGGTGTCTGAATCGGGGCAGGCCTACACCCTATTTTATAGGATTTATCTGCATCTCCACTGCCACCTTGTTTGACATTATTACTCTCTAACTCCTCTGAAGGAGAGAGAGGAGAGTTCCAGTGCTGACGCCACCGTGCCCCACAGACTTGATCTTGGCCAGTTTGGTAAGCATTCTGAGTCAGGGACAGCACATCTCCAGTGAAGCCAGAAGGACAGGACTTGAGAAACGTCTTTACAAAGTTCTACAGTCCCCTGTCACTATGCTTACACTGGAAAAGAGATGAAATTATTGAAACGTCAATCCGTAGACCCTGTCAGTCCATCTCATTCAAAGTACTCATCTTTTTTTACTGGTCTTCTATTTCACTAAGCATGTTATCTATTTCCAGGAGCTAACTCATCATGATCACATCACCATAGGACATGAGACAAGCCTTGCCTCCTCAGTATAAGCAGACTCTCCTGAGACTTTTAGTCACTTCCTTAAATGAATGGAGGATGCTTACAACATAGGCCGTTGTACCCGTCTTGTTCTCCCACATGCCTTGGCCATCTCATACTTACCATTTTGGAAAAAAGGAAGTACATCAGCTGCTGAAATATCTGGACATCTGATTCAGCAGGCATGGTCATCAATTCCCTGCAGAATTCGGAGTATGGGCAAAAATCGTTGCTACCACTATTAGGGAAAAAATGCTGAGTCATTAAAAGGAATATGACGTCATGGAGCTTCCCAGTCATGCCTACAGCTCCTCGGGGTATGATCATGTGCTAGTAACTACACTCCCCAGACCCCTCCCAACAAGATGATTTTGGTGCAACAATTCTACAGAAAAGAAATTCTACAAAGTCTTAACACTTGCAAGTCATCTTTATGGGAGAAGACTGTCTCATTTATCTTCCCCTGAGAAGCTTCTAGGTTTGGAGCACCAATATTTCACTAAAGGTGCTCCTTTGGGAACAGCGCTCTGGATAAAGTGGGTGAGGATGGAATGGAAATCATGCAGGGCATTGGAAGGAGTGCACGAGTGGTGAGGTTCGCCATAAAGGATCCAGTGGTGCGGACTGAAGAGGTGGGCATTGTGCTGAGTGATGAATGAGCTGAAAAGCGCCAGTACAGAGGTAGGAGGAAGAAGTGTCTGTGGTTCCTGGGTAAATGGACAGAGTTTTACACAGACCTTTGGATTCATATGTGGGACCCTCAGAACCCAAGGAGAGTGCTTTGGAATCTATAGGGAAAGGGTAAGACAGTTGCACCCACCTCTTACTCAGTAGAGTTATTGTGCATAACTCGCTGGCATCTTCCTTCACAGGTTCTAGTGGGGGTAATCCTATGGGGGCCTCTATGTCTTTAGTAAGGAGCGAAGGTTGGGGAATCTTCCAGAAATCGGCCTGGATTAACACTTTGAAAACTGAAAGACAAAATTCAAAGTAGTGCTGGACAGGAAAAGAAACTACACAGTGGTTGAGGTGTTAAATATTCACTCTGTCAAAGAGCTTCTTTAATAATAAATACAGGTCTCAGGAAGAGAGCTTCATGGGGTAAAGTGGCAGCTCTCAATTGTTTCCGATGTAAGTGTGCACTGGCTGATTCACCTTCACTCTAGGTTCTGAGATCGAGGTGTCATTAAATTAATGCCCCACATCAAGCTGTCCTTGAAACCTTCCACAAGCCTGTGTGACTTCAAGTCTTTGCTTTGGGAATTCCATTGGCACACATTATTCTACAAACACATTTTTTTAAAAAAAGTTGTTTTTTTTAAAAAAAAAAATTAGAATTGGAATGTAACCAGGCTTTTGACTTTTTTGGTTTCATGTGTCACCAAATCAATGTCAAGTCAATACAAGCCTGTACAAGTAGAATGGTCCTGAATTGTCTTCCAAAGATCATCTTCACTGAAACATATGACCTGACTTTTAACCCCACCATATAGTCGATTTCAGCTCCCAAATTAGAGTTGGCATTTGAGTAATAAAATATAGCACCACCAGGTCTCTTGGCTTAGATAAAATGGACAGCATCACATGGAACCTGGGGGAAATTTACAAATACTACTTCAGTCCTTGAATTTCAGAATCCGTGAGTGTTGCTAATGGTTAATAGAAATGGATTCTAATCAAAAGCTTAGAGGTTCCAATCCCCAAGTAGCCACAGAATACAGTCTTTGCAATCTTCTTCTGACATATCAACCATTATAGTGCTATCGGTGACAGTTACCTCTGCTATCCATGGACATCTGAGCTAATGTTGATGAATTAGTAATTTGGCCCAATGTCAGCCATTAATATAATCTAGTACCAATGTTATAGAAGGACCCTTATACAGTGACCCCACGCTAACAAGAACAGGCACTCGAGTATTTTAGGGACCAAAGAACATTCTAGCAAGATGTTAGTCATTGAAGTAGAAGCAGTTCAATTACTGTCTAGATCTTCCACACTCTGGTCTAAACCATTATTCTAGGATGAGGACCACAACCATGGGAGGGGGCAGCCTAGATAAACTGACATCCACTCTTTCACTCTATTGGGAGCAATGATGACACACTGTGATAGATGGAGAAAAAGCCTGATGTTGTCAACTAGCTCATTTTAGTTTACTTGCAATCAATATGCTAATAGCACTCTAAACATCAAAAGACATGCTGCATTTGGCAATGTGCTGTCAAGGACACTCCGATTACTATGGACTGCCCACACAACAACAAACCAACTGCGCATGGAGGAAGTGCAAACAGTGTCCTCAGAGGCACAAGACAGGTCACAGTTCAGATCTGGTGTTCATCAGTTCACAAACACTCTTGACTTGCTGATTCCTAACGACAATTATATGGAAGGGAGGTACCTTCTAACCTAGAGTCAAGTCTGAGTGAAACACTCAACTGGCATTAGGGCTTGTCTAGGGTGGTAGGGGGTTCTGACCATCCCATGCCTCAGAGGAGGCTGTAACACACTGCATTACTATGTAGGTACTTACTGCCTAGGGGGCCAGATAAAGTTTTGGACAGGTGATTAAAGGATCTGCTGAGAAGCTCCTCTAGCTTCATGGAGAACATCTTCATCTTTTTGTTTATTGGCTCCATTTCGGGGTTCCTGGCCCATGGTTCCATAACGCCTTTGACATACGCTAGGAAGGAACACAATTAGTTCATTCTTCCATGTGTGCTGGAGAAATATGTAGTAAGAACACTTACTGCATTAGCGTTAATTGTATCTCCCTCTAATATGTATATGTATATTCTATCTCATAATTCCTCTGAGCATGAGTGGTTGTAATGCTGACCCTCAAAAATACATTAAATCCTAAACCATGTATTGATTACAATTCTATTTGGTAATGGATTTTCTTTGCCATATAAATAAGTATTTTTACAGGATGCACCTTCAGTCAATCTCCTTTGAAAGAGAAATGAAATTAAACAAGCAAATGTGTATACAGCAATGAGGAAAGAGAGGGGCCCGGTAACTGCATGAACACCTGGGAGTCAAACAGCAAAGCTTCAAATATCCAACATGCAAAGTTAGATCAGAGTTCGGTGCTTCTTTCTTGCCTCGCCCTAGTCCATGCTGGTAGATGGGTATGCAGATGAAAGGCTGGGGGCTCCCTAGAAGGAAGCCTGATATATAAGGGTTACAGAGGGAACTATGAGGAGACCACATAGTTGTTAAGTCAAGGTGTGACTCCAGGTACTGAAGCTGATTTATCCTGTAACCATCCCTCCTGCGGAACCCTGAGTTTCCAAGTGTGAGCAAATTCTGCCACCATCAGAGGTGATGGGTGGTTTGGGAAATCCACTGCCCAGATAGATCCCAGCTGAAGTCAGGGACACCAAGTCATCTTCAATCTTCCAAAGCGCAACAAGCACTACTCTGTTCTCTTAGCACCGCCAGGGAGCTTTCCCTGGAAGCAGAGGAAGCTCAGGTTGGAACTTAGTCTTGAAGGTCTCTATACTCTGGACCCCCATCCTGCAATGGGACTGGTCACCCCGTACATGCCCACGGGAAGGTCACACTCTGATCCCTGCTTTGTCAGTATCATGATGGCAGAGCAGCACAAAGGATCTATAACTACGAAAATAGCAACATACTATTGAACTGAAGTCATACATCTAAAACATATAGTCCATAAGTGTCCCTCCCAGGTCCAGGACGCTTAGGAGAAATGAGTCACCCGTTTGCTCTTTTACGTGGCCGGAGCAGACTACTCATCTACCTGTTGGTCACTGCACTCCTGGAGTGCACCGTTGATCAGAGTAGAGCGTGACTGGCACCCCACTCACCTTGCAGAATTCGGAGGCTAATCATGACATCCATAAAGAGATTCCCCTTCTCCAGACAGGTGGTGGTTGCATTCAAGGAGGATAGGATCATATCTGCCAGAAGGATTTTGTCCTTTCCATCATGGTTTCTAATATCTTTCAACAACAAGTGTGATGACGTTGGCTGCAGCAGTGACAAGGTCAGCAGCAGGAGCGAGAGCAGCATCCCAAGGACGGACATGGTTCATTCTGCTCTCACATGAACGAGCAGTTTTATACCCATCGTCTGGGTCACGATGGCTTCCCCCCTCCATCCGGCTCCTCCTTCTGCTCCTCCTCCAGGAGACATCAGATAAGGGTGAGATAAGACTCACATGTCTGGACTGACAGGAAACACCATGACTGCACAGAGGCTTCTGGGAAGGACAACTTCGAATTACCTTGTGCTCTACTAACAAACGGAAACTCTATGAACTGTGCTCAGGCCATTTGTTCATACAGTCGCTGTGAATCTTCCACAACTTGGCGGACCCTAACAAAAATAGCAACAACAACATAGAGAGAGCTACATTGGCCAGTGTACAGAAAGTTATGGTACCAAATCCAAGGTGGATGATTTAATCTGCAGCCTTTAGGCCTGGGTTCAAATTGGGTTTGGGGGGGGGGTTTCAAATATTCTTCTAGGTGGTATAACACTGGTCTGTGCATTACTGTACAGAGGTAACTCGTGATTGCTGTGATGCTAAACACTGTGACACTGATGTGCAAAATGTAATAGTGATCACCCATGGTGGACAGTGTTTGGTGGAGCTTCCCAATTAAAACAAGCTTGGAAGCAGGACTGACATCGCCTTCTTAAATGGCTTGCCTATGGAGGCTCTATGAACAGTGCTCAGGTCTTTCAATCATAGGGTCGCTGTGAGTTGTCTACCACTCGGCGACACCTAACAACAAAAAAACAACTACTAACACAACATCACCCAGCCCTGTTCCATCTTTATGATCATTGGTGCATTTGAGTCCATTGTCAAGACCACTGTGCCGAGCTAGCACATCTAGAACATGATCTTACATACATTATTTTCTTTAACCTAAAGAAAATTGGTGACACAATTAAAATGGGTGAGGAGATTGCCTTTAGGTTTTTGTCTTCAGCCATTTCTGGCATCATTAATTAATGTCGTCAACTGTCTACCACTCACAGCAACCCTGAGAACAAGAGATATAAACCTTGCCTGGCCCTGAGCCATCCTTTCATTCTCTAATATGTCTGAGTCCACTGTTAGAGACACTTTGTCAGTCTGTCTTGTCAGAGGTTTTCTTCTATCTCTCTCTGACTCTCCACCTTTGTAAACATGATTTTTTTTTCCAAGTACTAGCCCTTCCTGACAATATGCTCAAAATATGTGAGATAAAGTTTCACCATCCTTGCCTCTAAGGAGCACCGTGACTGGACTTCCTCAGAGAAAAGCAATGTTTGTTCTTTGGTAGTCCACGGGGTATTTGGTACTTTTCTGCAACATCACAACTAAAGAGAAACAGAGGCATTGACTCTTCTGGTATCTTTATTCCGATTGTCTAACTGCCAAAACCATACGAAGAAACCGAATAACCATGGTTTAAATCAGATGCACTTTGTTGTTGTTGTTGTTGTTGTTGTTGTTAGGTGCCTTCAAGTCAAGCACCTGTCATAGTCACCCCATGAACAAAAGATCTGAACCCTGTTCTCTCCTGAGCCAACCTCTCCCTTCCGAACACACAAGAGCCCATTGCACCAGTCACCATGCCAACCCGTCTGGTTGTGGGTCTGCCTCTCTGGGTTCGCCGACCCTTCCCTCTTCCCAGTTTAATGTCCTAAATAAGGAATGGTACCTCCCAGCAACACACCCAAAGTATGTGAGGAGAAGCTTCATCATTCCTGCCTCCAAAGAGCACTCCAGCTACACCCACTGCAAAGTATATCTTTTTGTTCTCTTGGCTGGTCATCCATGGGATGGTCAGTGTTCCTCTCCAACACCAGAGCTCAAAGGTGTCCATTCTTTGTCTGTCATCCTTATTCATTGTCCAGCTCTCAGCGGCACAGCAAGTGATCAGAAAGACAATGGCCTGAATCAGACACACAATTTTTTTCCTTTATTCCTCATACACTATTCGCTCTCAGATGCACAGCAAGTAATCAGAAAAACTATGGCCTTAATTAGATGCACCTTAGCCCTCACACTGACATCACTCCTCGATTATTTGGAGAGGTTCCTAACTGCAATTAGATGCACTTGAGTTTTTAAAATTATATCCTTGCTTTTTGGCACTTTGGAGAGATCCCTGATAGCAGATTTGTCAAGTTCATCATGTCTTCTGCTTAATTTACAATTGTTGCCGTGAATGTTGGGATTATATTTCCTATTCATGGCGGGCTCATGTTTTACAAACTAGAACTATTGTAATCTGTCATCTCCGCAGAATATAGTCCTTGGTCCTATAGTAGCTAAAGTTCTCTGCTGCTGCCCCAAATTTCAGGGCTTCAAACACACCATCTGCTCCACCAAAACAAGTGGTTCAGTCTCCTCCTAGAGCTTGTTTAGACCCGGGTGCCTGTGGAGCATTGGTGCTCTATTCAGCAGTGTTAGTGAGTCAAAATAAAGAACACAAGGTTTTCATATATTTCCGTTTTCCTTAGTTATTTTAGCTTTTGCTTTATAATGGTTTCTTAGCAAAGTTCATATACATTGTGTTTCCCAATGTTCTTCATTTACATTGTGTTTCATGCAATCATTCCCATGCATTATATTTTATATAATTAGCACTATTGGACTATGCCCACCATGGCACTTTCTGTTGAGATCTTACCAGATCTTTCTCCTTTCCTTTATCCTCTCCCTCTACCCATCAAATTTTGCAACTCTGTGATTTCACCCCTACCTATCCTCACCTCTCTGCTCCCACACCTTCCCCCCTTGCATCCTTTCACCTTTTACTTCTTATCATTTTAGTTTACAAAAATATCTTTATGCAGTATTTATCCTCATGAAACTGAGTTAGTTCACTCAGCATAATGCTCTTCAGTTTCGCCCCCAGCAAGCATAATCCTGTTACCAAAACCAGGCACACTTCTCTCTCTCTCTCTCTCTCTCTCTCTCACACACACACACACACACACACACACACACACATACACACCCACACCCTTACACACCTCACTAAAAACCATAGGCCAATATGTCCCAGAAACATTGCCACAAAAATTCTTAACAAATTCCTAGCCAACAATCCAACTGTGGTGTTTTGTTTGTGTCTACGGGTTAAAGAGGTTTGGTTTGGTTTTTTTTTGTTGTTGTTGTTCTGAACCCTTAAAACCCAGTTCACATGCAAAACTCTCTATCTGGCTTGAAAACTGCAATCACTAATCTTTTTCAATTAATGCAGGACTGAATTGTGGAGCAGATCCATGACCAGTTACTGTCTCTTCTCCCTCCTAATATTTGAAGTACAAATCTAGAAAGGGGTATGGTTCTCTGGTGTGCAGATCAGGAAACTGCACCGAACTTTTAACCCAGTTCCTTTTGACTCAATTATGACTCACAGTGATCTCAAGTGTGTCAGAGTGGAACCATCCTAAATGAGTTTTTAGTGATGATATTGGATAAGAAGATTCTTGGATTTTCTTCCAAACCATCTCTGGGTGAAGATAACCACCAAATCACACGTAGCAGCCAAATATGTTAGACATTTATTTGTACCACTGAAGAACTTCATATTGCCATTGTGCTATTGAGTCGGCTTATAGTGAAGGTAGCCTTTAGTATGGATTGCATCTCAATGTCAAGAAAACAAGGATACTTATCACTGGATCGATAGGCAACATCATGATACATGGAGAAAAGTTTAAAACTATCAACAACTTCATCTTACTTGCATCCACAATTAAATTCCTTTGAAGTTCATGGAATTTTTCAATGTTCAGTACTCTTCTCCAACAGCATAATTCAAAAGCACCAATAGCCTTGGAAACTCTTTGGAGTAGTTATTGTCTGTTCTGCAGATTACCTATATATTCAATATGTTGGAAGGCAGTGTTGATACTGACTCCTGATAAGTATCCTTCACTGACCTCATTCTATGGTAGTTGTTGATCGCAAGTGAGTTGAGCACAACTCTTAGTGACCCGAGGAGAAAAGACCTGAAGCCTTTCTGTAACTATCATAGTTTCTCCAAGTTCATAGGGTTTTCAGAGGCATGTAGTTTAGGACGTGTATGCCACTTCTGCTTCTAAACCTGTCTTAAACTGGGAGATCCACAAAACACTGTCCACAATGGACAGACTTTATGGCATTTGCCATCTTACGCCCATCCCTTGCAAATGGCACAAGGTTCAGCATCACAGAAAACCACAAATTACCTCAGTATAGCGAATTGACAAAAGAGTGCTATACAAGTTGGAATGTTTCCCCAAAATATAATAACATGAATGCCAAGGGCTGCAGGCTTAAGGGCCCAACCAACTTTTAAATACAAGGGCTGTCCATGAGGTCTGTTGACTCTACACAAGAGGCTTAAATAGAAAAATAACCAAACATTCCACAGGACACCCAACCAAACTAGTGCACCCAAAATACAGAGTCCAGCTGCCTCACACAGTCTCCAAAATGGAAACAAGGGCTTGTCTTTAAATACAAGGGGCCTCCACCAGGTCTTGTTGACTCCACACAAGAGGCTGAAATAATAAATATGCTGCGGTAGATTTAAAAAAATTACTTAACAATTCTTTTCCACAAAGAGTTTATATTG
>NW_006399936.1:5949101-5949928 GCF_000299155.1 Elephantulus edwardii | reverse complement strand
CTGTCTGTAGGACCTCTGTAACTCAGAGACAGTTTAACTCCAGAGGGTTCACAACAAACTATTAGAGGCATTTTTTAATCTATTCAATGTCATAATATACTCAGTTAATTTATTATTCTATTTTACAAAAGGATAGAATTTTGGGGAATGGAATGAGAAATAGTAGTACATTCACCCAATAGCCTACTTTGTAGCACATAGTAACAATGGTTCTGAAAAATACTGTGCAAGTTGAGAGAGACTGGAGAGTATTAACTGACTGAGCTAAGGCAGTCTCAAAAAGACAAAACACTGCATAAGACTATCATTGTAAAACTAGAAGGACAACTAGTAAAATGTGTACAGGAAGTCAAGAAGGATTTGGATACAGAGGGGTGAGGATAGATGGGGTAAAACCACAGGGCTGCACAGTTTCATAGGTGGAGGCTGGGCAAGGAAAGGGGGGAAATCTGGATATAAAGACATTGTAATGATGGGCAAGGTCCAAGGTGATTGAGTTTATTGAATATGATGCATGAGAAAGATTATACGAAACACAGAGTGAAGGAAGAATAGTGTGAATCTCAGTGTATAATGATCTTTACAATCAAATCAATTAAAAAAACTAAATAAAAAAAAATAGAAGGTAGAATTGTATTAGCATGAGAATAAAATAAGTCGAAACTTCCAAGCAAAAAAGGAAAGTGGCTTTTCTCTCATAAATTCTGTACACTTAATAACATTTTTTAATATGAATTCTACCTTCTTCAACAATTACTAGGGAGGATAGAAGGAGAATTGATGCCTTTGAGCTGTGGTGCTGGAGAAGAGTATTGAATGTACCATGC
>NW_006399936.1:5935155-5948171 GCF_000299155.1 Elephantulus edwardii | reverse complement strand
GTGGAAGGCGGTATGGTGCTTTCTCAAGAATAGAGATACCATTTGACCCAGCAATTCCACAACTGGGAATATACCATAAAGAGACGATAACTGACATCTAAGCAGATGTACGCACACCCATGTTTAATGTGGTTTTGTTCACGATAGCAAAGAGTTGGAAACAACCCAAGAGCCCATCAACAAACGAATGGATAGAGAAACTGTGGTATATTCACACAATGGAATACTGTGATGCATTGAAAAACAAGGAACTCATGCAATATTATTGAAAATGGGTGACCCTGGAGGATATTATGCTGAGTGAAATATCTCAGTCACAAAAAGACAAATACTGCATGGTGCCACTGTTGTGAAATGGAACTTACATTAGGTTGGGTTAAGACTGAGAAAAACTGGGTAAATTGTATATACTGCATTGAAACATATTAGTGAGAGAACAGTTTAAAAGCGATATCTTTTAGGGTATTATGATTGTCATAAGAGTTCAGAATGAGGGTAGTAGAGTGGAACATACTTGGGGTGAGGGTAGGGGAGTATAGGGGGGATTGTATAGCAATGAAGCAGTTTTTCTTTTACTTTTTAGGGAGAGGAGCAACCTGGGACGGGTGGGCTGGGCAGGGAGAAAAGTGCAACAATGAATGGATGGAAAATCCAAAAGCTCTGTAAATGTTCATTAAAACTTATAAAAAATTATTCTTTTACCATACAGTAAACTTGTGTTCTGTTTTTTTTCCAGCCAAACTTAGCAGTGGGGAGTTGTATACTAACTTTAGTTGCATTAATGTTAATGTTAATAGTTTCTGGTACAAACTTGGTTTCTTAACAGGATTTGAAGGACCGTCTCTACCTCATCCATTCCCCGGTAGACACAAAGGGACACTAGACACAAAGTGCTCAGAGAAAGTGGAGACAGACAACCAGTGTGAACTGGCTAGGGACCAACCTCTTAGGCTTTCTCCTTTTTTTCTCTCTCAATTTCCACGATGCTGGGAAAAGATATTTTGAACGAAAAGTTCTCCTTTCTCCGTGATGTTTTCGCATTATTTCACCATGAAAATTGATCACTCTCTAGGTGAAGAATCATCACTCAAAGAACAAGGAGGGAGGAGAGTTGTTGCTCTAGACTCTCCCTCCCTTCTACTCTGATGACACTCTCTTTACAGTGACCTCAGGTGAAGACAGCCCTTAGTCCACTCCTCCTGATTTAGATGTACTATCGGGTGGTGTTACCAGTAACACCGCAGTAAGTCCTCTATTTCTTACTCACTTCATTTTTCTGCTTTTTTCCTTTAATTCCTTCTATCACTGAGGCATGGGATAATTAAGTTCAGTAGGGATTTTAAGGATAGTGTAGAACTGGGCAGTGTTTTATTCAATTGACATAGAGTCCCTTTGAACTGGAGTTGATTTGACTGTAGCCAACAACAAGAGCATGGCCTCTCTAGGAGCCCTAGCTGTGCAATGTGTTACTGATGCTCAAATGTTGGTCTGAATCGTGTTCACTATGTTACTGATGCTCAAAAGCTGATAGTGGGCTGATGCTCAAGGGTTGGTCTGAACCATCAGCTACTCTGTTAGATAAAGACAGGGCAATATGCTCTGGTAAAGATTTACTATCTAGTACAAATATACAACCAATGTATACATCCAGTCTGTCCTACAGGGAAACCGTGAATGGGAATGAACGCTATGGCAGTGATTTTACTTGGTATTTCTTACTTGTGATTGAAACATTGGAATGATTATCAAAAGATCAGTTGTTCAAACACAGCAAGTATGACACAGGAGTAGCTATCAACAACAACAACAGCAACTTTATGGTTTGGAGGCCTTTCTGGTCTCCCAGCATGCAATTCGTTGGTTCCAGGATAGACCCTTTCCCAGGGTGTTTTGTGTCAGTTGGGAGCCCAGGGAAGCTGTGGACCTCCAGAGGAGGTGCAGCCAAGAACAGAAAGGAGACTCACCCACCTTGACTTGACAGACTCCCACCTTCCCTGTCAACACCAACAAACTATGATGATGTATTTAGATTGTTTATTTATAGGAATGGCCTCTAAGAATATCTATGATTGAAGGTAAAGAATTGAAAGGCTATATCTCATTTCAGTTGGCTAGGTTGGGTCCATTTATCTCAAGGCAATTATAATTTTGGTAATTGTGTCAATAGTCTGGGTATATTTTCATAGATGTGTGGGGATGTTTCCAGGGCATACAGAAAGCCACCTAGGATTGTGCTCACACGAGAAGTTCCATAATGGGAGACATCATCTGGGGAGAAAATGAGAGAATTTAATAAATGCTGGGGCACCAATCATAGACATTTATTGCATGCCGTTTCATGTATGTTTTAGTGATTGCAGCCAGCTTTAAGGGACTGTATGACTTCTGCTAGTGCCTCACATGGGCCCCCTTTCCAGGGTCATCAGCTGCTAGGAATGTAGATTTCAACTCACTCTTTCCTTAGGGGAATAATCTTCATGGCAGCCTCTTCACTTGGGATCCTATGCCCTGTCCCCAAATGACTTCTACCACCCCACTGTCAGGGTGATGTACTGTGTTTGCTTATGTGTTACTATGATGCTGGGAGGGTGGCCACTGGAAAAGGCTTACTTCCAACAGACTGAGGACTCAATCCAGACCACAACCATGAATCACTCATCACCATAAGGCAAATCACACAAACGTTCTGGGAGTTTCACAGACATAAACCTCTACCCTTTGCTGTTTATGTTAGTTCAATGTAAAGAAAAGTTTGGCATTGTAACAAATTTGGTTTCTCTGAATCCATAATCAGTATCTGTAGAAGCTATACAGTGAATCGGAAAGACTTGAAAAGACTTGATGCCTTTGAAGAGCGTGTGGTCCAAGAATACTGAATATCCCCATGGACAGCCAACAGAAGGAACAAGTCTTTCTAGGAAGAAGTATAATCGTAGTGCCCCTTAGAGGCACTTAGGGTGTCCCACTCTTCCCTCAGCTGTCACTTACTAGTTTTGCATCCATCTGCCTTCTGCCAGTGGAGGATTTTCTCAAGCCAGTGGGGTTTGTAAAAATCAATGAATCCAGCACTGCCACAAAACATGACTGAAAAAAAAAAGATGAGGGAGAGATGCGGGTCCTTCTGCTTGGTTTACCCCTAGGTCGACCTTCTCCACCAAAGCCCATGACCTGCCTCTTCCACCAGGGTCCTGTCAGCCCAGAAGATGACACATGAAAAACTAGCTGGAAGAAGCACCCTTGGCTCCACCCTCACCACAGAGGCTCCTGGATTTGTGCTCTGCCTCTTCCGTATGGCCTAGGTGAAAAATGTTCAAGGAGGTGAGACAGTAATGTGATTTAAAAATCATGGGGCAGTACTATTTGTTGGGTGGAGGGAGAGGGCGAAGAAAATGGGAAAGATAGGCAGGAATCTGAAAAGACAGCATATTGGGGGGCAGAGTTCCATGGGGAATGTTTGCACGAAACACAATGAAGGGAAATGATTGTATGAAGCACAAGGAGAAGGAAGGATCCTGTTAAACACAATGTATATGCATTTTGTACCCATATCAATATAAAAAATTAAAAAAGAAAACTAGTTTATGGGGCATACTAATACGGAATAATTCTTACAAAATCCAGTATTTTAATGAGCTATAGAAATTATCTTTGAAAAAAAATTTTTTAAAAGACAAAAGGAAATGGTCTTTGGAATTAATGTCTTAAAATCCTGTATTTTAAAAACAATACTTTAAATGGAAACAAAATTTTAAAATACCATTTCTCTGATTTGGCCGTTTTACCTCTTTGTACAACCCACTTCTTCCCTTCTGATCTCATCTCTGAGTCTTTCAATCTGCCTTTGTTCCATTAGTCTGTCCAGTGTTCAATAAATATGACAGTTTAGGAGCCAGGGAGCAACAGTCTTAGTGATGGCTGATAAAATACGGAACACATTCAGTTATCTTGAAATTTCTAGAATCCATTTTAACTACAGTAAAACCTATGATATCCAGAGTTGTGATATAAGGACTTTAACAAAATAAAAAAAAAAGTGTTTTCCATTAAATCAATTGGTAGAAAGGCATTAAAATTTAACCCTGTGGATATTGGAAAACTGTTCAGCCTGCAATCCATAGCTAGCTTCCACTGTATAAATCAATCACATGTGATACTGGAAAAGAGTTTTACTGAAATAAATGTTTATCTTTATTTGGATTTTAAATCCAACTGAAAATCTGGTATTTTCACTTGCTAAAAAGGAAAATTATTCCTACATGCAAACACACATGTGCATAAACATTACACTGTGTGTGTCCAAGAGCACGTTTCCAGCTGTGTTCACATGTGTACACACATATATGCCTACCTGGGGTTTTACATGTTCACGTGTACATGCGTGTGTCTTGAATGCTTGTATACATGTAGTGTCATGTGAATGCCAACGTGTGTAGATACTCGTTTTTGGAATTGTAGATTCTGCAACTTTGAATGAGAAGTAAGAGACTTACTGTTTTGCATAAAATCATCGCGAACGAAACTGTCATAGTTTCTATTTTCAATTTCTATATTCATGTCCATCAATTTGGAACAGACTCGGTTCAGGTAGTCTTGGGTGTGTTCGTACGTCCCGTTTGTGCATCCAATCTGGAGGACAAACCCCCAGAGACAAAGAAGTCAGCACCAATGACAGAAAAATGTGGCCACTATTCCTGGGAAGAATCTGCACTCTCAGGTGGTCAGTCAGGTGTCTGAATCGGGGCAGGCCTTCACCCTATTTTACAGGATTGATCTGCACCTCCACTCCCACCTTGTTTGGACGTTATTACTCTCGAACTCCTCTGAATGAGAGAAAGGAGAGTTCCAGTGTTGACCCCACAGTGCCCCACAGACTTGATTTTGGCCAGTTTGGTAAGCATTCTGAGTCAGGGACAGCACATCTCCAGTGAAGCCAGAAGGAAAGGACTTGAGAAATGTCTTTACAAAATTCTACAGTCCCCTGTCAGTATACTTACACTTAAAAAGAGATGAAATTATTGAAACTTCAATCCTTAGCTGCTGTCAGTCCATCTCATTCAAAGTACTCATCTTTTTTTTACTGGTCTTCTATTTCACTAAGTATGTTATCTATTTCCAGGAGCTAACTCATCATGATCACATAGTCATGGTGCATAAGACAAGCTTTGCCTCCTCAGTATAAGCAGACTCTCCTGAGCCTTTTAGTCACTTCCTTAAATGAATGGAGGATGCTTACAACATAGGCCCTTGTACCTGTCTTGTTCTCCCACATGCCTTGGCCATCTCATACTTACCATTTTGGAAAAAAGGAAGTACATCAGCTGCTGAAATATCTGGACATCTGATTTGGCAGGCATGGTCATCAATTGCCTGCAGAATTCGGAGTCTGGGCAAGATTTGTTGTTACTATTAGGGGGAAAAATGCTGAGTCATTAAAAGGAATCTGAAGTCATGGAGCTTCCCAGTCATGCCTACAGCTCCTCGGGGTATGATCATGTGCTAGTAACTACACTCTCCATGCCCTTCCCATCAAGATGGAAACACAACAATTCTACAGAAAAGAAATTCCACAAAGTCTTAACACTTGCAAGTCATCTTTATGGAAGCTGACTGTCTCATTTCTTTTCCCCTGAGAGGCTTCTGGGTTTAGAGCACCTATATTTCAGTAAAGGTGCTGCTTTGGGAACAGTGCTATGGTTAAAGTGGGTGAGGTTGGAATGGAGGTCACTCAGGGCATTGGAAGGAGTGCATGAGTGGTGTGGGTGGGCCATAAAGGATACAGTGGTGTGGACTGAAGAGGTGGGCATTGTGATGTGTGATAAATGAGCTGAAAAGGGCCAGAACAGAAGTAGGAGGAAGAAGTGTCTGTGATTCCTGGGTAACTGGACTGAGTTTTACACAGACCTTTGGATTCATATGTGGGGACCCTCAGAACCCAAGGAGAGCACTTTGGAATCTATAGGGAATGGGGTTAGGCAGTTGAACCCACCTGTTAGTCAGTAGAGTTATCGTGCATAACCCGCTGGCATCTTCATTCACAGGTTCTAGGGGGGGTAATTCTACGGGTATCACTGTGTCTTTAGTAAGGAGCGAAGGTTGGGGAATCTTCCAGAAATCTGCCTGGATTAACACTTTTAAAGCTGAAAGAGAAAATTCAAGCTAGTGCTGGACAGGAAAAGAAACTACGCAGTGCCTGAGGTGTTAAATATCCACTCTGTCCAAGGGCTTCTTTAATAATAGATACAGGCCTCAGGAAGAAAGCTTCATGGGGTTAAGTGGCAGCTCTCGATTGTTTTCAATGTGTGCACTGGCTAATTTACCTTCACTCTAGATTCTGAGATTGAGGTGTAATTAAATCAAGGCCCCACATCAAGCTGTCCCCGAGACTTTCCACAAGCCTGTGTGACATCAAGTCTTTCCTTTGGGAATTCCGTTGCCACAAATTATTCTAGAAACACATTAAAAAAAGATTTTTTTTAAAAAAAGTCAGAATTGGAATGTAACCAGGCTTTTGACTTTTTTTGTTTCATGTGTCACCAAATCAATGTCAACTCAATACAAGCCTGTAGGACAAAGTAGAATGGTCCTGAATTGTCTTCCAAAGATTATCTTCACTGAAACATATGACCTGACTTTTAACCCCACCATATAGTCGATTTGAGCTCCCAACTTAGAGTTGGCATTTGAGCAATAAAATATAGCACCACCAGGTCTCTTGGCTTAGATAAAATGGACAGCATCACATGGAACCTGGAGGAAATTTACAAATCTACTTGAGTCCTTGGATTTCAGAATCTGTGAGTGTTGCTAATGGTTAATAGAAGTGGATTCTAATCAAAAGCTTAGATGTTCCAATTCCCGAGTAGCCACAGAATACAGTCTTTGAAATCTTTTTCTAACATATCAACCATTATAGTGCTATCGGTGAGTTACCTCTGCTACCCAGGGAGTCACCTGAGCTGAGGTTGATGAATTAGTAATTTGCGTCCATGTCAACCATTAATATAATCTAGTACCATTGTTATAGAAGGACCCTTATACTGTGACCCCACGCTAACTAGACCAGACACTCAAGTAGTTTAGGGACCAAAGGACATTCTAGCAAGATGTTAGTCACTGAAGTAGAAGCAGTTCAATTACTGTCTAGATCTTCCATACTCTGGTATCAACCACTATTCTAGGATGAAGACCACAACCATGGGAGGGGACAGCCCAGAGTAAGCTGACATCCAGTCTTTCACCCTCTTGGGACGGATGATAATATACTGTGATAGATGAAGGAAAAGACTGACGTTGACTAGCTCATTTTACTTCGCTCCACAATCAACATGCTAATAGCACTCTAGACACCAAAAGCCATGGTGCACTTGGCAATGTGCTGTCAAGGACACTCTGATTACCCTGGAATGAGCACACAACAAGCCAACCACTCTTGGAAGAAGTGCTAACAGTGTCCTCAGTGGCATAATACAGGTCAAGGTTCAGATCTTGTGTTCATCAGGTCACTAGGGCTCTTGACTTGCTGATTCCTAATAACTACATGGGATGCAGGAACCTTCTAACCTAGAGTCAAGTTTGAGTAAAACACTTATCCTGCAGTTAGACTTGTCTAGGGTGGTAGGGGGTTCTGACCATCCCATGCCTTAGAAGAGGTTGTAACATCCTGCATTACTATGTGGGTACTTACTGCCTAGGTTGCCAGATAAAATTTTGGACAGGGGATTAAAGGATCTGTTGAGAATCTCCTCCAGCTTCATGGAGAACATCTTCATCTTTTTGTTTATTGGCTCCATTTCGGGGTTCTTGGCCCATGGTTCCATAATGCCTTTGACATATGCTAGGAAGGAACACAATTAGTTCATTCTTCCATGTGTGCTGGAGAAATATGTAGCTAGAACACTTACTGCATTAGCGTTAATTGTATCTCCCTCTAATATATATATGTACATCCTATCTCAAAATTCCACTCTTTGACCACGAGTGGTTGTATTGCCGACCCTCAAAAATATATTGTTTTAAATCCTATACCACATATTGATTACAATTCTATTTGGTAATGGATTTTCTTTGCCATATAAATGAGTATTTTTACAGGATGCATCTTCAGTCAATCTCCTTTGAAAGAGAAAGGAAATTAAACAAGCAAATGAATATACAGCAAAAGCTTCAACGGGCAAAGTTAGGTCAGCTCAGAGTTTGGTGCTTTTTTCCTGCCTTGCCCTAGTCCATGCTGGTAGATGGGGGTGCAGATGAAAGGCTGGGGCTCTCTAGAAGAAAGCCTGGCAAATGAGGGTTACAGAGGGAACTGGAAGGAAACCACATAGTTGTGAAGTCAAGGTGTGGCTCCAGGGAGCGAAGCTGATTTATCCTGTAATCATCCCTCCTGTGGAACCCTGACTTTCCAAGTGTGAGCAAACTCTGCCACCATCAGAGGTGATGGGTGGTTTGGAAAATCCACTGCCCAGATAGATCCCAGCTGAAGTCAGGGACACCAAGTCATCTTCAGTCTTCCAAAGCACAACAAGCACTACTATGTTCTCTTAGCACCTCCAGGAGGCTTTCCCCGGAAGCAGAGGAAGCTCAGGTTGGAACTTAGTCTTGAAGGTCTCTATACTCTGGACCCCCATCCTGCAATGGGACTGGTCACCCCGTACATGCCCAATGGAAGGTCACACTCTGATCCCTGCTTTGTCAGTATCATAATGGCAGAGCAGCACAAAGGATCTCTAACTACGAAAATAGCAACATACTATTGAATTGAAGTCATACATCTAAAACATATAGTCCATAAGCGTCCCTCCCAGGTCCAGGACACTCAGGAGTAACGAGTCACCCATTTGCTCCTTCCCGTGACCTGAGCAGACTACTCATCTACCTGATGATCACTGGAATCCTGGGGTTCGCAGTTGATCAGAGTAGAGCGTGACTGGTACCCGACTCACCTTGCAGAATTCGGAGATTCATCATGACATCCATAAAGAAACTCTCATTCTCCAGACAGGTGGTGGTTGTATTCAAGGAGGACAGGATCACATCTGCCAGAAGGATTTTGTCCTTTTCATCATGTTTTTTAATATCTTTCAACACCGAGTGTGATAATGTTGGCTGCAGCAGTGACGAGGTCAGCAACAGGAGCGAGAGCAGCATCCCAAGGGTGGACATTGTCTATTCTGCTCTCACATGAACGAGCATTTTTATACCCATCGTCTGGGTAAGGATGGCTCCCCCCCTCCATTCGGCTCCTCCTTCTGCTCCTCCTCCTGGAGACATCAGATAAGGGTGAGATAAGACTCACTCTTCTGGGCTGACTAGAAACACCATGACTGCACAGAGGCTTCTGGGAAGGACAAATTTTGCGAATTACCTCGTGCTCTACCAACAAACAGAAACTCTACAAACTGTGCTCAGGCCTTTCATTAATAGGGTCGCTGTGAATCGTCTGCAACTCGACGCCACCTAACAACAATAACAATAACAATAACAATAACATAGAGAGACCTACGTTGGCCGGTGTACAGAAGGTTATGCTACGAAATCCAAGGTGGATGATTTAATCTGCAGCCTTTAGGCCTGGGCCTGGTTCAAATTGGGTTGGGTTTTTTTTTTCTTTTTCAAACTTTCTTCTAGGTGGTATGACACTGGTCTGTACATTACTGTACAGAGGTAACTCATGATTGCTTTGATGCTAAACACTGTGACACTGATGTGCAAAATGTGATAGTGATTACCCATGGTGGACAGTGTTTGGTGGAGCTTCCCAATTAAAACAAGTTTGGAAGCAGGACTGACATCGCCTTCCTAAATGGCTTGCCTTTGGAGGCTCTATGAACAGTGCTCAGGTCTTTCAATCATAGGGTCGCTATGAATTGTCTACGACTCGGCGACACCTAACAACAAAAGAACAACTACTAACAAAACATCACCCAGCTCTGTTCCATCTTTATGATCATTGGAACATCTGATTCCATTGTCTAGACCACTGTGCCAAGCCAGCACCTCTAGAACATGATCTTATATATATTATTTTCTTTAACCTAAGAACACTGGTAACACAATTAAAATGGGTGAGGAGGTTGCCCTTAGGTTTTTTTTCTTGAGCCAATGCTGTCATCATTAATTAATGTCGTCAACTGTCTACCACTCACAGCAACCCTGAGAACAAGAGATATAAAACTTGCCCGGCCAAGAACCATCCTCCCGTTCTCTAATATGTCTGAGTCCACTGTTAGGGACACGTTATCAGTCCATCTTGTCAGGCGTTTTCTTCTATCTCTCTCTGACTCTCCATCTTTTAAAACATGATGTCTTTTCCCAAGTATTGGCCCTTTTTTGACAATATGCTCAAAATATGTGAGATAAAGTTTCACCATCCTTGCCTCTAAGGAGCACCGTGACTGGACTTCCTCAGAGACAGACAATGTTTGTTCTTTTGGTAGTCCACGGGGTATTTGGTACTTTTCTGCAACATCACAACTAAAGAGAAACAGGGGCATTGACTCTTCTGGTATCTTTATTCCGATTGTCTAACTGCCAAAACCATACGAAGCAACCGAATAACCATGGTTTAAATCAGATGCACTTTGTTGTTGTTGTTGTTGTTGTCGTTAGGTGCCTTCAAGTCAAGCACCTGTCATAGTCACCCCATGAACAAAAGATCTGAACCCTGTTCTCTCCTGAGCCAACCAATCCCTTCCGAACACACAAGAGCCCACTGCACCAGTCACCATGCCAACCCATCTGGTTGTGGGTCTGCCTCTCTGGGTTCACCGACCCTTCCCTCTTCCCAGCTTCATGTCCTAAATAAGGAATGGTACCTCCCAGCAACACACCCAAAGTATGTGAGGAGAAGCTTCATCATTCCTGCCTCCAAAGAGCACTCCAGCTACACCCACTCCAAAGTATATCTTTTTGTTCTCTTGGCTGGTCATCCATGGGATGTTCAGTGTTCCTCTCCAACACCAGAGCTCAAAGGTGTCCATTCTTTGTCTGTCATCCTTATTCATTGACCAGCTCTCAGAAGCATAGCAAGTGATAAGAAAGACAATGGCCTGAATCAGACACACAATTTTTTTTCTCTCTATTCCTCATACACTATTGTCTTTCAGATGCACAGCAAGTAATCAGAAAAACTATGGCCTGGATTAGATGCACCTTACTTCTCACACTGACATTATACCTTGATTATTTGGAGAGGTTCCTAACTGCAATTAGATGCACTTGAGTTTTTAAAATTATATCCTTGCTTTTTGGCACTTTGGAGAGATCCCTGACAGCAGATTTGCCACGTTCAACATGTCTTCTGCTTAATTTACAATTGTTGCCGTGAATGTTGGGATTATATTTCCTATTCATGGAGGCCTCATGTTTTACAAACTAGAACTATTGTAATCTGTCATCTCCACAGAAGATGGTCCTTCGTCCTATAGTGGCTAAAGTTCTCTGCTGCTGCCCCAAATTTCAAGGCTTCAAACACACCATCTGCTCCACCAAAACAAGTGGTTCAGTCTCCTCCTAGAGTTTGTTCAGGCCCGGGTGCCTGCGGAGCATTGGTGCTCTATTCAGCAGTGTTAGTGAGTCAAAATAAAGAACACAAGGTTTTCATATATTTCCGGTTTCCTTAGTTATTTTAACTTTTGCTTTATATTGGTTTCCTAACAAAGGTCATTTACATTGTGTTTCATACAATCGTATCCATGCATTATATTTTCTATAATTAGCACTATTGGACTATGCCCACCATGGCACTGTCTGTTGAGATCTTACCAGATCTTTCTCATTTCCTTCATCCTCACCCTCTACCCATCAAATTGTGCAACTTGTGATTTCACCCCTACCTATCCTCACCTCTCTGCTCCCACACCTTCCCTCCTGGCATCCTTTCACCTTTTACTTCTTATCATTCTAGTTTACAAAAATATCCTTATTCAGTGTTTATCCTCATGAAACTGAGTTAGTTCACTCAGCATAATGCTCTTCAGTTTCTCCCACATTAGCTAGTATTTGTCAAAATTGTTGCTTCCTTGTGCTGCGTAGTATTACATTGTGTATAATAAATATGCTGTGGTAGATTTCAAAAACTTACTTAATAATTCTTTTCCACAAAGAGTTTATATTGCAACAAGGTATTATCAAAAACATTTTTGTTGTATTTTAGTTGATTTTAGGTGCCATCAAGCTGAGTACAACACATAACAACCCTATGAACAACAGGTGACCTATCGCACACCATCCAAGACAGGAAGCCACCTTTATCCAAATGCACCTTTTCCGCGAAGGATCCTGCATTAGTCATTAACCTATCACCACCCACTGCTGCGAGGCTGATCTATAGCATTCAAAGACTGCCTTCCCTTTCTCTCATGAAATGAATTGTGGTTTTGAGCAATGGGTCACCCAAAATTTGCCCCAACGAATCTAATTGTTGACCCCTAATAGTTTCCAGCTACAAATTAGATAGGAGTAGGGGTGTTAGATGAAGAGTGTGTGTGTGTGTGTGTGCGCGCGCGCGCGTGTATGTGTCTGTGTGTATAGAGGTTAAAGCTCATTACAGCTCAGGAGGTGTTTTATGTGAAAGGGAGATCTCAAGCACCTGAAAGAGGATCCCAGGACAGGAGCTGGAGGCACATTAGAGATCCAGACTTATTCAGAAGGATAGTTTAAGGCTTTAGAAAAAGAGTTCTGGTTGAAAAGTGCCATCTCAGGCAGGTACGGGTGTGGGGACTTGTCAGGGACTCTCAATGGAAAACAGGGCATTGTGGTGAAAGGCCAGAGTTGACACAGTGGTAGGAAGAGGGGAAGAAGACAGGCTTGTCTGGGTGGTGGATCAGCTGAGATGGGAGAGAAGAGATGAGAAAGAGGGAAGTGCCTGCAACTTTTCAGAATCTAAATTTTGTTTGTATGGATACTTTGGTTAAACAAAATCACTGTATTCAAAAAGAGTATGTGGTGTTATACAGAAAGTGAGATGATAACCGTAATTATAATACCATATATACCATCACTTTTAAATTATTCTCTTC
>NW_006399936.1:5932150-5934020 GCF_000299155.1 Elephantulus edwardii | reverse complement strand
CACTTTACTATGCAGCTCTTATTCTGGACTGTTCTCATATAAATAATACCTTATCACATATTCCATTTCAACAGTTTTCTACATCATCTGTTCCAATGTAGTGTACATTATTTCTCCCCTCTTTTCTTATTTTCTCCCAACCCCAATGTCAATTTTGTTTTATAACAATAGGATTATGCAGTATGTGTCCTTTTATGACTGGTTTGACTTAGTATCATGTCCTCAAGGGTCCCTATTTTGTATACTATTTCCTGAGTTTCTTATTTTTCAATGCAGTACAGTATTGCATTGTGTGAATATACCACAGCTTCTCTATCAGTTCACTTGTTGATGGGCAGTTAGGTTCTTTCCAAAACTCTTTGCTATTCTGAGCAAAGCAGCAATAAACATGGGCATACATATATCTGCTTTGGTGGCAGTTCTGGTTTCTTTAGGGTATATTTCCAATATTGGAATTGTTGGGTCAAATGGTATTCTATTTCCAACTTTTTGAGAAGGTGGGATAGTGCCTTCCCTAGTGGTTACACCATTTACACTCCCACCAACAGCGAAAAAGGGTTCCAGTTTCTCCACAACCTTGCCAACATGTTTTGTTTGCTGCTGTGTTGAATTTTGCTATTGCTACTTGGGTGAGATGACATCTCATAGTTGTTTTTATTTGCACCTCTCTTAGAGGTAGGGATTTTGAACATTTCTTCATGCATTTGTTCTCCATCTTAACGTCTTCATAGGTGAAGTGTCTGTTCATATTCTGTGTCCATTTTCAATTGAGTTGTTTACTTTTATCTTGTAGTGGTCCTCGATTATTCTATAAATTCTAGATATACATCCCTTATCAGAAACGTCATTACCAAATATTTTTCCAACTCTGTGGCTTTTCTTTTTTTACCATGTTGGAGAAGTTTTTGGATGTGTGTAGGGATTTGATTCTTAGAAGGTGCCATTCATATATTTTATTCTTTCCTAGTTGTAGGTTTTTTCAGGATGGTTAGAGGACTGTTCATGTTGTGAATTAGGACTTTTAGAGTTCTTACAATCTTTTCTCTATTGAAGTTTATAGTCCTTGGTTTTAGTCCCAGATCCTTGAACCACTTTGAGTTGATTTTTGTGTATGGTGTGAGGTGTATATCTTGCTTGCATTTTCTGCAGATAGTTTTCAAATTTTGCTAACATATTTGTTAAAAAGGCTGTAATTTCCCCCACTTAACTGATTTCATCTCCTTGTCAAAAATCAGTTGACCATACATAGATGGGCTGATTTCTGGGTTCTCAATTCTATTCCATTAGTCCATATCTCTGTCATTGTAATGGTGCCATGGCGGTATAGACTTTGAAATCAGGGAGTGAGATGCCTTCTCTCTTATTTCTCTTTTTAAGGAGTGCTCTGCTTTTTGGGAATCTCTTTCGAATTCCCAGTGAAACTGGAATTTGCCTTTCCATTTCATTGAAGAATGGAATTTGTATTTGTGTCCATTTGATTGCATGAAACATATAAATTGCTTTTGGTAGGATTGTCATTTTAAAAACAATGAATTTTACTATCAAGTAGGTGGATTGACACAGTGACTGCTACAATGGACTCTAGTAGATAAGGAAGTGTGTGAATGGCACAGAATAGTACAGGGTTCATTAAGATCTTTTGTTCATAGACTAGTTATGAGTCACACTTGAGTCGACAGCACGTTAAAACAACATAAACAATCCCCTTGTCAGTAATCTCTAGTTTTATGAGATTGTAGTTTGAGAAGACACTTTGTATTATTTCAATGTTTTTTAATTTGTTGATACTTGCTTTGTGTGTCTTAACATGTAATCATTTGTGGACATTGTTCCATGATCACTTGAGAAATTAAATTGGTTTTCTTTTGTA
>NW_006399936.1:5880873-5930699 GCF_000299155.1 Elephantulus edwardii | reverse complement strand
TATTCTCTTTGTCACTGTAGAGAAATCCAATTGATCTTGAATGTTTATCTTGTATCCTGCCACTTTGCTGAATTGCTCCACTATATCCCTTAGTTTTCTTGCTGAGTCTTTCCGGTTTTCTAAGTATACTATCATACCATCTATATACAGAGATAATTTTACCTCATCTTTTCCAATTTGGATACCTCTTATTTTCTTCTCTTTTCTTATTGCTATCGCTAAGCCTTCCAATACAATATTGAATAGAGGAGGTGATAGAGGGCATGCTTGGCTAGTTCCTGTTCTCAAATGTAATGCTTTTTATCTCTCTCCATTCAGAACAATGTTGACCCTTGAGTTTGCATGTATACTTTTTACTATGTTGAGGAAATTCTCCTCTATTCCTATTGTGTTGAATGTTTTAATCAGGAAAGGGTGTTGGGTTTTGTCAAAGGTCTTTTCTCTATCAATTGATATGATCTCTGGTTCTTGCTCTTTGCTTTGTTGATGTGATTAATTACCCTGATTGTTTTTCTTATGTTGAACCATCCTTGCATACTTGTTATGAATCTTACTTGGTCATGATGAATTATTTTTTTGATGTATCTTTGGATTCTATTGACCTGAATTTTATTCAGGATTTTTCATCTATGTTCTTTAGAGATATTGGCCTATAGTTTTCTATTTGGGTGCTGTATTTACCTTTCAAAGATGTTTACTTCATAAAATGAGGCTCGGAGATTCCATCTTTTTCTATTTTCTGAAATAGATTATGTAGAATTGGTGACACTTCTTCTCTCAATGTTTGATAAAATTCACTCTCTAAGCCTACCTGAATCAGTGCTATGGTTGCCTGAAAGTTGTATTATTACCTTTTCAATTTCTTCTTTTGTAATGGGTCTACTCAAGTGTTCAGTTTCAGTTTGTTTCATATGGGTCATTAATTTGTGAATTTCTAAGTATTTGCCCATTTCTTCTAGGTTTTCATATTTGTTTGAGTATAGTTTTTCCATGATATTCCATTGTTATCCTTTTTAATTTATTTGGTTCTATTGTGACATCTCCTGTATCATTTCTTATATGGAGTGTGTATGCCTTTTCCTTTATTGGTTTTGCTAGTGGTTTGTCAATTTTATTGACTTTTTTTGAAGAAGAACCTCCTGGTTTGTTGATGTTTTAAATTGTTTTTGTTTTCTATTTCATTTATTTCTTCCCTAATTTTCATAATTTCCGTTTTTTTTAAGAAGGATTTTCTTTTCTTGCTTTTCTTTTTAAATTTGTTGGTGATGTTGGATTAGAGCATCAATGGTGATTTCCCCTTGCATTCTGATGTATTTGCTTATTGCTATACATTGACCTTTGATTACTGCTCTGACTTTCTCAGAGGGTTTGGTAAGTCATGTTTTCATTATCATTTATTTCAAGAAACTTTTAAATTTCATTTTCTTTATTTCTCTTAGTAACCATTTATGTTCAAGCAAGTTGTCCCTCAGCTTCCAAATGTATGTTTTCCCCCTCCTTTATCAAATTTTATTAATTTTTAATTTTGTAGCCTTCTGGTATTAGAAGAAGCTTTGTATTATTTCAATGTTTTTTAATTTATTTATGCTTGCCTTGTGACCTAAAACGTGTTCTGATATACTGTGCCCTTTTTTTGGATTCATTAGCCTATAAATATCTATGAGATTGAGTTGGTTTATTGTGTAGTTTAATTCTTCACCATCTTTTTGAGGTTCTTTCTGTTAGTTCTATTTTTCTTGAGATTGGTGTATTGAAGTCTCCACCTACCAAAATATTTTTGTGTCTTTCCTTTTTCAGTTTTGTTAATTTTTGTTTATATATTTTGTAGCCCTATATTTAGTGAATAGATATTTATTATTGTTTTGTCCTCTGGTTGTATTGACACTTCAGTCATTATGTAGTGACCTTCCTTATCTTTTGTGATGGTTTTTGCACTGAAATATATTTTATCAGATATTATTATTAACTTATGCTTTTTTCCTGGTTGTCACTTCCTTGATATATTTTATCCCACCCTTTTATTTTTATTCTTTTTCTTCACTTTGCAGGTGTGTCTCTTGTATGCAGCATATTGACGGATTTTGTTTTTTATCCAAGCTACTAATTTTTTTGATTGTACATAGGGTTTTCGGAGGCCTGATATTTCAGAAGTTAATGGCCAATCCTTCTTCCTAGTCTGTCTTAATCTGAATGTTCAGTTTTAGAGAAGTATCAGACAGACCAGTATTTTACAGAAAAGTGAAAGATATATCCCTTATTGTGGAGTTAACCATTCGTATCAGATTTGCCCCTGCCCTTAGCACACTTGCCTTTACCCATTTATTTCCCTGCTCCACCATCTGCCAGGATACCCTCCACTTCTACCCACTCCCTTCAACATCCATCTCCCATTATCCCAACATAGATGTGATAACTTATATCTGAAGCTTCCTTGGCTTCTGTGATTCCAAATACGTTGGCTTCTGACAGTTTCTTATGCTGTGACCAGTGTCTCTTAAGTTCAGTGGCAATGCTTTCTGAGCAAAGGTGGTGTTGTACATAAGGTCACTGTGAAGCGCAAGTGACTCAACGGTACATAACAACAACAACAACTAATTTTTTTTTTCTCTTCAGTGGTGCATTTAAACTATCCACATATAGTATGATTGTTGAGAGGCAAGGTTTCATGGCTAATATTTTGTTGAGGTCTTTTTGGTGTTGTTGCTCATTACTTTGGTCCACCCTGCTTTCTGTGATACTTCTGTAAGAAGGATGTCTCTCAGTGTTTCCTGCAATGCTGGTCTTGTTTTCACAAACTCCCTAAGGTTCTGATTTTCTGATAATATCTTGATCTTTCCTTCATATTTGATGGACAATTTTGCTGGGTAAAATATTCTTGGTTGGCAGTTGTGTTCTTTGAGGGTTCAATATATGACATTCCACTGTCTTCTTGTTCCTATAGTTTCTGCTGAGAAATCAGCACTTCATCTTATTTACTCTCACTTATAGTTTACTCTCTGTTTCTCCCATGCTGCTTTCAGAATTCTCTCCTTATCTTTGGTTCTGGAAAATTTGACTATGATATACCATAGTGTTTTTCTTTGGGGTCTATTTTACATGGTGTTTGTTCAGCGTCTTGAAGTCTTTCATTGTACATTATTTCTGGAAAATTTTTTTCTAATAATTCTTTCACAGCTTTTTTGGTGCCTGTTATGGGATTCCAATTATGTGTGTTTTATTTCTCTTGATGGTGTCCCACATTATTATTCCGTTTTCTTTTTTTCCATCGTTTTGAATTCTGTCTTTTTGTTCTAGCAGGTCAGTGGTGACAATTCTATCTTTTATTTTACTTGTTCTGTTTACATCTCTTCAACTCTGTTTTTATGTCCCTCCATCATGTTGACAGTCTGAAACATTGGTGTTCATATTTCGGATTGTGGGGTTTTTGTTTTACCAGAGCCTCTAATGCCTCCTTTTTTTCCATCAGAATTGTTTTGGATTATTTTTTAAGGCCCTCCTATTTTTTTGCTTGCAGTGTCCTGTAAATTTTCAAGTTTGTCTTTCATTCACTGAAAATATTTAACCATTGTTCTTGTAAGTTCTGTGTCAGAAAATCTATCAGACTTTCTGGATTAAGGAAATCCATTGATACTGTGTCACATTTTGAGGGAGACATCTTGCTTTAGGATTGTGTAGTGTGTGCTGTAGCCTGCCTCTTACGTGACAGTGCTATGGTAGAGGTTTTTCACACCTGAGGCAATAGCAGGTTTTCGATCTGAAGTCACTGCTCCAGAAGAGCATGGGGCAGTTACCCTGCCTGGGTTTTTCTTGGAACTTCTGACTCAAGGGAAGATTTGCTTTAGTTCATGAGAGAAAAGGCCTGGTAAAGTAGCCTCTACTGTCTGACAGATACTGTAACTAGGCCAGTCCAAGGTACTTCAGGCTAAAGGCAGTTAATTGACAGGACGTGAGGAGACACACACAGGCAGGCCTGCATGATGACCTGAATAAAAACCAGGAAAGCTTGGTTTTAGATTCAAGAACTGGATGTGCTTCCTCACTTGATCTCCAACTGTCTCATTCCCTTGTGCTTGAGCTTAAGGTGTCCTATATGTTCTAATTCGAGATTGGAAATACCAGTTAGACTGATTATCTTCTGTGCTAGTGGATGTACAAGAGATTTCAAAAAGGGAAAGAAGAAGTGGACTGCCCATCTAAATAAGAGGGAACCAATAGCTTGACATTCACTTTTTCCTGTACAAGACAATACTCTGAGTCCTCTTTTTCCAATAAAATATCACAGCATGTATCCTCAGGAAGGCTCCTGGATTCTTTAGGTGAGACACTTGAAATAATCAAAGTTGACAGTTATTGAGTGCTTCATGTGTACCGAATACGACACTTACACTTAACAAGTGCTACCGGGCCTAGTACCACTACAGACCAATGATGCAGGTACTGACGTTTCAGAATGTTAACTTTCCAATTAATTCTGGTAAATATATTCCTGAATTTTAAAACCTTTAGCTGCTAGAATGCACTTTGCTTTGAGATTTAAGCTCCAGTGCTTCACAAAGCAAGGCTACTGGACCAGTGTGGCAAGAAGGAACCACTCAGGAGCCCTGATAACTGTAGGGTATGTGTTGGTCTGCTCAGTGAACAGCTAGGAGAACTGACACTCAGATGCTCTGAGTGAGAAGGAAGGCAGTTTACTCCCATAAAGATCAGAGACTTGGAAACCTAATGGTTACAGGTCTAATCTGTAGGATCTCTGTAACTAGAGACAATTCAACTGCAGAGGGTTCACACGAACTAACAGAGGCATTTTATATGTATTGAATGTCATAATAAAATCAATCTCCTTATTCTATTTTACAAAAGGATAGGATTTGTGGGAATGGAATGAAAAATTGTAGTACATTCAACAATGGAATACTAGGCAGCACATAGGAGCAATGATTCTGAAAAATACTGCATAACTTGGGAGAGGCTGGAGGGCTTTATCTGAGTGAACCAAGGCAGTCTCATAAAGACAAACACTGCATAAGACCATCATTGTTAAACTAGGAAGACAAGTAAAATTTGTACAGGAACTCGAGGGAGGGTTGGGAATACAGGGTTGAGGATAGATAGGGGTAAAACAGGACTACACAGTTTGGTAGATGGGGGAGCAAGGAGAGAGGCAAAAATCTGGGCAAAAAAGGTAATTATGGGCCAGGTCCAGTGGTGATTGAGTTTATGAAAAATGATGCATGCTAATGAATATAAGAAAAACTGAATGACGGAAGAATAGTGTGAAACTCAATGTATAACACTGTGTAATCAAGCCAATTAAAGAAAAAACAACCTAAATAATTTAAAAAAGAAGATAGGATTGCATCAGCATGAGAGTAAAATAAGAAGAAACTTCCTAGCAAAACAGCAAAGTGGCTTTTCTTTCATGAATTTCCGCACACTTATTGACTTTTTATTTTAAGGGATATCATGAATTCTACCCCTTTATATGTAAATGCAGGCAAATCTCCTGGATACTGAGGGTCAATTCCAGATCACTGATATAAAAGAAGTTGCATGCACTTTTTTTGTTAATTAAGTGGATATAGAATCTATATTTAAACTATAATGTAATCTTTTTGCATCTGCAATAACTTATGACAAGGTTTGCAGTATTATGAGAATCACTGAAATGTGACATGGAGATAATGGTGCTGAGAGACTTGTTCAAAGCAAGGTTTCCATAGCCTTCAATTACGAACAATGTAAAATCTACAAAGTGCAATAAATAAAAGCAGTATGTATAAAATTTTAAAAGTTATTATTTTACCATTTACTAAACTTGTGTTCTGTTTTTCCCAAGCCAAATTCAGCAATGGGGAGTTGTATACTAACTTTAGTTGAACTAATATTAACAGTTTCTGGTACAAACTTGGGTTCTTAACAGGATCTGAAGGACAGTCTCTACCTCATCCTTCCCCAGTGGGCACAAGGGAGAACTAGACACACATGTCCTCAGAGAAACTGGAGACAGCCAACCAATGTGAACTGGCTAGGAACAAACCTCTTAGGCCTTCTCCTTTTTTTTTTTTCTCTCATTCCACGATGCTGAGAAAAGATATCTTAAACATAAAGTCCTCCTTTCTCCTTGATATTTTCACTTTATTTCACCATGAAAATTGGTGCTAACTCCCCAGGTTGAGAAGCATCACCCAAAGGACAAGGAAGGGGGGCAAAGTTGTTGCTCTAGACTCTCCCTCGCTTCTACTCGGACGTCACTCTCTTTATAGTGACCTCAGGTGAGGAGAGTATTTGGTCCCTTCCTCCTGGTTTGGATGACCTATTGGATGGTGTTACCAGTGACACAGCAATAAGTCCTCAATTTCCTGTTCACTTCATTATTTCTGCTTCTTTTCTTTAATCCCTTCTATCACTGCAGACATGGGATAAATACAGTAGAGATTTTAAGGGTAGTGTAGAACTGGGCACTGTTTTATTCAATTGACATAGAGTCCCTGTGAGCTGGAGTTGATTTGATGGTAGCCAACAACAAGAGCATGCCCTCTATAGGAGCTCTGGTTGTACAATGTGTTGTTGTTGTTGTTGTTGTTATGTGCCATCGAGTAGCTTGTGACTCATAATGACCCTTTGTACAAAAGCCCTAAATGTCGTTCTATCCTGTGCCAAACTTACCGTCTCAAACACACTCATTCCCACCACTCCACTCACAGAATAGATCAATCTCATTGATGGTCTTCCTCTCCTGCACCATCCCTCCACTCTCCCAAATATGATATTCCCCTCCAAGGACCAGTCTCCTCTTGCAACATGCCCAAAGTATGTCAAACAAAGCTTCAGAATCCTTGACTCCAAGGAGCACTCTGGCCTCACCCTCTCCAGGACAAACCTGTTTGTTCTCCTAGCAGTTCATGGTATATTCAACACTCTTCTCCAGCACCACAGCTCAAAGGCCTCAATTCTCTTACTATCATCCCTATTGACTGTCCAACTCTCTGATACATAGCACGTAATTGCAAACACTGTAGCCTGCATCAGGCATACTTTAGTCTCCAGCCTTACGTCGTTGCTCTTCAGTACTCTTGAGAGGTTACTCAGAGCTGACTTTCCCAATGCAATTCATTTCCTGATTACCTGGGATGCTCAAAAGTTGGTCTGAACCACGTGCAATATGTTACTGATGGGCAAAAGCTGATACTGGGCTGATGCTCAAGGGTTGGTCTGAACCATCAGCTTCTCTGTTGGATAAAGATGGGGTAGTCTGCTCTGGTAAAGATTTACAATCTAGTACAAATTTACAACCAATGTACAAATCCAGTCTGTGCTACAGGGTAAACGTGAATGGGAATTGATGCTATGGCAGTGATTTTGCTTGGTATTTATTACTTGGTGTTTCATTGACTATGCAAAGGCATTTGACTGTGTAGATCATAACAAACTGTGGCTGACTCTGAGAAGAATGGGAATCTCAGAACACTTGATCGTTTTAATGCAAAACTTATACTTGGACCAGGAGGCAGTCGTCAGAACAGAGCAAGGGAACACTGCATGGTTCAAAATTGGGAAGGGTGTACGCCAGGGATGCATCCTATCTCCATACCTTTTCAACCTATATGCAGAACAGATTATCCGGGAGGCTGGGCTCTATGAGGAGAAATGTGGGGTCAGGATTGGTGGATGATTTATCAACAATCTGCGTTATGCGGATGACACAACCCTGCTTGCTGAAACTGAGGAGGACCTGAAGCACCTGCTGCAGAGTGTCAAGGACTGCAGCCTACAATATGGATTGAGGCTCAATGTCAAGAAGACAAAGATTCTCACCACTGGACCAATCGGCAGCATCAGGATGGATGGTGAAGAGATTGAGATTGTACACAGCTTTAGTTTGCTTGGCTCCATAGTCAACAGTCTTGGCACCAGCAGCCAGAAAATTAAAAGGCACATTGCCATGGGAAAGTCTGCTGTTAGGGACCTCTCCAAAGTGCTGAAGAGCAGTGGTGTCTCTCTGGAGACTAAGGTGCGTCTGATACAGGCCATAGTCTTCGCAATCACCTGTTATGCATCAGAGAGTTGGACAATGACCAAGGAGGATAGAAGGAGAACTGATGCCTTTGAGCTGTGGTGCTGGAGAAGAGTACTGAGAATACCATGGACTGCTAGGAAAACAAATAGATTTGTCCTGGAGAGGGTTAAACCGGGTGGCTCCTTGGAGGCAAGGATTCTGAGGCTCCGTCTAACTTACTTTGGACATGTAGTGAGGAGAGACCGGTCCTTGGAGAGGGACATCATGCTTGGGAGGGTGGAGGGATGGCGCAGGAGAGGAAGGCCCTCTATGAGGTGGATTGATTCAGTGACTGGGATAATTGGGATGGGAGTGTCAGAGACAGTGCGATTGGCACAGGACAGAGCGGAGTTTAGGGCTGTTGTACATAGGGTCGCTATGAGTCACAGGCGACTCGACGGCACATAACAACAACAAACAACAACAACATTTATTACTTGTGTTTGAAACATTTGAATGCTTATCAAAAGACCAGTTGTTCAAACACAGCAACTATTCCACAGGACTAGTTAACAACAACAACAACAATATTATGGTTCGGAGGACTTTCTGGTCTCCAAGCATGCAGTTCATTGGTTCCAGGATAGACTCATTCCCAGGGTGTTTTTTGTCAGCTGGACACCCAGTGAAGCTGTCGGCCCTTAGAGGAGGTGCAGCCAACAACAAAAGGAGACTCACCCACCTTGACTCGACAGACTCCCGCCTTCCATGTTAACCCAAACAACATAAGATGATGCATTTAGATTGTTTATTTATAGCAATGGGCTCTAAGAATACCCATGATTGTAGGGAAAAGGATTGAAAGGCTCTATCTCATTTCCTTTGGCAGGGTTGGAGCCACCTGTCTCAAGGGAATTTTACATTTGGCAATTGTGTCAATAGACTGGATAGATTTCCATAGATGTGCGGGTATTTTTCCAGGGCATATAGGAAGCCACCTAGGATTGTGCTCGCTTGAGAATTTACAAAATTGAAGAAACGAGCTGGGGAGAGAACGACAATTTTTAATGAACGCTGGGGCACCAATCATAGACCTTCATTGCACGACATTCTCTTGT
The DNA here is from genome assembly GCF_000299155.1 of Elephantulus edwardii. Taxonomy (NCBI): domain Eukaryota; kingdom Metazoa; phylum Chordata; class Mammalia; order Macroscelidea; family Macroscelididae; genus Elephantulus; species Elephantulus edwardii. Next base: position 5,921,585 of record NW_006399936.1, on the reverse strand, counting down.
GTGTCTTTATAACTATTGCAGCCAGCTTGAAGGGACTGCAGTAGGACTTCTACTGGTGCTCCACACAGGCCCCCATCCCAGGGTCCTTCAGCTACTAGGAATGTAGATTTCTACTGACTCTTTCCTTAGGGGAATAATCTTCATGGCAGCCTCTTCACTTGGGATCCTATGCCCCATCCCCAAATGATTTCTACCAACCCGCTATCCGGGTGATGTACTGTGTTCGCTTATGTGTTGTTATGATGGTGGGAGGGTGGCCACTAGAACAGGCATACCTCCAACATACTGGGTACTCAATCCAGACCACGACCATACGGTAAGTCACACAAACTTTCTGGGAGTTTCACAGAGATAAATCCTCTACCCTTCACTGATTATTATAACTCAACGTAAAGAAAAGTTTGGCATTATAACAAATTTGTTTCTCTGAATCCATAATCAGTATATGTGGAAGCTTCAACTTGTGTAGAAGCTGCACAGTGAATCAGAAAGAATAAAAAAGACAATGCCTTTGAACAGTGTACTATCCAAGAATACTGAATATCCCCATGGACAGCCAACAGAAGGAACAAATCTTTCTAGGAAGAATTGCCGTCTTAGTGCCCCTTAGAAGAAAGGAAAGTGGGGCTCTGTCTGGGATATTTTGGGCATGTTATCAGGAGGGAACAATGTTCACAACAGGAAATCATGATTAGAAAAGTGGACAATCAGTGGGGGAAATAATTTCAGTGAGCTGTGTTGTCACAGTGAGAGCAACAATGGGCTTAAGCAGTGAGAGGGTGTGAGGATGGTGAGAGACCTAGCATTGGTTGGTCCTTGTGTGTGTAGGGTCCTTATGATGAGAGCAGACCAGAGTGTTCAACAACACAGCACTCCACGTGCCCCTCTGTGCTTTGCAAAGTTCCAGTTCCTTCCACCTTTGTTTGTGCAGGTGTACACGCATATTTAACAGTCTCCCCTGCACCTATCACACAAGAGCCCTGCCTCACTTTGCCTAGAATGTACAGTCCATCCCCATGTGCCATTCTTCCCTCAGTCATCACTTACAAGACGTGCTGAAGCATCCATCTGTTGCATTCTGCCAGTGGAGGATATTCACAAGCCAGTGGGGTTTGTAAAATTCATGGAATCCTGCAGCTCCACAAAACATGACTGAAAAAAAAAAAAGAGAAACGGGTACTTCTCCTTGGTCTACCCCCTCGGTAGACCTCCTCCACCAAAGCCCATGAGCTGCCTCTTCCACTAGGGTCCCGTCAACCCAGAAGATGACACATGGAAAAACTAGCTGGAAGAAGCCCCTACGGCTCTACCGTCACCACAGAGGCTCCTGAATTTGTGCTCTGCCTCTTGTTTATGGCCTAGGTCAAGGATGTTCAAGGGCTGGAGACAGTAAGGTCATCTAAAAACCATGGGGCAGTACTATTTGTTGGATGAAGGGAGAGGGCGAAGAAAATGGGAATGATGTGCCAGGAATCTGAAGAGATAGCGTAAAGGGGGGGTATAGTTCCATGGTGAATGTTTGCACGAAACACAATGAATGGGAATGCTTGTGTGAAGCACAATGAGAAGGAAGCATAGTGTAAAGCACAATGTGTATAATTTTATACCCATATCAACATAAAAAAATTAAAAAAATAAAAATAGTTCATGGGACATACTAATATCAAATACTTCTCACAATATCAAATATTTTAATGAGCTATAGAAATAGTCTTTGAAAACAATTTTTAAAAAAAGAAGAGAAAAGAAAAAGGAAAAAGATATGGCCTTTGGAAGTATAGTCTTAAAATCCTGTATTTTAAAAAGAATACTTTAAACAGAAACAACATTTGAAAATATAATTTCCCTGATTTGGCCATTTTACGTATTTGGAAACCTCAAGGCTTCCCTTCCAATCTCATCTCTGAGTCTATCAGTCTGCCTTTGTTCCATTAGTCTGTCCGATGTTCAATAACTGGGACAGTTTAGGAGGCAGGAAGCACCTCTCTTAGTGATGGTTCATAAAATATGGAATACATTCAGTTATCTTGGAATTATTAGAGTCCATTTTTACTACAGTAAAACCTATGAAATCCAGAGTTATGATATAAGGCCTTTTACAAAATGAAAAAAAAATATGTTTTCCATTAAATCAATTGGTAGAAAGGCAGTAAAATTTAAATCTGTGCAAGTCACAAAAATGTTCGGCCTGCAAATCAAAGGTAGTTTCCACTGTACAAATCCATCATATGTGATACTGAAAAGCATTTTTCTCAAATAAGTGTTTATTTTGGAATTTAAATCCAACTGGAAATCAGGTATTTTCACTTGCTAAAAAGGAAAATTCTATGCACACACACACATTATGCTGCGTGTGTCCAGAGTATGTTTCTGTCTGTGTCCGCATGTGTGCACACATTTATGCCTATCTACGCTTTTACAGGTTCACGTATATATGCATGTGTCTTGAATGCTTGTACACATGTGGTGTCATGTGAATGCCAACGTGTGGAGACACTCATTTCTCAAACATGGAGACTTTGCTACTTTGAGCGAGAAGTGAGGCACTTACTGTTTTCCAAAAGATGATCGCGGAAGGACCTGCGGTAGTTACTGCTTTCAATTTCTGTATTCATGTCCATCAAGTTGGAACAGATTCGGTTCAGGTAGTCTTGGGTGTATTTGTACATCCCATTTGTGCATCCAATCTGGAGGACAAACCCCCAGAGACAAAGAAGTCAGCACCAACGGCAGACAAAGGCGGCTACCGCTCCTGGGAAGAATCTGCATTCTCAGGCGGTGGGCCAGGTGGCTGAACCACGGCAGGCCTTCACCCTATTATACAGGATTTATCTGCACCTCCACTCCCAACTTTCTTGGACTTTGTCACTCTCGAACTTTTCTGAGTGAGAGAGAGAAGAGAGTTCAAGTGCTGACCAAAATGTGCCTACGCACTTGATCTTGGCCAGCTCAGCATTCTGAGTCAGGGACAGCACATCTCCAGTGATGCCAGGAGGACAGGACTTGAGAAACGTCTTTAGAAAGTTCTATCGTCCCCTGTCATTAGCCCTGATGAGCTGTTAATGAATAATTATGCTTACACTGAAAAAATGATGAAATTATTAAAACTTCAATCCTTAGCTGCTGTCAATCCATCTCATTCAAAGTACTCATCTTTCTTTACTGGTCTTCTATTTCACTAAGCACAGTATCCATTTTCAGGAGCTAACTCATCCTGATCACATCACCAAAGGACATGAGACAAGCCTTGCCTCCTCAGAAGTAAGCAGCTTCTCGTGAGACTTTTGGTCACTTCCTTAATGGAAACATCGAGGATGCTTACAGCATAGTCCCTTGTACCTGTCTTGTTCTCCCATACACCTTGACCATTTCATACTTACCATTTTGGAGGAAAGGAAGTACATGATCTGCTGGATTCTCTGGTCACGTGATTTGGCAGGCATGGTCATAAATTGCCTGCAGAATTCTGAGTACGTGCAAGATTCGTTGTTACCTCTATTAGGGAAAAAAATGCTGTGAGTCATTAAAAGGAGACTGATGTCATGGAGCTTCCCAGTCATGCCTACAACTCCTCTGTGTATGATCATATGCTAGTAACTACCCTCCACAGGCCCTTCACATCAAGTTGATTCTGATGAAACAATTCTATAGAAGAGAAATTCTACCAAGTCTTAAAACTTGTAAGTCATTTATAGGAGCTGACTGTCTCATTTCTCTTCCCCCAGGAGCCCCTGGGTTTGGAGCCCCTATATTTCACTAAAGGTGCTGCTTTGGAAAGAGTGCTCTAGTTAAAGTGGGTGAGGATGGAATGGAGATTACTCAGGGCTCTCTGGATGGAGTGCACGAGTGGTGTGGTTGGGCCATAAATGACACAGTGGTCTGGACTGAAGAGGTGGGCATTGTGCCGAGTGATGAATGAGCTGAAAAGGGCCAGAACAGAGGAAGGAGGAAGAAGTGTCTGATTCCTGGACAAGTGGACCGAGTTTCACATAGACGTTTGGATCAGATGTGGGAACCCTCAGACTAAGGAGAGTGCTTTGGAATCTTAGAGAATGAATGCGGTTAGGCAATTGAACCCACCTGTTAGTCAGTAGAGTTACCATGCACAACTCGCTGCTTTGTGTCTTCAGAACTTCTAGGGGGGATAATGCTGTGGGGATCACTGTGTCTTTAGTAAGCAGAGAAGGTTGCGGAATCTTCCAGAAATCTGCCTTGGTTAACACTTCGAAAACTGGAAGAGAAAATTCACAGTAGTCCTGGACAGGAAAAGACCTAGGAATAACTACCCAGTGGCTGAGGGGAAAAATATACATCCAGTCAAATTATAGATACAGGCCTCTGAGAGAGCTGCATGGGGTAAGTTGCAGCTCTCATTGTTTCAGATGTAAGTGTGCTCTGGCTAACTGACGTTCACTCCAGGTTCTGAGATTGAGACGTAATTAAATTAATGCCCCACATCAAGCTGTCCCTGAGCCCTTCCACAAGCCTGTGTGACTTCAAGTCATTCCTTTTGGGATTCCATCAGCACAAATCATTCTAGAAACACTTTTTTTTTTTAAAAAAAAAAAGACATTTAAAAGAAATCATGAATAGAGTGTAACATGGCTTTTGACTTTTCTTGTTTCATGTGTTACCAAATCAATGTCAACTCAATACAAACCTGTAGGACTAATTAAAATGGTCCTGAATTGTCTCCCAAAGATCATCTTTACTGAAAGAGAACTTGCCCTTTTAGCCCCACCATACCATAGTCAATTTGAGTTCTCCAACTTAGAGTTGGCATTTGAGCAATAAAATATAGCGCCACCAGGTCTCTTGGCTTATATAAAATTGATAGTAACACATGGAACCTTGAGAAAATTACAAATACTCTTTTGCTCCTTGGATTTCAGAATCTGTGTGTGTTGCTAATGGTTAATATAAGTGGATCCTAATGAAAATTTAGAGATTCCAATTCCGAGCAGCCTCAGAATACAGGCTTTGCAATCTTCTTCTAACATATCTACCATGATAATGCTATCAGCGACAGTTCTCTTCTGTTACCCATGGAGTCACTTGAGCTGAGGTTGATGAATTAGTAATTTGGGCCCATGTCAGCCATTAATACAATCTAGTTCCAATGTTATAGAAGGACCCTAATACGGTGACCCCACACTAACAAAAACAGACACTCGAGTAGTTTAGGGAGCAAAGAACATTCTAACAAGATGTCAATCATTGAAGTAGAAGTGGTTCAATTACTGTCTAGATCTCCCACACTCTGGTATAAACCACTGTTCTAGGCTGAGGACCACAAGCATGTGAACTCATAGCCTGGAGTAAGCTGACATCCACTCTTTCACTCTGTTGGGACGGATGATGACACACCGTGATAGATGAAGAAAAAGACTGACGTTGTCAACTAGCTCATTTTAGTTCACTCACAATAAACATGCTAATAGCACTCTAGACACCAAATGATGTGATGCACTTGGCAATGTGCTGTCAAGGACACTCTGATTACCATGGACTGCCCATACAAGCCAACTGTTCTTGGAGGAAGTGCAAACAGTGTCCTCAGAGGCATAAGACAGGTCAAGGTTCAGATCTGGCATTCATCGGGTCACTAGGACTCTTGACTTCCTGATTCCTAACAACAACTACATGGGAGGGAGGGACCTTCTAACCTAGAGTCAAGTTTGAGTGGAACAGTTAAACAGTTAGGCTTGTGTAGGGTGGTAGGTGGTTCTGACCATCCCATGCCTCAGAGGAGGCTGTAACACACTGCATTTCTATGTGGGTAGTTACCTCCTAGGTTACCAGATAAAGCCTCGGATGTATAAGACATGGATCTGTTGAACAGCTCCTCCAACTTCATGGAGAATGTCTGCATCTTTTTGTTTATTGGTTCCATTTCTGGGTTCATGGCCCATGGCTCCATAACGCCTTTGACATACTCTAGGAGGAAACACAATGAGTTCATTCTTCCATGTGTGCAGGAGAAATATGTAGTTATAACACTTACTGCATTTGCTTTGCATCTCCATCTAAAATGTACATGTACATCTGATCTCACAGTTCCTCTCTCTGTGACCATTAGCGGTTGTAATGCTGACCCTCAAAGTATATTGTTTTAAATCCTAAACCCTGTTTTGATTACAATTCCATTTGGAAATAGATTTCCATTGTCATATAAATGAGCATTTGTACAGGATGCATCTTCAGTCATTCTCATTTGAAAGAGAAAAGAAATTACACAAATAAATGAATATATAGCTATGAAGATAGAGAGAGGCCCAGTAACAGCATGAACACCTGGGAGTCACACAGCAAACCTTGAAATAGCTAACAGGCAAAGTTAGATCAGCTCACAGTTTGGTGCTTCTTTCCTGCCTTGCCCTTGTCCATGCTGGTAGATGGGGATGCAGAGGTAAGCCTGGTGGTTCTCTAGAAGGAAGCCTCGCATAAGACGGTTACAGTGAGAAATGTGAGGAGACCACATAGTTGTGAAGTCAAGGTGTGGCTCCAAGGAGCGAAGCTGATTTATCCTGTAACCCTACCTCCTGCGGAACGCTGACTTTCCAAGTTGAGCAAACTCTGCCACCATCACAGAGGTGATGGGTGGTTTGGGAAATCCACTGCCCAGATCCCAGCTGAAGGCAGGGACACCAAGTCATCTTCAGTCTTCCAAAGCGCAACAAGCACTACTCTGTTTTCTCAGCACTGCCAGGGAAATTTCGCTGGAAGCAGAGGAAGCTCGGGTTGGAAATCAGCCTTGAAGGTCTCTAGTCTCTGGACCCCCATCCTACCATGTGATGGTCACACCATAAATGCCAAAAAAAGGTCAAACACTGCTCCCTGCTTTGTTAGTATCATGGTGACAGAAAAAGCACGAAGGAGTTATAACTATAAAAATAGGAACATATTATTGAATTGAAGTCATATGTCTAAAATATATGGTCTATAAGCATCCCTCCCATGTCCAGGACACTCAGGAGAAACGAGTCACCTATTTGCTCCTTTCCATGGCCCGAGCAGACTACTCATCTACCTGATGGCCACTGGACTCCTGGGGTCACAGTCGATCAGAGTAGAGCGTGACTGAGAACCCACTCACCTTGCAGAATTCGGAGACAAATCATGACATCAATAAAGAGATTCTTCTTTTCCAGGCAGGTGGTGGTTGCATTCAGGGAGGATAAGATCACATCTGCTATAAGGATTTTGTCTTTTTCATCATGTTTTTCAATATCTTTCAACACCGAGTGTGATGACGTTGGCTGCAACAGTGACAAGGTCAGCAGCAGGAGCGAGAGCAGCATCCCAAGGACAGACATGGTTCATTCTGCTCTCACATGAACGAGCACTTTTATAACCAACGTCTGGGTCAGGATGGCTCTCCCCGCTCCACTCGGCTCCTCCTTCTGCTCCTCTTCCCATAGAGTTCAGATAAGGGCGAGGTAAGACTCACCTGTCTGGGCTGACTGGACACATCACGACTCCACAGAGGCTTCTGGGAAGGACAACGGCTGTGAATTATCTTTTGCTCTACTAACAAACAGAAACTATATGAATGGTGCTCAGGCCTTTCCATAATAGGATCGCTTTGAGTCGTCTACAACTCAATGGCACCAAACAAAAATAAGAGCAACAACTTAGAGAGACCTACGTTCGCCACTGTACAGAAAGTTATACTACCAAGTCCAAGGTGGGTGATTTAATCTGCAGCCCGTAGGCCTGGGCCTTGATCAAATTGTTTGGTTGGGGGGTTTTCCAAACAATCTTCTAGGTGTTATAGCACTTGTCTGTGTGTTGCTGTACAGAGGTAACTTGTGGTTGCTGTGACACTTAACACTGTGACACTAATATGCAAAATGTGATAGTGGTTACCCATGGTGGACAGTGTTTGTTGGAGCTTCTTGATTAAAAGAATTTGGAAGCAGGACTGGCATCCACTTCTGAAATTGCCTGCCTTCAGAAGCTTTATGAACAGTGCTCAGGCCTTTCATTCATAGGGTCGCTATGAGTCATCTATGACTCAACGGCACCTACAACAACAAAAAAACTACTAACAATACATCACCCAGCTCTGCTCCATCTTTATGATCATTGGTACATCTGAGTCCATTGTCAAGACTACTGTGCCAAGCCAGCACATCTAGAACATGATTTTACATATATTATTTTCTTTAACCTAAGAACACTGGTGACACAATTAAGATGGGTGAGGAGATTTTGAACCATTGCTGACATCATTAATTAATGTCGTCAACTCTCTACCACTCACAACAACCCTGAGAACAAGAGATATAAACCTTGCCCAGCCCTGAGCCATCCTTTCATTCTCTAATATGTCTGAGTCCACTGTTAGAGACACTTCGGCAGTCCGTCTTGTCAAGGATTTTCTTCTCTCTCTCTGACTCTCCACTTTTTAAAACCTGATGTAATTTTCCATGTACTAGCCATTTCTGAAAATATGCTAAAAATATGTGAGATAAAGTTTCACCATCCTTGCCTCTAAGGAGCACCCTGACCAGACTTCTTCTGAGACAGACAATGTTTGTTTTTTGATAGTCTGTGGGGTATATTTGGTACTTTTCACCAATGTCACAATTAAGAAGAAACAGAGGCATTGACTCTTCTGGCATCTTTATTCCAAAGTCTAACTTTCAAAACCATAAGAAGCAACTGAAAAAAACATGGTTTAAATCAGATGCACTTTGTTGTTGTTAAGTATCCTCAAGTCAAACATGACTCACAGTGACCCTATGAACAAAAGATCTGAACTCGGTTCTCTCCTGAGCCAGCCTCTGCCTTCTGAACACACAAGAGCCCATTGCACCAGTCACCATGCCAACCCATCTGGTTGTGGGTTTGCCTCTCCTTCGCCAACCTTTCCCTCTTCCCAGCTTCAAGTCCTAAACAAAGAATAGCACCTCCCAGCAACAAACCCAAAGTATGTGAGGAGAAGCCTCATCATTCCTGCCTCCAAAGAGCACGCCAGCTGCACCCACTCCAAAATATATCTTTTGTTCTCTTGGCCGGTCATCCATGGGATGGTCAGTGTTCCTCTCCAACACCAGAGCTCAAAGGTGTCCATTCTTTGTCTGTCATCCTTATTCATTGTCCAGCTCTCAGAGGCATACCAAGTGATAAGAAAGACTATGACATGAGTCAGACGCACATTTTTTTTCCTCTCTATTCCTCATACAGTATCCAGTTCTCAGATGCACAGCAAGTAATCAGAAAAACTACAGCCTGAATTAGACGCACCTTAGTCCTCACACTGATGTTACTCCTCAATTATTTGGAGAGGTTCCTAACTGCAATTAGATGCTCTTTGGTTTTTACAATTATATCCTTGCTTTTTGGCACTTTGGAGAGATCCCTGACAGCAGATTTGCCAAGTTCAACATGTCCTCTGTTTCATTTACAATTGTTGCCATGATTGTTGACTGTAGATCCAAGTAAAATGGGATTATTTTTCCAATTCTTGGAGGCCTCATGTGTTCCTAACTAGAACTATTCCACTATTCCAGAGGGTTTTATAATCTGTCATCTCCACAGACTATAGTCTTTGGTGGTACAGTGGCTAAAGTTCTCTGCTGCTGCCCCAAAGTTCAGGGCTTCAAACACACCATCTGCTCCATCAAAGAAAGTGGGTCAGTCTGCTCCTAGAGCTTGTTCAGCCTCTGGTGCGCTTCAAGCATTGCTGCTCTATTCAACAGTGTCACCGGATCAAAATACAGAAGATTTTCATATATTTTCATTTTCCTTAGTTATTTTAACTTTTGCTTTATACTGGTTTCCTAACAAAGGTCATATTCACTGTGTTTCACAGTATTCTTAACTTACATTATGTTTCATACAATCATTCCCATGCATTATATTTTTATAAAATTAATCACTATTGGACCATGCCCAACATGGCACTGTCTGTAGAGGTCTTACCAGATCTTTCTCCTTTCCTTTATCCTCTCCCTCTACCCATCAAATCGTGCAACTCTGTGATTTCACCCCTACCCATCCTCACCTCTCTGCTCCCACACCTTACCCTCCTTGCATCCCCTCACCTTTTACTTCTTATCCTTCTAGTTTACATAAATGTCCTTATGCAGTATTTATCCCCATAAAACTGATTTAGTTCACTCCGCATAATGCTCTCCAGTCTCTCCATGTTAGGTAGCATTAGTCGAAAGTGTTGCCTCTGAGTGCTGCATAGTATTCCATTGTGTGAGTGTACCACACTTTTTCAACCCATTGAGTTGTAGCTGGATATCTGCCTGCTTCCATGTTCTTGCGATGGTGAATAACGCTGCTATGAACACTGATGTTAAAATCTCCGTTTGTGTCTCAGTTCTATTTCCTTGAGATACATTCCTAGTAGTGGAATAGCTAAAAGATACAGAATTTCTACTTTCAGTTTTTTTTTTAAATGGCAAACTGCATTTCAGAGTTGTTGTGGCTTTTACAACCTCATCAACCACAGCATTTTTTTAATGTTGTTTATTGTTCAACAAGTCAACTGTCAGACTTCTTCTCCTGTGGTTCTGCTTACCAGTCTTTTTCTTTCCAGCTGATGAAAATTTTTGTGCTACCCAAAAATTTCATATGACCTTCCTGACTGTTGGGAAGGTAAAATCAGTAGGGTTGTGTACACTCTCTTGTTAGTGACTACCTTGGATCATTTAACCTCAAGGAAATGAGCACATTCTTTCATAATAAAGATATGTCTTGGAAATCCTAGAGTTACTCTTGGTGTGTGTGAACCATAAGATATCTCTTTGCATTGTGAGAACTGGAGTAAATGAATTTATATTAGGACACCAGACTGATAAGAGTGACCTGTCCGAGGCCAATTGTGGAGCCATGCTCTATTGAGAATGGGGTCTCCAGACCACAGTGTTAACTCATCAAGAGAGTTAGTATGGATAGAAAGAAGCCCAGGCTCCATCCTTGTCAGGTAACCTAAAAGCACATAGCGCAAATTGACTGCCCATCCTTCCATTTCTACATGTTAATTCAACCTCCAAAATTTCAGGATGAGGGAGGGAGCTCTGGTGGCCTAATGTTAAGACTCTGTGCTCCAGTGTCAAAGGTGTGCAGTTCCAAATCAACCACTGCTCTGCCGGAGGATTAATAATCTCCTCCATGTGATTAACTGTCTCTGAAAACCTGCTGGAGGACCAGCTATGTGTTGTTTCTGACTCAAGGGTACCCAACCTCCACCACCACCACCTTTCAGGACTAGGATCAGTCTAGTCCTCATTGACAGTATGACACCACCGTCCTTCAGCATAAAAAGGGCCAGCAAAGAGCATTGAGACAACCAGATTATAAATATACTAAGTCTTTAGCCAGCTATATTTCAGCTCTCTTGTCCTTGGTTTGGTGTTCCCCAAGGGTAAGCTGGGTCTGTGGTGGAATGTGTCCCCTGCATATTCTGAACAGCCCAAGGGTGAGGGCAGTGGGCCAACTTCACTAATGTGCTCTAAACTCCTCAGCAAGGGACCCTTTCAAACCGACTGTCATAGAAACACACATTGTACTGTAACTGAGCTTAATTCTCTCCTTGAAGCCTTGTCAATGTGTGTTCTTCGATGTTCACTGTGACCTTCCACCACAAACAGGGAAGACTTGGCCCACAGTTTCTGTGCAAATAATTAAGTTTTAAGAATGAAGTTAGTAGTTTCTTTTCTTTTTCTCTTTCGTGAGAAGAGAAATTGGGTTTTCACATTGGAGATAATGCTCAGATTCTTTGTCATTTCTTTAAACTTCATATTGGAAAAAGTTTATAGGAAGGAGGAAGGAAATTAGGCAACAATTAATGCAGATTTTTTTAAAATGTGAACTGGGGTGGAGTAGGGGGGGGTTTGTGCAACAAGGAAAGAATGAAATTAAACTTTTCTGTAAACTTTCATTAAAATCACATTGGCTCAGGGGTGAGACTCTTTGTCTTCTTGACATTGAGCCTCAATCCATATTGAAGGCTGCAGTCCTTGACTCTATGCAGCAAGTGCTTCCAGTCTTCCTCAGTTTCTGCAAGCAGGGTTATGTCATCTGTATAACATAGACTGTTGATAAATCTTCCACCAATCCTGATGCCACATTTCTCCTCATAGAGTCCAGCCTCGGGGGTAACCTGTTCTGCATACAGGTTGAAAAGGTATGGAGATAGGACACATCCTTGGCGTACGCCCTTCCCAATTTTGAACCATGCAGTGTTTCCTTGATCTGTACTGATGACTGCCTCTTGGTCCAAGTATAGGTTTTGCATTAGCATGATCAAGTGTTCTGTGATTCCCATTCTTCTCAGAGTCAGCCCAGTTTGTTATGATCTACACAGTCAAATGCCTTTGAATAATCAGTGAAACACAGATAGACATTCCTCTGGTACGCCCTGCTTTCAGCCACGATCCATATAACATTAGCTACAATATCCCTAGTACCATGACCCCTTCTAAGCCCAGCCTGGACTTCTGGCAGTTCTCTGCTGATATGCTGTGACTTACTCATTGAAAACACATTTTTTAAGAGACACAAATGCAGGTTATACACATGGATCTCACCTGATGGTACGCGTAGGAATCAGATTGATTACATCTGTGGAAAGAACCGCAGGAGAAGCTCAATATCAGCTGTGAAAACTAGGACAGGTGCTGATTGTGGAACAGATCACCAGCTACTTATATGCAAGTTCAAGCTGAAGCTGAGGAAAATGAAACGATTCCATGAAAACCAAAATATAACTTTGAGTCTATCCCACTTGAATTTCAGAACCATCTAAGGAACACGTTTGAGGTCTTGAACACAAATGAGCGAAGACCGGATGAGTTGTGGGAGGATATCAAGGGTATCATCCAAGAAGAATGCAAATGTTCATTACAAAGACAGAGGGGGAAGAAAAGACCAAAATGGATGTCAGAAGAAACTCTGAGTATTGCACTGGAGCGCAGAGAACCCAAAGCACAAGGAAGAATTCAAGATACTAAAAGAGCTGAACAGAAGATATCAAGAGGCAGCACGGGATGACAAAGTAAGATATTGCAATGAAATGTGCAAGGAGCTGGAGTCAGAAAGTCAAAAGGCTGAACCTGCTCAGCATTTCTTAAGCTCAAGGAACTGAAGAACAAATTTAAACCTTGAGTTGCTATAATCAAGGATGCTTTAGGCAGAATATTAAATGATCCAGGAATTATTAAAAGAAGATGGAAAGAATATACTGAGTCACTGTATCAAAAGGAATTGGCAGACACTGAAGAATTTAATGAACTAACATATGAACAAGAACCTATGGTGATGAAGGAAGAAGTTCAAGTTGCTTTGAAGGAAATAGCAAAAAATAAGGCCCTGGGAATATACGGTATACCAATTGACATATTTCAACTAACAGATGCTGCCCTGATGTGCTCACCAAGTTGTGCCAAGAAATCTGGAGAACAACCACTTGGCCAACTGACTGGAAAAGATCTATATTTGTTCCCAGTCCAAAGAAAGGTGATACAACAGAGTGTGGAAACTATAGAACAATATCATTGATTTCACATGCAAGCAAGATTCTACTGAAGATTATAAAAAAAAATGACTGGAACAGCACATCAGCAGAGAACTGATTCTTGAGCTAGATAATTTAGTCTTTAAAAAGATCCTCTTATAGCCCTAAGAACTGGGGATAATTTTAAGTAGTTACATAAACAATATATTCTAGTCATACCAAGTATTAAAAAGAGAAAGTATTCTACTAAGAAGTTTTCCAGTTGTTGAAAATAATCTATAGCACAATCTATACAAAATTAATAATTTCTCCATAATCTCTTAAATTTGGGTCTTCTTGGGAAGAATGTACCTCCCTAATCCTAAAACATTGTTAAACAGCAAATCCTGGGAGAAAATATCCCATAAACTGGGGAACAATATTAGGCAAAGACATTTCAATGAAGGTCTCATAAGTAAAATTTACAGAATACTAAATGCTTCCAGTCCAAGGCCTTTCCCAGGCTTTTCTGTCTCCACAGCTGCTTTTTTTTAATCTTTTGCACAAAGCTCTTCAAGTCCTTTTCGCTAACTAAAAGCAATATTGTGTCATCTGCATAATACTCATTGTTGATAAATTGTTCTTCAATCCTGAGGCCATATTCTTCTTCAAATAGTCGAGCTTCTCCAATGATTTGCTCAGTATTCAGATTAAATAGATAGGTAGAAAGTACGCAATCTTGACAAACATTTTTTTTTTCAATTATAAATCATGCAGTGTTTCCATGTTCTGTTTGAACAACAGCTTCTTGGTCCATATACAAGTTTCACATAAGCATAACTAAGTCTTCTAAGATTTCTATTGTTCTCAATGTTATCCATAATTTATTATGACCCACACAGTCAAATACATTTAATAAAATGCAAGGAAACATAATTTTGGCATTCTCTGCCTTCCTTTAAGATCCATCTGACTTTGGCTGATATTCTTTATTTATGACCTCTTCTGAATCCATCTTGAATTTCTGAAGTCTATTGTCAATGAAAGCAAGTTGGCTGATTGTATAGTCAACCTTTGGTGTCATTGTGTAGTTTCTTTAGAGTTTACCTGTCCTTTTGTGGGAATGATGTGTTGAAATCGCCCATGACTATTGTGCTCTTCCTTTAAGTCTATTAATGTTTGTTTATGCATTTTCAGGGCCTAAACATAAGCCATACTTGACTTTACAGGACCTACCAAACATTCAGAGATGAACTATCTCCAATTCTGTCTCATTTTTTTAATAAAGAAAAAGAAGAAACACTTCCAAAATCATTTTATGAAGTAAGCATAACCCTGATACCAAGACCAGTTAAAGACCTCTCTCTCTCACTCACACACACACACACACAGACACACACACACACACACACACACCCTCACTAAAAACTATAGGCCAATATGTCCCAGAAACACTACCACAAAAATTCTTAACAAAATCATAGCAAATAATCCAACCATGGTGTTTTGTTTGTGTCTACAGGTTAAAGAGGTTTTGGATTTTTTTTTTGTTCTGAACCCTTAAAACCCAGTTCACATGCAAAACTCTCTATCTGGCTTGAAAATTGGAATCAATCTCTTTCAGTTACTGCAGGATTCAATTGTGGAGCAGATCAATGACCAGTTACTTTACCTTCTCCCTCCTGATATTTGAAATATAAATCCAGGAAGGGATATGTTTCTCAGGTGTGCAGATCAGGAAACTGCACTGACACTTTTAACCCAGTTCCTGTTGACTCAGTTATGACTCACAGTGATCCAAAGTGTGTCATAGTGGAACCATTTTAAATAGAGTTTTTAATGGTGATATTGGATAAGTAGATTTCTGGATTTTATTCTAAACCATCTCTGGTTGAAAATAACCACCAAACTAACATGTAGCAGCCAAACATGATAAACATGTATTTGTACCACTGAGGAACTCCATACTGCCATTGTGCCATTGAAGGTTGCAATCTTCAGCCTTCAGTATGGATTGCATCTGAATGTCAAGAAAACAAATATTCTTATCACTGGACCGATAGGCAACATCATGGAGAAAAGTTTAAAACTATCAACAACTTCAACTTACTTGGATCCACAATTAACTTCCTTTGAAGTTCATGGGATTTTTTTTTTAATGTTTAGTACTCTTCTCCAACACCATAATTCAAAGGCACCAGTAGCCTTGGAAACTCTATGGGATAGTTACACTCTGTGGTGCAGGTTGCCTATAAATTTAATATGTTTGAAGGCAGTGGTGATACTGACTCCTGATAAGTATCCTTCACTGACCTCATTCTATAGGAGTTGTTGATTGCCAGTGAGTTGACTGCAACTCTTAGTGACCCTAGGAAAAAAGGCCTGAAGCCTCTCTATAACTACCATCGCTTCTCCAAGTTCATAGAGTTTCCAGAGGCATGTGGTTTAGGAAGTGTATGACACTTCTGCTTCCAAACCTGTCCTTAACTGAGAGATCCACAAACACTGTCCACCATGGAGAACCATTAAGGCATTTGCCACCATCTAACCCCCATCCCTTGCAAATGGCACAAGGTTCAGCACCACAGCAAATCACACATTACCTCAGTACAGCAAATTGACAAAAGAGTGCTGTATATTTTAGAATGTTTCTCCAAAATATAACAACATGAATGCTGAGGGCCGCAGGCCTAAGAGCCCAACCAACTTTTATGCCATCAAGCTTCAGCACTGGAAAAATCCTTGGTAAAGGACCAATGACGGATAAGTTCCAGGCTGAAACCTGAGTGTCCAACCAACTTTAAAATACAAGGGCTGTCCATGAGGACTTATTGACTCTTAACAAGAGGCTTAAATAGAAGAATAACTAATCTTTCCACACAACACACAACCAAAACTAGAGCACCCAATATACAGAGTCCATCTGCTTCACACAGTCTCCAAAATGGAGACAAGGGCCTGTCTTTAAATACAAGGGGCCTCCATGAGGTCTTATTGATTCCACACAAGAGGCTTAAATAATAAATATGCTGTGGTAGATTTCAAAAAATTGCTTAACAGTTCTTTTCCACAGAAGTTATATTGCAACTATGTGTTATCAGAACCATTTTTTGTTGTTGTAGTTGATTTTAGGTGCCATCCAGCTGAGTACAACTCATAGCAAACCTATGAACAACAGGTGACCTAACCTGCACCATCCAAGACATGGAGCCACCTTTATCCAACTGCATCTTTTCCGGGCAGGATCCTGCATTAGTCATTAACCTATCACCACCTACTGCTGTCAGGCTGATCCCGACTCACAGAAATTCTCTACTATAACATTCAAAGACTGCCTTCCCTTTCCCTTATGCAGTGACTTGTGGTTTTGAACCACGGGTCACTCAACAATTTGCCCCAAAGATCTAATTGTTGACCTCTACTAATTTCCAGGTACCAGTTAGATAGGAGTAGGGTGTCAGATGAAGAATGTGTGTGAGTGTGTCTGTGTGTGCGTGCGTGTGTGTGTGTGTGCGTCTGGGTGGTGGGTCAGCTGAGATGGGCCAGAAGAGATGAGACAGAGGGAAGTACCAGCAATTCCTAAGAATCTAACCTTGGTTTATATGGATACCTTGGTTAAACAAAATCACTGGTATCCAAAAAGAGTATGTGGGCTTATACAGGAAGTGAGATGAACCAGTCAGATTCACCATGTTATCAGCAGCTGAAGTATGCAGTGGCCTCTGGTGTCCTTATGTTGAGAATCTGAGGCTTGCAGTGTCTGATATGCCATGGAGGCTGTGGTATGGGTTCAGGAACAGGAAGCTTCCAGAACCCTGGTTGAATTATTGGCTGGATACCTGGCCAAAAAGAGAGAAATATGGAGGAAAGTCAAAGGCAGCCATCCAGACACCAAGATATGAAATACACCCAAGCTAGGGGCTTCCTTATTTATAGGGACCAGGCAGAAAGGCAGCGCTGGATGAAACTGGAGCATTCCTACTATTTCAGGTACCGTGTGGGCTTCTTTATTAGAGGCCTCACTCAAGGCTCAGAGGCTCAGGGCGAAGAAATAACTATCCCATCCTAAGAGGTACTCTGAAGTCCAAGCCTTGTGGAGATCATTGGCTTTGAAACTTTGCAAACCATTATCTAGAAAATCATCTATCTCGGCTTTGTCTATCTCTATGTGTGTTGTACCACGGAAGTCCGGACTCATGCTGTTGTCAGATGCCTTTGGGTCAAATATGACTCGTAACCACCCTATGAACAATAGCTCTGAACCTTGCCTTATTCTGGGACTTTTTTTTTTATTTTAGAGTTCCAATAACTGAGAGCCGATGCTTAGCAGAATTACAGTTTTGGTTTTTGTTTTTTTGAAAAAAAAATAAAGATTTTAATGAAAGTTTACAGAGAGCTTGCATTTCCATTCATTCGTTTTTGCACATTTTCCTCCCTGCATACCTTTCCCTCCCAGTTTGCTTTTCTCTTTGAAAAAAAAAATTCTTTTATTGCTATACAATCTCATCCTACTCCACTTTACTATGCAGCTCTTTTCTGCACTATTGTCATAAAAATAACACATACTACATTTCAACAGTTTTCTCCCTCATCTGTCCAATGAAATATACATTCATTCTCCCCTCTTTTCTTATTTTCTCCCCAATCCCAATGTCAACTGTATTTTATAACAGTAGGATAATTCAGTATTTGTCCTTTTGTGACTGATCGATTTCACTTAGCATCATGTCCTCAAGGTTCTCTGTTTTGTATACTATTTTCTTATATTTCAGTACAATACAGTATTGCAGTGTGTGAACATACCACAGCTCCTCTATCACATTTATTGGTGGGCAGTTAGGTTCTTTCCAAAACTCTTTGCTATTTTTAGCAAAGAAGCAATAAACATGGGTATATATATATCTGCTTGGGTGGCAGTTCTGGTTTCTTTATGGTATATTCCCAATAGTGGAATTGCTGGGTCAAATGGTATTTCTATTTCCAACTTTTTGAGAAGGCGGCATAATGCCTTCCATAGTGGTTATACCATTGTACAGTCCTACCAACAGTGAAAAAGTGTTCCAGTTTCTCCACAACCTCGCCAACATGTTTTGTTTGCTGCTGTGTTGAATTTTACTATTTCTACTTGGATGAGATGACATCTCATAGTTGTTTTGATTTGCACCTCTCTTAGAGCTAGTAATTTTGAACATTTCTTCTTGCATTTGTTTTCCATCTTAATGTCTTCTTTGGTGAAGTGTCTGTTCATATTCTGTGCCCGTTTTCAATTGGGTTATTTACTTTTATCTTGTAGAGGTGTTCAAGTATCCTATAAATTCTAGATATAAGTCCCTTATCAGAAATATAATTACCAAATATTTTTCCAACTCTGTGGCTTTCCTTTTTACCCTGCTGGAGAATTTTTTGAATGTGCACAGGGATTTAATTCTTAGAAGGTTATATTCATCTATTTTATTCTTTCCTGGTTGGAGGTATTTTTCAGGATGCTTGGAGAACTGTTTCTGTTGCGAATTAGGACTTCTAGAATTCTATAAAGCTTTTCTCTATTGAAGTTTATAGTCCTTGGTTTTAGTCCTAGATACTTGATCCACTTTGAGTTGGTTTCTGTGTATGGTGTAAGGTGTAGATGTTCCTTGAGTGTCTACAGATAGTTTCCCAATTTTACCAACACATTTGTTCAAAAGGCTATCATTTCCCCCACTTAACTGATTTCACCTCCTTGTCAAAAATCAGTTGACCATAGGGAGATGGGCTGATTTCTGGGCTCTCAATTTTATTCCATTGATGTATGTGTTTTTCTTTGTACCAGTATCTTGCTTTCTTGGCCACCATGGCAGTGTAGAATTTGAAATCAGAGAGTGAAATGCCTCCTACCTTGTTTCTCTTTTTAAGGAGTGCTTTGTTAATTGGGAATCTCTTTCCATTCCCAATGAATTGGAGATTGACTTTCCATTTCATTGAAGAATGAAATTGGTATTTGGATTGGGATTGCATAAAACGTGTAAACTGCCTTGGGTAGGATTATAATTTTAAAAATATTTACTTTTATTCTCAATCAGGTGGATTGACACAGTGACTGCTGCAATGGGCTCTAGTAGATCAGGAAGTGTGTGAATTTCCCAGAAAAAGTACAGGGTTCATGGAGATCTTTTGTTCACGGACTCTTTATGAGTCATACTGAGTCTACAGCACTTATAAACAACATAAACAATCACTTTGTCAGTAATCTCTAGGCTTATGGGATTGTGGTTTGAGAAGATACTTTGTATTATTTCAATTTTTTTTTAAATTTTTTGATACTTGCTTTGTGTCTTAACATGTAATTAACTGTGGAGATTGTTCCATGAGCACTTGAGAAGAAATTAAATTGGGGTTTTTTTCTTGGTCAGTAAAAATAAATAAATAAATAGATAAATACATACATACATACATAAAGTCTTCTTATCCAAGATATCCAGGTCTGTTTTTGTTTCTTGTGGTAATGTTTTGTAATTTTCTTGGAATAAATCCTTTGTGTCTCTAGTTAGATTTACTCCCAAATATTTAATCTTATGACTATCTATTGTGATGACTATTGTTTTTCTAGCTCCAGTTCTTTATTCTCTTTGTCACTGTAGAGAAATCCAATGGATTTTTGAATGTTTATCTTGTATCCTGCCACTTTGCTGAAATGGTCCACTATATCCGTTAGTTTTCTTGAGGTGTCTCTTCTATTTTCTACTATCATACCATCTGCATATAGAGGGTAACTTTACCTCTTCTTTGCCAATTTGGATACCTCTTATTTCCTTCTGTTGTCTTATTGCCATTGCTAAGCCTTCCAATACAATATTGAATAGGGGAGGTGATAGAGGGCATGCTTGCTAGTTCCTGTTCTCAAAGGTAATTCCTGTAATCTCTCTCCATTCAGAACAATGTTGGCTCTCAGGATTGCATATATACTTTTTACTATGTTGAGGAAATTCCCCTCCATTGTGTTGAGTGTTTTAATCAGTAAATGGTGTTGGTTTTTGTCAAAGGTCTTTTCTGTATCAATTGATAGCATCTGTGGCTCTTGCTCTTTGCTTTGTTGATGTGATGAATTATACTAATTTTTTATCTTATATTGAATCATCCTTGTATACTTGTTATGAATCTTACTTGGTCATGGTGAATTTTTTTTTATTGTATTTTTGGATTCTATTGGCCTGAATCTTATTAAGGATTTTTCATTTATGTTCTTTAGATATTGGCCCATAGTTTACTATTTGCGTGGTGTATTTACCTATCAAGGATATTTATTCTAACATGAGTCTGGTAGAATTCCATCTTTTTCTATTTTTTGATATAATTTATGTAGAATTGGTGACACTTCTCGGAATGTTTGATAAAATTTACTCTTAAACTATCTAAACTAGGACTATCATTGGCTAGAAGTTGTTTTATTACCTTTTCAATTTCTTTCTTATTGTAATGGATCTGTTCAAGTGTTCAGTTTCAGTTTGTGTCAGTTTAGGTCATTTGTGAATTTCTAAGTGTTTGTCCATTTCTTCTAGCTTTTCATATTTGTTTGAGTATAGTTTTTCATGATATTCCATTGTTAACCCTTTTATTTTAGTTGGTTCTGCTGTAACATTGCCTGTATCTCTTCTTATATGGATTATTTATGTCTTTTCCTTTGTTAGTTTTGCGAATGGTTTGTCAATTTTATTGACTTTTTTGAAGAAGCACTTGCTGGTTTTGTTGATGTTTTCAATTGTTTTTGTTTTCTATTTCATTTCTTTCTTCCCTAATTTTCATAATTTCAGCTTTTGTAGAGGGTTTTGGTTTTCTTGCTGTTCTTTTTCCGATTCATTGTAATGTTGGGTTTGAGAATCAATGGTCATTTCCCCCTGCGTTTTAATGTGCTTGCTTATAGTTATAAATTGACCTTTGATTACCGCTTTGGATGTTTTTCAGAGGGCTTGGTAAGTGGTGTTTCCATTGTCATTTAAGAAACCTTTTTTAAATTTTTTATTAGACTTTATTAATTTTAATGAACATTTACAGAGATTTTGGATTTCCATTCATTCATTGTTGCACTATTTTCTCTACCCCCCCCAGTTCGTTCCTCTTCCCCCCCCCTTGAAATTCTAATTATCCCATTACCACAGTGCTTGTCAAAGCCAATTCTGACTAATCTCCTTTGTCAGTGTGTCCTTTGCCATTCCCTATCACTCCTCCCTGAGAGAGACTTCACCCTGATTCATAAGAAAAGGGGATGGCATATTTTCTTAGCTACTTCCTGCTGAAAAGGGACGCTGTAGGTTTCAGGGTGAAGATCTTCTCTTACTACTCTAAAGGGCCCCTTTGGCAGTAGGAAACACATAGACTATTGTGGAGATTGGTTTTGGAATTTAGATGTACTGTTATCAATTGTGCTTAGCCATACATATTCATATCCTTGAAAATGTATCATGGGACTGTTGCAGCCTAGAAGACACAATTTTAACTAACAAGTTAAAAGTACATGAATCAAAACTAAAAGCAATATTATTCCAAGTAGAGGTTCTAACAATGGCACAAATCAAGTTACAGAGGGAAGGTTGTTTTAAGAAACTTTTTAATTTCACTTTTTATTCCTTCTAGCACCCACTTATGCTCAAGCAAGTGGTTGTTCAGCTTCCAAATATTTGGGGTTTTTTCTCCTTTATCCTCTTGTTATTAATTTCTAATATTGTAGCCCTCTGGTCTGAGAAGAAGCTTCGTATTATTTCAATATTTTTTTAAGTTATTGATGCTTACTTGTGACCTAAAATGTGTTCTATTCTTAATCATGTTCCATGTACATGGAAAAGACGATATACTGTGCCTTTTTTGGGGTGCATTAGCTTATAAATATCTGTGAGATTGAGTTGGTTTATTGTGTAGTTTATTTCTTCAGCATCTTTTTTGACATTCTTTCTGTTAGTTTTATTATTTTTGAGATTGGTGTATTGAATCCTCCAATTACCATAGTGTTGTTGTCTCTTTTTTTAGTTTTGTTAATGTTTGTTTATATATTTTGCAGTTCTATATTTGGTGAATTGATATTTATTATTGTTTTTTCCTCTTGTTCAATTGACACTTTAGTCATTATGTAGTGACCTTCCTTGTCTTTTGTGGTGGTTTTGCACTGAAATATATTTTCTCAGAGATTAATATTAACATTAACTCATGTTATTTTTCATAGTTACCATTTCCTTGATATATTTTCTCCCACCCTTTTATTTTTAGTCTTTTTCTTCACTTTACAGGTGTGTCTATTGTAAGTAGCAAATTGGATTTCGTTTTTTCATCCAATCTGCTACCTTTTTTCTCTTCAGTGGTGCATTTAAAATATTCACATATAGTGTGATTATTGAGAAGCAAGGTTTCATTGCTATTATTATGTTGAGGTCTTTTTGATGTTGTTGCTCGTTACTTTGGTCCATGCTGCTCTCTGTGATACCTCTGTAAGAAGGATGTCTCTCAGTATTTCCTGCAATGCTGGTCTTGTTTTTACAAACTCCCTTAGGTTCTGATTTTCTGAGAATATCTTGATTTCTCCTTCATATTTGATGGACAATTTTGCTGGGCAAATTATTCTTGGTTGACAGTTGTGTTCTTTGAGGGTTCAATATATGACATTCCACTGTCTTCTTGCTCACATGGTTTCTGCTGAGAAATCAGCATTTCATCTTATTTGCTCTCACTTATAGTTTACTCTCTGTTTCTCCCATGCTGCTTTCAGAATTCTCTCCTTATCTTTGGTTCCAGCAAATTTGACTATGATATGCCATGGTGTTTTTCTTTTGGGGTCTATTTTATAGGCTGTTCACTCAGCTTCTTGAATTCTCTCATTGTACATTATGTCTCAAAAATTTTTTCTACTAATTCTTTCACAACTTTTTTTTGTGCCTGTTCTGGGATTCCATTTATACGCATGTTATTTCTCTTGATGGTGTCCCACATTATTATTCAGTTTTCTTCTTTTCCCATCCTTTTTGATTCTACCTTTTTGTTCTAGCAGGTCAGTGGTGAAAATTCTATCTTCTGTTTCACTGGTTCTGTGTTCCATCTCTTCAACTCTGGTTTTGTGTCCCTCCATCTTTTTTACAGAGTCTGAAACATTGGTGTTCATATTTTCGATTGTGGGGTTTTTTTGTTTTTCCAGAGCCTCTAATGCCTCCATTTTTATCTGCATTGTTTTAGGTTGTTTTTTTAAGGTCCTCCTATTTTTTTGCTTGCAGTGTCTTATAATTTTTCAAGTTTGTCTTTCATTCACGGAAAATATTTAACCATTGTTCTTTTAAGTTTTGTGTCAGAAAGTCCATTAGACTTTTTGGCTTGAGAAAATCCATTGATACTGTGTCACTTTGGGGGGGGGGGTGACATCTTGCTTTAGGATTATTTAGTGTGTGCTGTAGCCTGCCTCTTACGTGACAGTGCTATGGTAGAGGTTTTTCATGCCTGAAGCAATAACAGTTTTTCAATCTGAAGTCACTGCTCCAAGAAGAGGGTGGGGTAGCTACCCTGCCTGGGTTTTTCTCAGAACTTCTGACTCAAGGGTAGATTTTCTTTAGTTCAGGAGAGAAAAGGCCTGTGAAAGTAGCCTCTTCTGTTTGGCAGGTACTGTAGCTAGGCAAGTCTAAGGTACTCCAGGCTAAAGGTAGTTAATTGACTGGACATGAGGAGACACACACAGGCAGGCCTGCATGATGACCTGAATAGAAAACCAGGAAAGCTTGGTTTTAACCTCAAGAACAGGATGTGCTTCCCCAATTGATCTCCAACTGTCTCGTTCCCATGTGCTTGAGTTTTAGGTGTCCTACGTGTTCTAACTCGAGATTGGAAATGCCAGTTAGACTGATGGTCTTCTGGGCTATTGGATGTACAAAAGATTTCAAAAAGGGAAAGAAGTGAACTGCTTATCTAAGCAAGAGGGAATCAATAGCTTGACATTCACTTTTTCCTGTACAAGACAATATTCTGAGTCCTCTTTTCCCAATAAAATATCACAGTATGTATCCTCAGGAGGGCTTCTGGCTTCTTTAGATGTGACACTGGAAATAATCAAAGTAAAAGTTGACAGATATTGAGTGCTTCATGTGCACTGAATGCTACAGTTAGACTTTACAAATGCTACTTTGCCTAGGACCACTACAGACCAATGATGCAGGTACTGACATTTCAAGGGAGGGTTGGGAACACATGGTTGAGGATAGGTAGGGGTAAAACCACAGGGCTACACAGTTTGGTAGGTGGGGGGGGCAAGAAAAGAGTAAGAATCTGGGTAAAAAGACAGGTTAATGATGGGCAAGGTTCAATGTGATTGAGTTTATGAAAAATGATGCATGAGAATGATTATACGAAACACAGAGGGCAGGACTAAGTGTGAAACTCAATGTATAACAAACTTTGCAAATAAGCCAATTAAAAAAAAACAACTAAGTAAATAATAAGAGAAGATAGGATTGTTTTAGCATGAGAATAAAATAAGAGAAAACTTCCGAGCAAAATAGGAAAGTGCTTTTCTGTCATAAATTTCTGCACATTTGTTGCTGTTGTTATGGTGCCATCGAGTCATTTGCGACTCATAGCGACCCTATGTACAACACCCCTAAACCCTGCTCTATCCTGTGCCGATCACATTGCCTCTGACACACCCATCCTGATTACCCCAGTCACTGAATCAATCCACCTCATAGAGGGTCTTCCCCTCCTGCGCTGTCCCTCCACTCTACCCAGCATGATGTCCCTCTCCAAAGACCTGTCTCTCCTTGCATCATGTCCAAAATATGTCAGACGAAGCTCCAGAATCTTTGCCTCCAAGTAGGAGCCTGGTTTAACCCTCTCTAGGATGAATCTGTTTGTTTTCATGGCAGTCCATGGTACATTCAATACTCTTCTCCAGCACCACAGCTCAAAGGTGTCAGTTCTCCTTCTGTCCGCACATTTACTAACATTTTTTTTGAAGGGAGATCATGACTTCTACCTGCTTTATATGTAAATTAAGGCAAATCTCTTAGATTCTGAGGGTCAATTCCAGATCACTGACATAAAAAAAGTTGCATGAATTTTTCATTATTAAGTGGATATAGAATTTATATTTAAACTATAATGTAACCTTATTGCATCTACAATAACTTATGAAAAGGTTTGGAATATTATGAGAATCACTGAAATGTGACATGTAGATAATGGTGCTGAGATTTGTCCAAAGGAAGCTTTCCATAGACCTTCAATTTATAAACAATGTAATATCTACAGAGTGTGATAAATAAAGCTAATCTGTATGAATTTTTAAAAATTATTCTTTTACCATTTATTAAATGTGTCTTCTATTTTTCCTAGCCAAATTCAGCAGTAGGGAGATGTATAAGAACTTTAGTTGCACTAATGTTAATAGTTTCTGGTACAAACTTGGTTTCTTAACAGGGTCTGAAGGACAGTCTTTACCCCATTTTTCCCCAGTGGGCACAAGGGGGAACTAGACACACATGTCCACAGAGAACCTGGAGACAGACAACTGGCTAGGGACCAACCTCTTAGGCTTTCTCCTTTTTTTCCCCCGACTCAATTTCCACGATGCTGAGAAAAGGTATGTTGAACAAAATGTTCTCATTTATCCTTGATATTTTCACATCATTTCACCATGAAAAT
This sequence comes from Elephantulus edwardii, assembly GCF_000299155.1. Taxonomy (NCBI): domain Eukaryota; kingdom Metazoa; phylum Chordata; class Mammalia; order Macroscelidea; family Macroscelididae; genus Elephantulus; species Elephantulus edwardii. Next base: position 5,895,490 of record NW_006399936.1, on the reverse strand, counting down.
TGGTGCTAACTCCCCAGGAGGAGAAGCATCACCCAAAGTACAAGGAGGGAGGAGAGTTGTTGCTCTAGAGTCTCCCTCGGACATCACTCTCTTTACAGTGACCTCAGGTGAGGACAGCCGTTGGTCCCCTCCTCCTGGTTTGAATGACCTATTGGATGGTTACCAGTGACACAGCAATAAGTCCTCAATTTCCTGTTCATTTCATTATTTCTGCTTCTTTTCTTTCATCCCTTCTATCACTGCAGGCATGGGATAAATATAGTAGGGATTTTAAGGATAGTGTAGAACCGGGCACTGATTGATCTTTTGTCATAGAGTCCCTGTGAACTGGAGTTGATTTGATGGTAGCCAACAACAAGAGCATGGCCTCTATAGGAGCCCTGGCTGTTCAATGTGTTACTGATGCTCAAAAGTTGGTCTGAATCATGTGCAATATGTTACTGACGCTCAAAAGCTGATACTGGGCTGATGCTCAAGGGTTGGTCTGAACCATCAGCTACTACTCTGTTGGATAAGATGGGGCAGTCTGCTCTTTTAAAGATTTACAATCTAGTACAAACTTACAGCCAATGTACATATCCAGTCTATCCTACAGGGTAACCATAAATGGGAACTGATTCTACTGCAGTCATTTTACTCGGTATTTATTACTTGTGATTGAAACATTGGAATGATTATCAAAAGGTCTGTTGTTCAAACACAGACAGTATTCCACAGGAGTAGTTAACAACAACAAAAACAACAACATTATGGTTTGGAGGTCTTTCTGGTCTCCCGGCATGCAGTTCATTGGTTCCAGGATAGACTCTTTCCCAGAGTGTCAGTTGGGAACCCAGTGAAGATGTGGGCCCCCAGAGGAGGTGCAGCCAAGAGCAGAAAGGAGACTCACGCATCTTGACTGACAGACTCCCACATTCCCCATTAACACCAACAGCATAAAATAGTGTATTTAGATTGTTTATTTATAGCAATGGGCTCTAAGAATACCCATGATTGTAGGGAAAATGATTGAAAGGCTCTATCTCATTTCCCTTGGCATGATGGATCCATCTGTCTCAAGGGAATTTTACATTTGGCAATTGTGTCAATAGAATGGGTATATTTCCATAGATGTGCGGGTATTTTTCCAGGGCATATAGGAAGCCACCTAGGATTGTGCTCGCTTGAGAAGTTCCAAAATTGAAGGAATGAGCTGGGGAGAGAATGACAGAATTTCATGAATGCTTGGGCAGCAATCGTAGACCTTCGTTGCACGCCATTCTCTTGTGCGTTTTGACCACTATTGCATCCAGCGTGCAGGGACTGCAATAGGACTTCTGTTGGTGCCTCACACAGGCCCCCATTCCAGGGTCCTTCAGCTGCTCACAATGTTGATTTCTACTGACTCTTTCCTTAGGGGAAGAATCTTCATGGCATAATCTTCACTGGGGATCCTATGCCCCATCCCCAAATTATTTCTACCACCACCACCATCCCCCAACACCCCCGTCAGGGTGATGTACTGTGATCGCTTATGTGTTGCTATGATTGTTGGAGGTTGGCCACTGGGACAGGCATACTTCCAACATACTGAAGACTCAATCCAGGCCATGACCATCACAATAACCCAATAAGGTAAGTCACACAAAAGTTCTGGGAGTTTCACTGATGTAAATCCTCTACCCTTCACTATTTATTATAGGTGAATGTAAAGAAAAGTTTGGCATTGTAACAAATTTGGTTTCTCTGAACCCATAATCAGTATATGTGGAAGCTCCAATATGTGTAGAAGCTGTACAGTGAATCAGAAAGACTGAGAAAGACTTGATGCCTTTGAACAGTGTGTTGTCCAAGAATACTGAATATCCCCATGGACAGACAAAAGAAGGAACAAATCTTTCTAGGAAGAAGTGCCTTCTTAGTGCCCCTTAGAAGAAAGGAAGGTGGAGCTCTGTCTGGGATATTTTGGGCATGTTATCAGGAGGGACCAATGTTCACAACAGGAAATCATGATTAGAAAAGTGGACAATTTCAATGAGCTGTGTTGTCACAGTGAGAGCAACAATGGACTTAAGCAGTGAGAGGGTGTGAGGATGGTGAGAGACCTGGCATTGATTGGTCCTTGTGAGTGTAGGGTTTTAATACGAGAGCAGACCAGAGTGTTCAACAACACAGCACTCCACTGTGCCCCTCTGTGCTGTGCAAAGCCCCTGTTCCTCCCACCTTCGTTTGTGCAGGTGTACATGCATACTTCACAGTCTCCCCTGCACCTATCACACAAGATCCCTGCCTCACTTTGTCTAGAATGTACAGTCCATCCCCATGTGCCATTCTTCCCTCAGTCATCACTTACAAGACGTGCTGAAGCATCCATCTGTTGCATTCTGCCAGTGGAGGATATTCACAAGCCAGTGGGGTTTGTAAAATTCATGGAATCCAGCAGCTCCACAGAACATGACTGAAAAAAAAAGAGAGAGAGTGAGAGAGAAAGGATCCTTCTGCTTGGCCTGCACCCTAGGTAGATCTCCTCCACCAAAGTCCATCACCTGCCTCTTCCACTAGGGTCCTGTCAGCTCAGAAGATGACACATGAAAAACTAGCTGAAAGAATCACCCATGGCTCCACCCTCACCACAGAGGCTCTTGCATTTGGGCTCTGCCTCTTCTTTATGGCCTAGGTTAAGGATGTTCAAGGACTGGTGACAGTAAAGTCATCTAAAAACCATGGGGCAGTACTATTTGTTAGATGGAGGGAGAGGGAGAAGAAAATGGGAAAGATACGGCAGGAATCTGAAAAGACAATGTATTGGGGGGCATTGTTCCATGGTGAATGTTTTCACAAAACACAATGATTGCAAATGATTGTACGAAGCACTATGAAAAGGAAGGACTGTGTAAAACACAATGTGTATGAATTTTGTACCATATCAATTTTAAAAAAATAAAAATGGTTCATGGGACATACTAATATCGAATACTTCTTACAATATCAAATATTTTAATGAGCTATAGAAATGGTCTTTGAAAAAAAAATGTAAAAAAAAACAAAACAAAAAGAAAAGAGAAAAGAAAAAAGAAATGGCCTTTGGAAGTATAGTCTTAAAAGCCTGTATTTTAAAAACAATATTTAAACAGAAACAACATTTGAAAATATCATTTCCCTGATTTGGCCATTTTACCAATTTGGAAAACCTAAGACTTCCCGTCCAATCACATCTCAGGTTTTTCAGTCTGCCTCTGTTCTGTTAGTCTGTCCAGTGTTCAATAACTGGGACAGTTTTGGGAGGCAGGAAACAATCCTCTTAGTGATGGCTGATAAAATATGGAACACATTCAGTTATCTTGGAATTTCAAGAGTCCATTTTTACTACAGTAAAACCTATGAAATGCAAATTTGTGATATAAGGCCTTTCACAAAATGGAAAAAAAAATGTTTTACATTACATCAATTGGTAGAAAGGCAGTAAAATTTAACCCTGTGGAAGTTGGCAAACTGTTCGGCCTGCAAACCAAAGCTAGTTTCCACTGGATAACTCAATCACATGTGATACTGAAAAATATTTTTCTCAAATAAGTGTTTCTCTTTATTTGGAATTTAAATCCAACTGGAAATCTGGTCTTTTCACTTGCTAAAAAGGAAAATTGCACACACACACACACACACACACATTTGTACACACATTACACTGCATGTGTGCAGAGCATATTTCTGACTGTGTCCGCATGCATGCACACATATATGCCTATCTGTGGTTCTACACATTCACGTGTACATGCATGTGTCTTGAATGCTTGTACACATGTGATGTCATGACATGCCAGCATGTGTAGACACTCATTTCTCAAACATGGAGACTCTGCTACTTTGAGTGAGAAGTGAGGGACTTACTGCTTTCCAGAAAATCACTGCGGAAGGAACTGTGGTACTTAAAGCTTTCAATTTGCGCATTCATGTCCATCAGGTTGGAACAGACTCGGTTCAGGTAGTCTTGGGTGTGTTCGAACATCCCATTTGTGCATCCAATCTGGAGGACAAACACCCAGAGACAAGGCAGTCAGCACCAACGGCAGACAAAGGCTACCACCGCTCCTGGGAAGGACCTGCATTCTCAGGCAGTGGGCCATGGGGCTGAACCAAGGCAAGCCTTCACCCTACAGGATTTATCTGTATCTCCACTCCCACCTTGTTGGACTTTGTCATTCTCGAACTTCTCTGAGTGAGAGAGAAGAGAGTTCAGCTGCTGACCCCACCGTGCCCTACACACTTGATCTTGGCCAGCTCAGTATTCTGAGTCAGGGACAGCACATCTCCAGTGATGCCAGGAGGACAGGACTTGAGAAGCATCTTTACAAAGTTCTATCGTCCCCTGTCATCAGCCCTGATGAGCTGTTAAAGAAGCATTATGCTTACACTGAAAAAATGATGAAATTATTGAAACTTCAATCCTTAGCTACTGTCAATCGATCTCATTCAAAGTACTCATATTTTCTTTCTGTTCTTCTATTTCACTAAGCACAGCATCCATTTCCAGGAGCTAACTCATCTTGATCCCATCACCATAGGACATGAGACGAGCCTTGGCTTCTCAGAAGTAAGCAGATTCTCGCGAGACTTTTGGTCACTTCCTTAACTGCATCATTGAGGATGCTTACAACATAGTGCCTTGTACCTGTTTGTTCTCCCATACACCTTGGCCATCTCACACTTACCATTTTGGAGGAAAGGAAGAACAGCAGCTGCTGAATTTTCAGGTCATGTAAGTTGGCAGGCGTGGTCATCAATTGCCTGCAAACGTCTGAGTACGTACAAGACTCGCTGTTACCTCTATTAGGGAAAAAAATGCTGCGTGTCATTAGAAAGGAAATGGAAGTCATGGAGCTGCCCATCCATGTCTACAACTCCTCTGTGTATGATGATATGCTAGTAACTACCCTCCTCAGGTCCCTCCCATCAAGTTGATTCTGATGAAACAATTCTATAGGAGAGAAATTCTACAAAGTCTTAAAACTTGTGAAGTCATTTATGGGAGCTGACTGTCTCATTTCTCTTGTCCTGAGAAGCTTCTGGGTTTGGAGCACGTATATTTCACTAAAGGTGTTGCTTTGGGAAGAGTGCTCTAGTTAAAGTGGGTGAGGATGGAATGGAGATCACTCAGGGCATTGGAAGGTGTGCATGAGTGGTGAGGTTGGGCCATAAAGAATACAGTGGTGTGGACTGAAGAGGTGGGCATTGTGTTGAGTCATGAATGAGCTGAAAAGGGCCAGAACACAGGTAGGAGGTAGAAGTGTCTGATTCCTGGGCAACTGGACGGAGTTTTACATGGGCATTTGGATTCAGATTTGGGGACCATCCGAAACCAAGAAGAGTGCTTTCGAATCTGTAGGGAATAGGGTTAGTCAGTTGAACCCACCTGTTATTCAGTAGAGTTGCCAAGCATGACTCGCTGGAATCTTCCTTCATCGGTTCTAGGGGTGTTAATTCTATGGGGATCACTGTGTCTTTAATAAGAGGCGAAGGTTGAAGAATCTTCCAGAAATCTGCCCGGGTTAACACTTCAAAAACTGAAAGAGAAAATTCATCGTGTGCTGGACAGGAAAGACCTTGGGATAACTATACAGTGACTGAGGAGTAAAATATACATCCAGTCAAAGGGCTTCTTTAATAATAGATACAGGCCTCAGGAAGAAAGCTGCATGGGGTTAAGCTGCAGCTCTCAATTGTTTTCAACGTAAGTGTGCACCAACTAATTCACCTTCGCTCTAGGTTCTGAGATTGAGATGTAATTAAATTAATGCCCCACATCAAGCTGACCATGAACCCTTCCACAAGCCTGCGTAACTTCAAGTCATTCCTTTGGGGATTCCTTTGGCACAAGTCATTTTACAAACACATTAAAAAAAAACTATTTAAAAAGAATCATGAATAGAGCGTAAGCTGGCTTTTGACTTTTCATGTTTTGTGTGTTACCAAATCAATGTCAACTCAATAAAAGCCTGTAGGGCTAAGAAAAATGGTCCTGAATCATCTTCCAAAGATCATCTTTACTGTAACAGATAACCTGCCCTTTTAACCCTGATTTGAGTTCTCCAACTTAGAGTTGGCATTTGAGCAATAAAATATAGCACCACCAGGTCTCTTGGCTTAGATAAAATGGATAGCAACACATGGAACCTTGAGAAAATTTACAAATACCATGGACTGCTAGGAAAACAAACAGATTCATCCTGGGAAGGGTTAAACCGGGTGGCTCCTTGGAGGCAAGGATTCTGAGGCTCCGTCTAACATACTTTGGACATGTTTTGAGGAGAGACCGGTCCTTGGAGAAGGACATCATGTTTGGGAGGCTGGAGGGACAGGGCCTCTATGAGGTGGATTGATTCAGTGACTGGGATAATCGGGATGGGAGTGTCTGAGACAGTGCAATTGGCACAGGACAGAGCAGAGTTTAGGGCTGTTGTATATAGAGTTGCTATGAGTCGCAAGCGACTCAATGGCACATAACAACAACAAAAACTTGACTTCTTAGATTTCAGAATCTGTGGGTGTTGCTAAGGTTAATATAAGTGGATTCTAATAAAAACTTTGAGATTCCAATTCCCAAGTTGCCACAGAATACAGGCTTTGCAATCTTCTAACATATCAACCATTGACAATGCTGTCAACGACAGTTCTCCTCCGCTACCCATGGAGTCACCTGAGCTGAGGTTAATGCATTTGGACCATGTCAGCCCTTAATACATCCTAGTATCAGTGTTATAGATTGACCCTTATACAGTAACCCCACGCTAACAAGAACAGACACTTGAGTAGTTTAGGGATCAAAGAACATTCTAGCAAGATGTTAGTCACTGAAGTAGAAGCGGTTCAATTATCATCTAGATCTTCCACACTCTGGTATAAACAACTATTCTATGGTGAAGACCACAACAAGGGAGCTAATAGCTTGGAGTAAGCTGACATCCACTCCTTCACTATTGTGAAGGTTAATGACACAGTGTGATCAATAGAGAAAAAGACTGACGTTGTCAACTAACTCATTTTCCTTCACTCCACAACCAACATGCAAATATCACTCTAGAAACCAAAAGACATGGTGGACTTGGCAATGTGCGGTCAAGGACACTGTGATTACCATGGACTGCCCACACAACAAGCCAACTGCTCTTAGAGGAAGTGCAAACATGTCCTCAGAGGCACAAGACAAGTCAAGGTTCAGATCTGGTGTTCATCGGGTCACTAGGAGTCTTGACTTCCTGATTCCTAACAACAAATACATGGGAGGGAGGGACCTTCTAACCTAGAGTCAAGTTTGAGTGAAACAACACTTAATCTGCAGTTAGGCTTGTCTAGGATGGTAGGTGGTTCTGACCATCCCATGCCTCAGAGGAGGCTGTAACACACTGCATTACTATGTGGGTACTTACTGCCTAGGTTGCCAGATAAAGCCACGGACGAGTAAGAAATGGATTTGTTGACAAGCTCCTCCAGCTTTATGGAGAACATCTTCATCTTTTTACTTATTGGCTCCATTGCTGGGTTCATGGCCCATAGCTCCATAACACCTTTGACATACGCTAGGAGGAAACACAATGAGTTCATTCTTCCATGTGTGCAGGAGAAATATATAGTTGTAACACTTACAGCATTTGCTTCAATTGCATCTCCCTCTAAAATGTACATGTACGTCCGATCTCACAGTTCCTCTCTCTGTGACCATTAGTGGTTGTAATACCCTCCCTCAAAATATATTGTTTTAAATCCTAAACTTTACTTTGATTACAAGTCCATTTGGAAATAAATTCCCTATGCCATATAAATGAGCATTTTTACAGGATGCTTCTTCAGTCAATCTCCTTTGAAAGAGAAAAGAAATTAAACAAGCAAATGAATCTCCAGCTATAAGGAAAGAGAGAGGCTCGGTAACAGCATGAACACCTGGGAGTCACACAGCAAAACTTGAAATAGCCAACAGTCAAAGTTAAATCAGCTCACAGTTTGGTGCTTCTTTCCTGCTTCACCCTAGTCCGTGCTGGTAGATGGGGGTGCAGAGGTAAGCCTGGGGGCTCTCTGGAAGTAAGCCTGGTTTACGAGGGTTACAGTGAGAAATGTGAGGAGACCACATAGTTGTGAAGTCAAGGTGTGGCTCCAGGGAGCGAAGCTGATTTGTCCTGTAACCCAACCTCCTGTGGAACCCTGAGTTTCCAAGTGTGAGAAAACTCTGCCACCATCAGAGGTGATGGGTGGTTTGGGAAATCCACTGCCCAGATCCCAGCTGATGGCAGGGACACCACGTCATCTTGTGTCTTCCAAAGCACAACAAGCACTATTCTGTTCTCTCAGCACCACCATGAAAATTTCACTGGAAGCAGAGGAAGCTCCGGTTGGAAATCAGTCTTGAAGGTCACTAGTCTCTGGACTGCATCCTGCCATGAGATTGGTCACCCTATAAATGCCCACGAAATGTCACACTCGGCTCCCTGCTTTGTCAGTATCATGGTGGCAGAAAAAGCACAAAGGATCTATAACTATGAAAATAGCAACATATTGTTGAATTGAAGTCCTAAGTCTAAAACATAGTCTGTAAGCATCCCTCCCATGTCCAAGACACTCAGGAGAAACGAGTCACCCATTTGCTCCTTTCCATGGCCTGAGCAGACTACTCATCTACCTGATGGTAGCTGGACTCCTGGGGTTCACAGTCGATCAGAGTAGAGCATGAGTGTGACCCCACTCACCTTGCAGAATTCGGAGAGTCGTCATGACATCACTAAAGAGATTCTCCTTCTCCAGGCAGGTGGCGGTTGCATTCAGGGAGGATAGGATCACATCTGCCAGAAGGACTTTGTCTTTTTCATCATGTGTTGCAATATCGTGCAACACGGAGTGTGATGATGTTGGCTGCTGCAGAGACGAGATCAGCAGCAGAAGCGAGAGCAGCATCCCAAGGACAGACATGGTTCATTCTGCTCTCACATGAACGAGCACTTTTATACCCAACTTCTGGGTCAGAAGGGCTCTCCCCCCTCCACTCAGCCCCTCCTTCTTCTCCTCCTCCTTAGAGATCAGATAAGAGATAAGACTCACATGTCTGGGCTGACTGGAAACATGACAACTCCACAGAGACTTCTGGGAAGGACAAGTGCGGTGAATTACCTTGTGCCCTACTAAGAAACGGAAACTCTGTGAACTGTGCTCAGGCCTTTCGTTCATAGGGTCGCTATGAATCGTCTACAACTCTACGGACCCTAACAAAAACAACAACAACATAGAGAGAGCTACATTGGCCAGTGGACAGGAAGATAGGCCCCAGGTGGGTGATTTAATCAACAGCCCTCAGGCCTAGGCCTGGTTCGAATGTTATTTTTGTCAAACATTCTAAGTGGTATAGCACTGGTCTGTGCATTGCTGAACAGAGGTAACTCATGGTTGCTGTGATGCTAAACACTATGACAGCATGTGCAAAAGGTGATAGTGATTACCCAGGGTGGACAGGGTTTCGTGGAGCTTCCCCAGTAAAACAAGCTTGGAAGCAGGACTGGCATTGACTTTTGAAATGGCTTGCCTTCGGAAACTCTATGGACAGTTCTCACTCAGGCCTTTAATTCAAAGGGTCGCTATGAGTCATCTATGACAAGACGGCGCACATTGTCTGGGATTCCATCCTTCCATTTCCACATGTTAATTCAACTTCCAACATCTTAGGATGAGGGAGCAAGCTCTAGCGCCCTAGTGTTAAGCATCTGTGCTCCAGCCAAAAGTATGCAGTTCCAAATCAACCACTGCTCTGCAGGAGGATTAATAATCTCCTCCCCTGTGATTACTGCCTCTAAGACTCAAGGGTATAGGGCAACCACCACCACCGCCTTTCAGGTATATGATAAGGCAAGTGCTCTTTGACAGTTTGACCACCACCTTCCTTCAACATAAAAAAGGGCAGGCAAAGAGCATTGAGACAAGCAGATCATAAATATATTAAGTCCTGACCCAGCTATATTGCAGCTCTCCTGTCCTTGGTTTGGTATTCTCCCAGGATAAGCAGGGTCTGTGATGGAATGGTTTCCCTGCATGTGAACAGCCCAAGGGTGAGGACAATGGACCAGCTTCACTAAGGTGCTCTAGTCTGCTCAGCAAGGGACCCTTTTGAGACGACTCTCATAGAAACACACGTTGTCCTGTAACTGAGCCTGATTCTCTCCTTGAAGCCCTGTCAGTGTGTGCTCTTCCATGTTCACTGTGACCTTCCACCACAAACAGGGTAGGACTTGGCCCACAGTTTCTGCAAAAATAATTAAGTTTTTAAAAAGAGGCTTAGAGTTTCTTTTCTTTTTCTCTTTCATGAGAAGAGAAATTGGGTTTTCACACTGGAGGTAATGCTCAGATTCTTTGTCATTTCTTTAAACTTTATATTGAAAAAGGTTTATAGGAAGGAGGGAGGAAATTAGGCAACAATTAATGAAGATTTTTTTTTTAATGAACTGGGCAAAGTAGGTGAATGAGAAAAACTTTTCTGTAAACTTTCATTAAAATCATATTTTTTTAAAAAAAAAAGGAAGGGGAAAAAGAGAAAAGTTTACACAAAAATAGAGTAAGTCAACATGAGAAAGCTCTAACACTATCCCAGTTCTGCCTTGATGTGGTGTCAGGAGACTCTGAAACACCTGGGGACAGGGAATGATTTGGAAACATCAAAGGAAAAACCTAACAGTTCTTTCCTAGCCATCCAGGGGGTCCAAGAAACATTTCTCCGCTTTTTTCATTGAGTCAAAAGTTTCTTAGCATCTTTAACTGAGACTTGGAATGCTCAGAACTTTTCTAGATCACCTGGGAACTTTTTCCTTATGTTTTATTTTACCTCTTTAAGAGCTTCTTCTATTTCCCTGAAGAAACATGACTGTGTATGACAAGCTGGGATTTTTCTTCACAGAGACCTGCTGGGTCTGAAGAACCCATTTCTTTGTGAATCTGGAGTGTGTGTGTCCTGGAGTGTGTGGCCAGTTTCACCTATTTCCCAACTCTCAGCCTCTGCTTTGTTCTCAAGAGTTTACAACTGGCATCCCTACTCTGTTCCCTGCAAATCTAGATTCTTCTAGGCCAAGAGTCTTCACACTCTGCCAATGACTCTTTGACCTGCTTTGGTTTTTTACATTTTCTTTCTTTCTTTCTTTTTTTTTTTTTTTTCAGAACTTTCCAGTGTAATTGCTGTTCTGAAACTATAATGGTACTTTGAGCTGGATATTAATATCAATTAAATCTTTTTTAAAAAAGATCCTCTTATAGCCCTAAGAACTGGACAAATTTTAAGTAGTTACATAAACAATCTATTTTTTTCATACCGAGTATTAAAAAGAGAAAGTATTTCTACTAAGAAGAAGTTTTCCATTTGTTGAAAACAATCTAGAGTGCAATATACACAAATTTAATAATTTCCCCATAATCTCTTAAATTTGGTTCTTCTTAGGAAGAGTATACCTCCCTAATACTAAAGCATTGTTCAACAGCAGCACCTGGGAGAGAAAATTTGCCATAGACTGGGAAACAAAATTTGGCAAAGATATTGCAAGGAGGGTCTCATAACTAAAATGAACAGAATGCTAAAATGTTTCCAGCCCAAGGCCTTTCCCTGGACTTTTCTCTCTCCACAGTTGCTTTTTTAAATCTTTTGCACAAAGCACTTTGAGTCCTTTTCACTAGCTAAAAGCAAGATTTTATCTGCATAGTACTCGTTCTTGATAAATTGCTCTCCAATCCTGAGGCCACATTCTTCTTCAAAGAGTCCAGGTTCTCCAATGATTTGCTCAGTATTCAGATTGAATAGATAGGGCGAAAGGATGCAATCTTGACAAACGGTTTATAGGTTTATTTTTCAATTATAAATCACGCAGTGTTTCCTTGTTCTGTTTGAACAGCATATTTTTGATCTATATACAAGTTTCACATAAGCATAACTAAGTGTTCTAAGATTCCTCTTATTCTCAATGTTTTTCATAATTTATTATGAGTCACACAGTCAAATACTTACATAAAATGCAAGGCAACATAATTTTGGTGTTCTCCAGCGTCTTTCAAAATCCATCTGACAATGGCTGATTTTATTTATTTATGACCTTTTCGGAATCTGTCTTGAATTTCTGAAATCTCTTGTCTATGAGAGCAAATTGGCTGACTGTACAGTAATCCTTCGGTATCATTGTGGAGTTTCCTTTGAGTTTACCTGTCCTTTTGTGGGAATGATGTGTTGAAATCTCTTATGACTACTTTGCTGTTTCTTTCTTTCGTTAAGTCTAGTAATGTTTGTTTATGCATTTTCAGAGTCCAAGCATAAGCCATACTCTACTTTACAGGACCTGCCAAACATTCAGAGACGAACTATCGCCAAGTCTGTTTCTTTCTTTTTTTCTTTTTTTTTTGGTAAATGAAAGGAAGGACTTCCAGAGTAATTCTAGGAAGCAAGCATAATCCTGATGCCAAAAGCAGGCAATGACTCCCACCCCTCTCACTCCCTCTCTTTCTCTCTATCTTTCCATCACACGCACACAGAAACACACACGCCACATAAACATCTATAGACTGATATGTCTCAGAAACATTACCGCAAAAATTCTTAACAGAATCCTAGGTAATAATTGAACTGTTGTGTTTTATTTGTGTGCATTACAGATTTTTGTTGAGTTTGTTTGTTTTTGTTTTTTTTTTTGTCTTTTTTTTTCTTTTCTGAATCCTTACAACCAGTTCAGCATGCAAAACTGTCTATCTGGCTTGACGACGAATCTAGAATCACTAATCTCTTTCAGTTACTGCAGGATTGAATTGTGCAGCAGGTCCATGAACTGTTACTGTCCCGTCTCCCTTCTGATATCTGGAATACAAATTCAGAAAGGGGTATGTTTCTCCTGTGTGTAGATCAGGAAATGGGACTGACACAACTAACCCAGTTCCTGTTGACTCAAGCCATCTCTGGTTGAAGACAACCACCAAATTCACATGTAGCAGCCAAAGATGATAAACATTTATTTGTACCACTGAAGAAATCCATACTGCCATTGTGCTGTTGAGTCGGTTTATAATGAAGGTTGCAATCTTCAGCCTTCAGTATGGATTACATCTCAATGTCAAGAAACAAAGATTCTTATCACTGGACCCATAGGCAACATCATGATACATGGAGAAAAGATTAAAACTATCAACAACTTCATCTTACTTGGATCCACAATTAACTCCCTTTGAAGTTCATGGGATTATTTTAAAGTTCAGTTCTCTTTTCCAACACCACAATTCAAAGGCACCAATAGCCTTGGAAACTCTATGGGGTAGTTATACTCTGTGGTGCAGGTTGCCTATAAAGTCAATATGTTTGAAGGCAGTGGTGATACTGACTCCTGATAAGTATCCTTCACTGAGCTTATTCTCTGATACTTGTTATTGAAGCCTTTCTATAACTATCATCGTTTCTGCAAGTTTATAGAGTTTCCAGAGACATGTAGTTTAGGAAGTGTATGCCACTTCTGCTTCCAAAACGGTCTTAAACTGGGAGATTCAGAAATCACTGTCCACCATGGAGAACCATTATGGCTTTTGTCACCCCATCCCTTGAATATGACACTAGTTTCAGCATCACGTCAAACACAGGTTACCTCAGTACAGAAATTCACAAAAGTGTGCCGTACAACTTGGAATATTTCTCCAAAATATAATAACATGAAGCCACTCAGAAAAAGAGGCTTAAATAGAAAAATAACCAAACATTCCACATCACATTCAATTGAAATACAGAGTCCAGCCATCTCACACAGTCTCCAAAATGGAGACAAGGGCCTGTCTTTATATACAAGGGGCCTCCACATGGTCTTGTTGACTCCAAATAAGAGCCTTATAAAATAAATATGCTGTGGTAGAATTAAAAAATTGCTTAATGGTTCTTTCCTACAAAGACTTTATGTTGCAATAAGGTATTATCAGAACCATTGCTGTTGTTTTTTATTTTAGGGGCGGTCAAGCTGACTACAAATCATAACAACCCTCTGAATAACAGGTGCTCTAAACTGCACCATACAAGACATGGAGCCACCTCGATCCATCTGCACCTTTTCTGGGTAGGATCCTGTGTTAGTCACTAACCTATCACTACCCACTGCTGTCAGGCTTATCCTGACTCATAGAATCCCTATAGAACAGAGTAGAAATGTATGTAGCATTCCAAAGACTGCCTTCCCTTTGTCTCATGAAGTAACTTGTGGTTTTGAACAGTGGGTCACCCAACAATTTGTCCCAAAGGGTCTAATATTTGACCCCTAAGACCTGCCAGGTACCAGTTAGATAGGAGTAGGGGTGTTAGATGAAGGGGGGAAGTGTGTTTGTGTGTGTGTGCAGGTTAGAGCTTATTACAGCTAGGGGGTACCTGAAAGGGGATCTCAGGAAAACAGCTGGAGGCACATTAGAGGTCCAGACTTCATCCGATGAATAGGATATGGCTTTAGAAAAAGAACTCTGGTTGAAAGGTGGCGTCTCAGGCAGGGATAAGTGTGGGGAGTGGTCAGGGACTATCCCTGGAGAACAGGGCATGGTGTGAAAAGGCCAGAGTTGACACAGTGGTAGGAAGAGGGGAAGAAGACAGGCTTGTCTGGGTGGTGGATCAGCTGAA
>NW_006399936.1:5845652-5879108 GCF_000299155.1 Elephantulus edwardii | reverse complement strand
TCTATTTTATCCTTTCCTGGTTGTAGGTTTCTTTAGGATGCTTGGAGGACTGTTCATGTTGTGAATTAGGACCTTTAAAGTTCTTCCAAGCTTTTCTCTATTGAGGTTTATAGTCCTTGGTTTTAGTCCTAGGTCCTTGATCCATTCTGAGTTGGTTTTTGTGTATGGTTTGAGGTGTGCGTCTTGAGTCATCTGCATAATACTAGTTTGTTGGTAAGTAGTTCTTCAATTCTGAGGCCACATGTTTCTTCAAATCATCCAGCTTGTCCAATGATTTGACCGGTATTCAGATTAAATAGTAGAAAGGATGCAATCTTGACACAAACTTTTTTTTTTTTCATTTGTAAAGCATGCATTGTTTCCTTGTTGTGTTTGAACAACAGCTTCCTGGTGTATAGCTAAGTTTCACATAAGCATATTAAGTATTCTAAGATTCCTGTTATCTTCAATGTTATCCATAATTTATTAAGACCCACAACAGAGTCAAATACCTTTAATAAAACACAAGGAATCATAATTTTGGTGTCTCTGCCTTCCTTCAAGATCCATCTCACAATGGCTGGTATTCTTTATTTCATGACCTCTTCTGAATTCATCTTGAATCTCTGAAGTCTCCTGTCAATGAGAGCAAGTTGGCTGATTGTATAGTAATCCTTCTGTACCGGTATGTAGTTACTTTAGAGTTTGCCTGTCCTTTTGTGAGAATGATGTGCTGCAAGCTACTACTACTATTGTGCTGTTTCTTCCTTTCTTAATATCGATTAATGTTTGTTTATGCATTTTCAGAGCCCAAGCATAAGCCATACTCGGCTTTACAGGAACTAACAAATATTCAGAGATGAACTATCTCCAGTTCTGTCTCATTTTTTAAAAAATAAAGTTGTTGTTATTGTTATGTGCCGTCAAGTCGTTTGCGACTCATAGCGACCCTATGCACAACAGCCCTAAACCCTGCTCTGTCCTGCGCCAACCGCACTGCCTCTGACACACCCATCCCGATTACCCCAGTCACCGCCAAATCAATCCATCTCATAGAGGGTCTTCCCCTCCTGCGCTGTCCGTCCACCCTCCCAAGTCAAGGAAGAAATACTTCCAGAATCATTGTATGAAGCATGCATAACCCTGATAGCAAAACCAGGAAAAGACTTCTCTCTCTCTCTCTCTCTCTCTCTCTCTTTCTCTCTCTCTCTTTCCCTCTCTCTCTTTCTCTCATATACACATTAACCTCACTAAAAACCATAGACCAATATGTCCCAGAAAGATTACCACAAATATTCTTAACAAAATCCTAGCCAATAATCCAACTGTGGTGTTTGGTTTGTGTGTACGGGTTAAGGATATTTTGGAGAGTTTTGTTCTGAACCCTTAAAACCCAGTTCACATGCAAAACTGTCTATCTGACTTGAAGACTGGAATCACTATTCTCTATAAGTTACTGCAGGATTGAATTGTGGATCAGGTCTTTGACCAGTTACTGTCCCTTCTCCCTCCTAATATTTGAAATACAAATCCAGAAAGGGGTATTATTTCTCCTTTGTGTAGATCAGGAAACAGCACTGACACTTCTAACCTAGTTCCTCTAGACTCAAGGCATCTCTGGTTGAAGACAACCACCAAACTCACATGTAGCAGCCAAACATGATAAACATTTATTTGTACCACCGAAGAAATCCATACTGCCATTGTGCTGTTGAGTCAGTTTATGTTGAAGGTTGCAATCTTCAGCCTTCAGTATGGATTGCATCTCAATGTCAAGAAAACAAAGATTCTTATCACTGGACCCATAGGCAACGTCATGATACGTGGAGAAAAGATTAAAACTATCAACAACTTCATCTTACTTGGATCCACAATTAACTCCCTTTGAAGTTCATGGGATTATTTTAAAGTTTAGTTCTCTTCTCCAACACCACAATTCAAAGGCACCAACAGCCGTGGAAACTCTATGGGGTAGTTATACTCTGTGGTGCAGGTTGCCTATTAATTCAATATGTTTGAAGGCAGTGGTGATACTGACTCCTGATAAGTATCCTTCACTGAGCTTATTCTCTGATACTTGTTATTGATTGCCACTGAGTTGAACACGACGCTTAACGGACCCTAGGAAAAAAGCCTGAAGCCTTTCTATAACTATCATCATTTCTGCAAGTTTATAGAGTTTCCAGAGGCATGTAGTTTAGGAAGTGTATGCCACTTCTGCTTCCAAAACTGTCTTAAACTGGGAGATCTAGAAAACACTGTCCACCATGGAGAGCCATTATGGCTTTTGTCATGCCACCCCATCCACCATCTGTTGCAAATAGTACTAGGTTCAGCATCACAGCAAACACAGATTACCTCAGTACAGAAATTTACAAAGGTGTGCCATACAACTTGGAATATTTCTCCAAAATATAATAACATGAAGCCTGAGGAAAAGAGGCCTGAGGCCCAACCTTCTTTTAAATACAAAGTCCATCCATGATATCTTGTTCACTCAGAAAAAGAGGCTTAAATAGAAAAATAACCAAATATTCCACATCACACTCAATCGAAATACAGAGTCCAGCTGCCTCACACAGTCTCCAAAATGGAGACAAGGGCCTATGTTTAAATACAAGGGGCCTCCACGTGGTCTTGTTGACTCCAAACAAGAGCCTTATAAAGTAAATATGCTGTGGTAGATTTAAAAAATTGCTTAATGGTTCTTTCCTACAAAGACTTTATATTGCAATAAGGTATTATCAGAACCATTGTTGTTGCTGTTTTCTTATTTTAGGGGCCATCAAGCTGACTACAACTCATAACAACCCTCTGAATAACAGGTGCTTTAACCTGCACCATCCAAGACATGGAGCCACCTCGATCCATCTGCACCTTTTCTGGGTAGGATCCTGCATTAGTCATTAACCTATCACCACCCACTGCTGTGAGGCTGATCCTGACTCACAGAATCCCTATAGAACAGAGGAGAAATGTACGATAGCATTCCAAAGACTGCCTTCCCTTTCTCTCATGAAGTGACTCGTAGTTTTGAGCAGTGGGTCACCCAAAAATTTGACCCAAAGGGTTTAATAGTTGACCCCTAAGAGCTGTCAGGTACCAGTTAGATAGCATTAGGGTGTTAGATGAAGGGGGAAGTGTGTTTGTGTGTGTGTGTGTGTGTGTGTGTGTGTGTGTGTGCAGGTTAAAGCTCATTACCTGTAAGGGGATCACAGGAAAAGAGCTGGAGGCACATGAGAGGTCCAGACTTTATCAGATGAATAGTTTAAGGCTTTAGAAAAAGAGCTCTGGTTGAAAGGTGGCATCTCAGGCAGGGATAAGTGTGGGGAGTGGTCAGGGACTATCGCTGGAGAACAGGGCATGGTGTGAAAAGGCCAGAGTTGACACAGTGGTAGGAAGAGGGGAAGAAGACAGGCTTGTCTGGGTGGTGGATCAGCTGAAATGGGCCAGAAGAGATGTGAGAGAAGGAAGTGCCACTAATCCTATGAATCTGAACTTTATTTATATGGATATTTCTATTAAATAAAATAACTAGCATCCAAACCGAAAACGCTGGGTTACACAGGGTTGCACAGTGAGCAAGATGAGTCAGTCAGGCTCACCAGGTTTTCAGTAGCTGCAATACGCAGTGGCCAGAAGTGTCCTTATGCTGAGAATCTGAGGATTGAAGTGTCTGATATACCATGGAGGCTGTGATATGGGTTCAGGCATGGGAAGCTTCCAGAACCCTGGCTGAATCACTGGCTGGATATCTGGCCAAAAAGAGAGAAATATGGAGGAAAGTCAAAGGCAACCACCCAGACACGAAGATAAGAAATACACTCAAGCTAGGAGCTTCCTTATTTATAGAGACCAGGCAGAAAGCCAGCGCTGGATGTGACTGGAGCATTCCTACTATTTCAGGTCCAGTGTGGGCTTCTTTATTAGAGGCTTCACTCAAGATTCTGAGGCTCAGGGTGAAGAAATAAATATCCCACCCCAAGAGGTACTCTGAAGAGGGAGCCTTGAGGAGGTGATTATCTTCGAAACTATCCACACCGTATCTAGAACATCTTATCGATCTGGGCTTTGTCTATTTTTATGTGTAATGTACCTAGGAATTAGCCACTCATGCTGTTGTCAGATGTCCTCTGGTCAAACATGACTCATAATCACCCTATGGAAAACAGATCAGGATTTTGCCTTTTTCTGGGACTTTTTTTTTTATAGAATACCATAACTGCTTAGCAGAAGTGGGGTTTCTAAAAAATAGAGTTTGTAATGAAAGTTTATAGAGAATTTAGGTTTCCATTCATTCTTTGTTGCATATTTTACCTCTTTCATACCCTCACTCCAAGTTTGCTTTTCTCTTTGAATTAAAAAAAAAATCCTTCATTTTTACACCATCTCACCCCAGTCCACTTTACTATACAGCTCTTTGTCTAGACTCTTGTCATACAAAGAATACATTATCATATATTCCATTTAAAAAGTTTTCTCCCTTATCTGTTCTGATGTAATGTGTATTATTTCTTCCCTCTTTTCTTAGTTTCTCCCCAACCCCGATGTCTGTTCTGTTTGACAGCAGTGGCACCATGCAGTATTTGTCCTTTTGTGACTGATCTATTTCACTTACCATAATGTCCTCCAGTGTCCTCATTTTGTATACTATTTCATGAGTTCCTTGTTTTTCAATGCAGCACAGTATTGCATTGTGTGAATATACCACAGCTTTTCTATCCATTTGTTTATTGATCAATGCAGTATAGTATTGCATTGTGTGAATATACCACAGCTTTTCTATTCATTTGTTTGTTGATGGGCATTTGGGTTGTTTCTATATCTTTGCTATTGTGAGCAAAGCAGTAAGAAACATAGGCATACATATATCTACTTCGTTGGCAGTTCTGGTTCCTTTAGGGTATATTCCCAGAAGTGGAAATGCTGGGTCAAAAGGTATTTCTATTTGCAAGGTTTTGAGAAGGCGCCTTTCTTAGAGCTAGGAGTTTTAACATTTCTTCCTGCATTTCCTTGCCATCTCAATGTCTTCTATGGTGAAGTGTCTGTTCATATTCTGTGCCAATGTTGCTATTGAGTTTTTTACTTTTATCTTGTAGTAGTGCTCGAATATTATATACATTCTAGATATAAGTCCCTTGTTAGAAATGTCATTACCAAGTATTTTTCCAACTCTGTAGCTTTCTTTTCTGCCCTGTTGGAGAAGTTTTTGGATTTGCATAGGGGTTTGAGTTTTAGAAGGGGCCATTGATCTATTTTATCCTTTCCTGGTTGTAGGTTTCTTTAGGATGCTTGGAGGACTGTTCATGTTGTGAATTAGGACCTTTAAAGTTCTTCCAAGCTTTTTTCTATTGAAGTTTATAGTCCTTGGTTTTAGTCCTAGGTCCTTGATCCATTCTGAGTTGGTTTTTGTGTATGGTTTGATGTGTACGTCTTGAGTTATCTGCATAATACCACTTTGTTGATAAGTAGTTCTTCAATTCTGAGGCCACATGTTTCTTCAAGTCATCCAGTTTGTCCAAAGATTTGCCCAGTATTCAGATTAAATGGGTAGAACGGATGCAATCTTGACAAACTTTTTTTTTTCAATTATAAATCATGCTTTGTTTCTTGTTGTGTTTGAACAACAGCTTCCTGGTGCATAGCTAAGTTTCACATAAACATATTAAGTGTTCTAAGATTTCTATTATCTTCAATGTTATCCATAATTTATTAAGACTCATGCAATCAAATACCTTTAATAAAATGCAATGAATCATAATTTTGGTGCTCTCCACCTTCCTTTAAGATTCATCTCACAATGGCTGATATTCTTTAGTTCATGACCTCTTCTGAATTTATCTTGAATTTCTGAAGTCTCTTGTCAATGAGAGGAAGTATAGTAATCCTTCTGTACCGGTATGTAGTTTCTTTAGAGTTTGCCTGTCCTTTTATGAGAATGGTGTGCTGCAAGCTACTACTACTATTGTGCTGTTTCTTCCTTTCTTGATGTCTATCAATGTTTGTTTTTGCATTTTCAGAGGCCAAGCATAAATCATACTCGACTTTACAGGACCTACCAAATATTCAGAAATGAACTATCTCCAGTTCTGTCTCATGTTTTTAAAATAAAGGAAGAAACAATTCCAGAATCATTGTACGAAGCATGCATAACCCTGATAGCAAAACCAGGCAAAGACCTCTCTCTCTTTTTTTCTCTCTCTCACACACGTACACATAAATCTCACTAAAAACCATAGACCAATATGTCCCAAAAACATTACTACAAATACTCGTAACAAAATCCTAGCCAATAATCCAACTGTGGTGTTTTGTTTGTGTGTACGGGTTAAGGAGATTTTGGGGGGTTTTGTTCTGAACCCTTAAAACCCAGTTCACATGCAAAACTTTCTATGGCTTGAAGACTGGAATCACTATTCTCTTTCCGTTACTGCAGGATTGAATTGTGGAGCAGATCCATGACCAGTCACTGTCCCTTCTCCCTCCTGATATTTGAAATACAAATCCAGAAAGGGGTATGTTTCTCTGGTGTGTAGATAAGGAAACGGCACTGATACTTCTAACCCAGTTCCTGTTGACACAAGCCATCTCTGGTTGAAGACAACTACCAAACTCACATGTAGCAGCCAAACATGATAAACATTTATTTGTATCACTGAAGAAATCCATACTGCCATTGTGCCGTTGAGTCAGTTTATGTTGAAGATTGCAATCTTCAGCCTTCAGTATGGATTACATCTCAGTGTCAAGAAAACAAAGATTCTTATCACTGGACCGATAGGCAACATCATGACACATGGAGAAAAGATTAAAACTATCAACAACTTCATCTTACTTGGATCCACAATTAACTTCCTTTGAAGTTCATGGGATTATTTTAAAGTTTAGTTGTCTTTTCTACCATAATTCAAAGGCACCAATAGCCTTGAACATTCTATGGGGTAGTTATACTCTGTGGTGCAGGTTGCCTATAAATTCAATATGTTTGAAGGCAGTGGTGATACTGACTCCTGATAAGTATCCTTCACTGAGCTCATTCTCTGATAGTTTTTGATTGCCACTGAGTTGAACACAACTCTTAACGGACCCTAGGAAAAAGGCCTGAAGACTTTCTATAGCTATCATCATTTCTCTAAGTTCATAGAGTTTCCAGAGGCATGTAGTTTAGGAAGTGTATGCCACATCTGCTTTGAAATCATTCTTAAACTGGGAGATCCACAAAACACTGTCCACCATCGGGAGCCTTTATGGCATTTGTCACCCCGTCTCCCCCATCCCTTGCAAATGGCACAAGGTTCAGCATCACAGCAAACCACGCATTACATTACCTCAGTACAGAAATTGACAAAAGAGTCCTGTACATTTTAGAAGTTTTTCCAAAATATAATAACATGAATCCTGAGGGCCACAAGCCTAAGAGCTCAACCAACTTTTAAATACAAGGGCAGTCCATGGGGTCTTATTGACTCTATACAAGAGGCTTAAATGGAAATATAATCAAACATTCCACAGGACACTCAAACAGCACTAGAGCACCCACAATATAGAGTCCAGTTGCCTGACTCAGTCTACAAAAGGAGACGAGGGCCTGTCTTTAAATACAATGGGCCTCCATGAGGTCTTGTTGACTCCACACAAGAGGCTTTAATAATGAGTATGCTATGGTAGATTTAAAAAAATGCTTAACAATTCTTTTCCACAAAATGTTTCTATTTGTTGTTGTTATTTTTAGATGCCTCAAGCTGACTATAATTCATAGCAAACCTATGAATGACAGGTGACCTATCGTACATCATCCAAGACATTCAGCCACCTTGATACAACTGTACCTTTTCTGAGCATGATCCTGAATTAGTCATTAAGCTATCACCACCCACTGATGTCAGGCTGATCCCGACTCACAGAAACCGTATAGAACAGAGTAGAAAGACTGCCTTCCCTTTCTCTCAAGAGGTGACTAGTGGTTTTGAGCAGTGGGTCACCCAACAATTTGCCCCAAAGGGTTGAATCATTGACCCCTAATAGCTGCCAGGTACCAGTTAGATAGGAGTAGGGGTGTTAGATGAAGAGTGTCTATGTGTGTGTGTGTGTGCGCGTGTGTGTGTGCATGCGCGCGCAGGTTAAAGCTCTTTACACATCCAGAGGTGTTTTATATGAAAGGGAGTTTTCAAAAACCTGAAAAGGGATCCCAGGACAGGACCTGGAGGCACATTAGAGGTCCAGACTTTTTCAGATGAATAGGTTAAGGCTGTAGAAAAGAAGTTCTGGTTGAATGGAGGCATCTTAGGCAGGTTTGAGTGCGGGGACTGGTCAGGGACTATCCCTGAAGAACAGGGCGTGGTATGAAAATGCCAGAGTTGACACAGTGGTAGGAAGAGGGGAAGAAGGCAGGCTTGTCTGGGTGGTGGAGCAGCTGAGGTGGGCCAGAAGAGACGAGAGAGAAGGAAGTTTCAGCAATTTCTCAGAATCTAGCCTATGTTTATATAGATACTCTGGTTGAACAAAATCTCTGGTATCCAAAGAGAGTGTGTTGGGATATACAGAAAGTGAGATCAGCCAGTCAGACTCACCATGGTATCAGCAGCTGAAGTATGAAGTGGCCTCTGGTGTCCTTATGTTGAGAGTCAGGGGATTGCAGTGTCTGATATACCATGGAGGATGTGGTATGCTTTCAGGCATGGGAAGCTTCCAGAACCCTGGCTGAATCATTGGCTGGATAGCTGGCTTAAGGATAAAGAAATACGGAGGAAAGTAAAGACATCCATCCAGACACCAAGATAGAAAATAATACGAATCTAGGAGCTTGCTTATTACACGAACAGGGCAGACTGGCAGCACTGGATGGGAAAATAACATTCTTTATTAGTGGCTTCAATCATGGCTCAGAGTTTCAGGGTGAGGAACTGAATATCCCACCGTAAGAGGTACACTTAAGTCCAAGCCTTGTGGAGGTCATTGGCTTTGAAACTTGCCAAACTATATCTAGAAAATTATCTATCTGGGCTTTGTCTATTTTTATGTATGTTGTACCACAGAAGTCCCAACTCTCGCTGTTGTCAGATGCCTTCTGGTCAAATATGACACATAACCACCTGAACAACAGCTCTGACCCTTGCCTTATTCTGGGACATTTCTGTTTGTTGTTGTCATTTTAGAGTTCCCATAACTGAGAGCCATTGCTTAGCAGAATTAGGGTTTTGGGGGTTGTTGTTTTTTTAAATAGATATTTTAATGAAAGTTTATAGAGAACTTTGATTTGCATTCATTGATTTTTGCACATTTTCCTCCCTGCATACCCCCTCCTCCCAATTTGCTTTTCTCTTTGAAAAAAAAAAATGCTTTCATTGTTATTCAATCTCAATCCAGTCCACTTTACTGTGCAGCTCTTAGTCTGGACTCTTTTCATAAAAATAATACCTTATCATATATTCCATTTCAACAGTTTTGTCCCTCATATGTTCCAATGCAGTGTACATTATTCCTTCCCTCTTTTCTTAGTTTCTGCCCAAACCAAGTATCAGTTCTATTTTACAATAGTAGGATGATTCATTATTTGTCCTTTTGTGACTGATAGATTTCACTTAACATAATGTCCTCAAGGGGTCCCCACTTTGTATACTATTTCCTATGTTTCTTATTTTTCAATGCAGTATACTCTGGCATTGGGTGAATATACCACAGCTTCTGTATCAGTTCATTTGTTGATGGGCTGTTAGGTTCTTTCCAACTCTTTGCTATTTTGAGCAAAGCAGCAATAACCATGGGCATGCATATATCTGCTTTGGTGGCAGTTCTGGTATATTCCCAATAATGGAATTTCTGGGTCAAATGGAATTTCTATATTAAACTTTTTGAGAAGCCGGCATTGTGCCTTCCATAGTGGTTGCACCATTTTAAACTCCCATCAACAGTGAATAAGGGTTCTAGTGTCTCCGCAACCTCGCCAAAATTTGTTGTTTCCTGGTCTATTGAGTATTGCTATTTCTACTTACCTCTCTTAGCTAGGGATTTTGAACATTTCTTCATGCATTTGTTCTCCATCTTAATGTCTTCTTGGGTGAAGTGTCTGTTCATATAGTGTGCCCATTTTGTAACTGGGTTATTTACTTTTGTCTTGTAGTGGTGCTCAAATATTCTATAAATTCTAGATATAAGTCACTTATCAGAAATGTCATTACCAAGTACTTTTTCCAACTCTGTGGCTTTCCTTTTTACCATGTTGGAGAAGTTTTTGGTTGTGCATAGCGATTTGACTCTTAGAGGGTTCCATTCATCTATTTTATCTTTTCCTTGTTGTAGGTTTTTTTCAGGATGCTTGGAGGACAGTTCATGTTGTGAATTAAGACTTTTAGAGTTCTTCTAAGCTTTTCTCTATGGAAGTTTATAGTCCCTGGTTTTAGTCCTAGGTCATCTACCCACTTTGAGTTGGTTTTTGTGTATGGTGTGTGGTGTAGATCTTGCTTGAGATTACTACCTATAGTTTTCCAATTTGGCCAACGCATTTGTTAAAAAGGCTGTCGTTTTCCCCACTTAACTGATTTCATCTCCTTGTCAAAAATCAATTGACCATAGGTAGATGGGCTTATTTCTGGGTTCTCAATTCTATTCCATTGATCTATGTGTCTGTCATTGTACCAGTACCTTGCTGTCTTGACCATCATGGCAGGGTAGACTTTGAAATCAGGCAGTGAGATACCTCCTACCTTGTTTCTCTTTTGAAGGAGTGCTTTGCTTGTTGGGAGTCTCTTTCCATTCCCATTGAAATTGGAGTTTGCCTTTCCATTTCATTGAAGAATGGAATTGGTATTTGTATTGCGATTGCATAAAACGTGTAAATAGACTTTGGTAGTATTGCCATTTTTATAATATTGAGTCTTACCCTCAACCAGGTGGATTGATTCAATGACTGCTGCAATGGGCTCTAGTAGATCAGGAAGTGTGTGAATGGCACAGAGTAGTACGGGTTTTATGAAGATCTTTTGTTCATAGACTTGTTGTGAGTCGTACTTGAGTGGACAGCACCTTAAAATAGCATAAACAATCCCCTTGACAGTAATCTCTAGTTTTATGGGATATGGTTTGAGAATACACTTTGTATTATTTCAATGTTTTTAATTCGTTGATACTTGCTTTGTGTCTTAACATGTAACCAACTGTGGAGATTGTTCCATGAGCTCTTCAGAAATAAAATTGTTTTTCTTTTGTCAGTAAAAAAAAAAAAAATTAAAAATTGAGCCTTCCTATCCAAGAGTAAGATATAGTCTCCCATTAATCCAGGTCTGTTTTTGTTTCTTGTGGTAATGTTTGTAGTTTTCTTAGAATAAATCATTTGTGTCTCTAGTTAGATTTGCTCCCAAGTATTTAATCTTATGACTTACTTACTATTGTGATAGGTTTTGTTTTTCTAGCTCCAGTTCTTTATTCTCTTTGTCACTGTAGAGAAATCCAATGGATTTTTAATGTTTATCTTGTATGCTGCCACTTTGCTGAATTGGTCCATATGTCCCTGAGTTTTCTTGCTGAGTCTTTCTGGTTTTCTTAGTATACTATCATATCATCTGCATACAGAGATAATTTTACCTCATCTTTGCCAATTTGGATGCCTCTTATTTCCTTCTCTTGTCTTGTTGCTATTGCTGAGCCTTCCAATACATTATTGAATAGGGGAGGTGATAGAGGGCATGCTTGGCTAGTTCCTGTTCTCAAAGGTAATGCCTTTAATCTCTCTCCTTTCAGAACAATGTTGGCTCTTGAGTTTGCATATATACTTTTTACTATGTTGAGGACATTCCCCTCTATTCCTATTGTGTTGCTTGTTTTAATCAGGAAAGCGTGTTGGGTTTGTCAAAGGTCTTTATCAATTGATAAGATTTTGTGGTTCTTGCTCTTTGCTTTGTTAATGTGATGAATTACACTGATTATTTTTCTTATGTTGAACCATCCTTGCATACCTGTTATGAATCTTACTTGGTCATGGTGAATTACTTTTTTGATGTATCATTGGATTCTATTGACCTGAATTTCATTCAGGATTTTTCATCTAGTTTTTTAGAGATATTGGCCTATAGTTTCCTATTTGGGTGGTGTATGTACCTATCAAAGATGGTTAATTCATAAAATGAGTCTGGGAGAATTCTATCATTTTCTATTTTCTGAAATAGTTTATGTAGAATTTGTGACACTTCTCTGAATTTTTTATAAAAATCACTCTTAAAACTATCTGAACCAGGGCTATCGTTTGCTGGAAGTTGTTTATTATCTTTTCAATTTCTTCTTTTGTAATGGATCTGTTGATTTGTTCAGTTTCAGTTTGTGTCATATTAGGTAGTTTGTGAATTTCTAAATATTTGTCCATTTCTTCTAGGTTTTCATATTTGTTTGAATATAGTTTTTCATGATATTCCATTGTTAGCCTTTTTTATTTTAGTTGGTTCTGTTATGACATTGCCTATATCATTTCTTATATGGATTATGTATGTCTTTTCCTTCTTTTCCTTTGTTAGTTTTGGTAGTGCTTTGTCAATATTACTGACTTTTTTGAAGAAGCGCTTGCTGATTTTGTTGATGTTTTCAATTGTTTTTGTGTTCTATTTCATTTATTTCTTCCATAATTTTCATCATTTAAGGATTTTTAGAGGCTTTTGATTTTCTTGCTGTTCTTTTTCAATTTGTTGTAGATGTTGGGTTTGAGAATCAATGGTCATTTCCCCTCCATTTTGATGTGTTTGCTTATTGTTGTAAATTGACCTTTGATTACCACTTTGGCTGTTTCTAGATGGCTTGGTAAGTGGTGTTTTCACTGCCATTTGTTTCAAGAAACTTTTTAATTTCATTTTTTATTTCTTCTACTACCCACCTATGTTTAAGCAAGTTGGTTGATTGTGTAGTTTAATTCTTTAGCATCTTTTTTGAGATTCTTTCTGTTCTATTTTTCTTAAGATTGGTGTATTGAAGTCTGCAACTGCTATACTGTTGTTGTTTCTTTCCTTTTTCAGTTTTGTTAATGTTTGTTTATATATTTTGCCACTCTATATTTGGTGAATAGATATTTATTATTGTTTTGTCCTCTTGTTCTATTGGCAATTTAGTCATTATGTAGCGACCTTCCTTGTCTTTTGTGGTGGTTTTTGCAATGAAATCTATATTATCAGAGATTAATATTAACTCATGTTTTTTTTCTGGTTGTCTTTTCCTTGATATATTTCTCCCACCCTTTTATTTTTAGTCATTTCTTCACTTTGCAGGTCTGTCCCCCATAGACAGCATATTGATGGATTTTGTTTTTTCATCCCATCTGCTAATTTTTTTTTCTCTTCAGTGGTGCATTTAAACTATTCACATATAGTGTAATTGTTGAGAGCCAACGTTTCATTGCTATTATTTTGTTGAGGTCTTTTTGGTGTTGTTGCTAGTTTCTTTGGTCCATCCTGGTTTCTGTGATACCTCTGTTAGAAGGATGTCTGTCAGTGTTTCCTGCAATCCTGCTCATGTTTTTACACATTCCCTTAGGTAATGTTTTTCTGAGAATGTCTTGATCTCTCCTTCATATTTGATGGACAATTTTGCTGGGTAGATTATTCTTGGATGACAGTTGTGTTGTTGAGGGTTCAACATATGCCATTCCATGGTCGTCTTGCTCACATGGTTTCTGCTGAGAAATCAACACTTCACCTTATGTGCTCCCATTTATAGTTTACTCTCTGTTTCTCCCTTGCTGCTTTCAGAATTCTCTCCTTATCTTTCGTGCTTGTAAATTAGATGATGATATGCCACAGTGTTTTTCTTTTGGGGTCTATTTTATATGGTGTTCTCTCAACTTCTTGAATATGTATTCTCTCAGGCTATATTGTGTCTGAAAAATGTTTCTCTAGTAATTCTTTCACCACTTTTTTAGTGCCTACTCTGGGATTCCAATTACGTACATGTTACCTCTCTTCTTGGTGTAACACATTATTCTTCAGTTTTCTTCTTTTTCCATCTTTTTTATTCTGCCTTTTTGTCCTAACAGAACAGTGATAACAATTTTAGCTTCTTTTCACTGGTACTGTGTTCCTTCTCTTCATCACTGTTTATGTGCCCATCCATTATGTTCACAGAGTCTGAAACATTGGTATTCACATTTTGGATTTTTTTTTTGTTTTTCCAGAGTTTCTAATGCCTCCTTTTTTTCCATCTGCATTGTTTTGGATTATTTTTTTAAGTTCCTCCTGTTTTTTGCTTGCAATGTCCTGTAATTTTTCAATTTTGTCTTTCTTTCACTAAAAATATTTAATCATTGTTCTATTACATTCTGTGTCAGAAAGTCCCTCAGACTTTCTGGCTTGAGGAAAGCCATTAATATTGTGTTGCCTTTGGGGGTTGACATGTTGCTTTTGGCTTATGTAATGTGGAGGTAGCCTGCCTCTTATGTGACAGTGCTATGGTAGAGGTTGTTCATGCCTTAGAAAATAGCAGGTTATCGATCTGAAGTCACTGCTCCAGAAGAGGTCTAGGCAGCTACCCTGCCTGTGTTTCTCTCTGAACTTCTGACTCAGGTGAAGATGTGCTTTAGTTCAGGGGAGAAAAGGCCTGTGAAAGTAGTCTCCTCTGTCTCACAAGTACTGTAGCTAGGCCAGTCTAAGGTACTCCAGCCTTAGGCAGTTAATTGACTGGACTTGAGGAGACACACAGAGGCAGGCCTTCATGATGACCTGAATAGAAAGCCAGGAAAGCTTGGTTTTAACTTCAAGAACTGGGTGTCCTGCTTCACTCAATCTCCAGCTGTCTCACTCTCTTCTGCTTGAGCTTAAGGTGTCCTACGTATTCTAACTTGAGATTGGAAATGTCAGTTAGACTGAAAGTCTTCTGCGCTAGTGGATGGGCAAAAGATCAAAAAGGGAAAAAAGAGGACTACTTATCTAAATAAGAGGTAACCAATAGCTTGATATTCACATTTTTCCTGGACCAGACAAGACTCTGAGTCCTCTTTTTCCAATAAAATATGACAGCAGGTATCCACAGGAAAGCTTTTGGACTCTTGAGATGAGACAGTTGAAATAATCAAAGAAACAGTTGACAAGTATTGAATGCTTCATGTGTACTAATTGCTAAACTTAGACTTTACAAGTGCTACCTTGTCTAGTACCACTAAAGAACAATGATGCAGGTCCTGACATTTCAGAATGTTAACCCTTCAATAAATTCTGGTAAATTTATTTCTGAGTTTTGGAGATTTTACACATATAGGATCATTTTAACTAAACGTTGAAATACTTTTACTTTGCCTATTTTGAATGCCTTTCATCTCCTCTTCTTGACTTATTGCTCTGGTGAGAACTTCCAACAAACTATTGAATAAGAGTGGCAATAAAGGGGATCATTGTCTGAGAGTAATGTTGACTCTTGGGTATATATATATATACTTTTAATTGTGTTGAGGACTTTTCCTTCTCAATTTAGTTGATCATTTCTGTCATGAAACAGTGTTGAATTTTGTCAAATGCCTTTTCTGCATCCACTGATGCATTGACATGATCAAGTAATTATTCATCTTTGTTTTCTTTATATGGTGAATAGTACTGGTTGTCTAATGTTTCACTATCCTTACATAATTGATATTAATCCCCTTTGATCAGAATGAATGTGATTATTTGCTTTTATACACACACATGCACTGTCCCTCCACAGTCCCAAGCACGACACCCCTCTCCAATGATTGGTCCCTCCTTAAAGCATGTCTAAAGTAAGTAAGATGAAGCTTCAAAATCCTTGCCTCCATGAGGCAGCCCAGTTTTACCCTCTCTGTGATGAACTTGTTTGTGTGTTTAGCAGTCCAGAATAAATTCAAGAATCTTCTCCAGTACCACAGCTCAAAAGCATCAATTCTCCCTCTATCAGCCCTAGTCATTGTCCAGATGTCTGACAAATAGCAAGTGATTGCAAAGACCATGGATTGCATCAGGTGCACCTTGGTCTCCAGAGTGACATCATTGTTCTTCAGTATTTGGAGGGGTCCCTAACAGTGGAATTTCCCATCACAATATGTCTTTGGATTTCCTGGCTGCTGGTGCCAAGAGTATTGACTGTACAGCCAAGCAAAGTCAAGCTGTTACCAGTCTCCATCTCTTCAATATCCATCAAATGTTGGCAATAGGCCCAGTAGTAAGAATATTTGTTTCCTTATATACTAACACACACACACACACATATACACAGATATACACACACAATTCTACTGGATAGATACTATTTTAAATATCTATATTTTATTGATAATGAAACTGAAGCACAGTTGTTCAAAGTGATATAGTCAAAGCTTTGATCTTTCAGAAGCATATCAGGAGGATTGTTTTCCAGTGTGTCTCTGGATGGATTCGAAGTACCAATCCTCTAGTTTGTAATCAAGTGTTTAATGTTTGTGCCACCAGTGAAATAACATGACAGCAGTCTGTAGAATTGCTCTGTTTTGACATAATGATTCTATAGACCACTTTGCAGACTCTCTAGAAATTCTTTTTGGTTTTGAATACCACTGAGTCAGAACAAACCATAGGTGATCCTCCAGTGGGTTTTGAGAGGCTATAATTTTTCAGGAGAGAAGACACTCATTCTAACAGCTCAAACAGCAGCTGGTGAATTCTGTCTGCCTTTGTTTTGGACGTACATCTCCTTACCATTAGACGACCAGAGCTGTCCTAGTTTCCCAGTATGCAGATAATTGCTTCTTGAGAAGACTGTTTTGCAGGCTGGTCTGGTCTTCAAGCAAAAAATGGAGGACCTCATACACAACCCCTATTCCTCCATCTCTATCATCAATGGCCCACTTAACTCCTTCTTTAAAGAAGTAGTACCAGCACACAGGCTGGAAGAGGTAGTCCAAGCCTTTACCTAATTGAAAAGGGTCTCCAGAAACTGAGGTGAACCTGAAGCTCTTGTTGCAGAAGGTCAATGACTCTACTCTTCAAAATGGATAAAAGCTTAACATCAAGAAGACAAAGATTGTCACCACTAGTCCAATTTGCAGCACGTTGATGGATAGCGAAGTTGGTCTGAATCATGTGTAATATGTTACTGAGGCTCAAAAACTGACACTGGGCTGATGCTCAAGAGTTGGTCTGAATCATCAGCTACTCTGTTGGATAAAGATGGGGCAGTCTGCTCTGGTAAAGATTGACAATCTAGGACAAATTTACAACCAATGGACAAATCCAGTCTGTCCTACAGGGTAACCGTGAATAGAAATTGACTCTATGACAGTGTTTTTGCTTGATATTTATTACTTGTGTTTGAAACATTGGAATGATTATCAAAAGACTGGTTGTTGAAAGACAGCAACTATTCCACAGGAGTAGTTAACAGCAACAACAACATTATGGTTTTGAGGTCTTTCTGGTCTCCCGGCATGCAGTTCGTTGGTTCCAGGATAGACTCATTTCCAGGGTTCTTTGTGTCAGCGTGGGCATCCAGTGAAGCTCTGGGCTCCCAGAGGAGGTGCAGCCAAGAACACAAAGGAGACTCACCCACCTTGACTTGACAGATTTCCACCTTCCCCATTAACACCAACAAACTATGATGATGTATTTAGATTGTTTATTTATAGTAATGGGATGTAAGAATACCCACAATTTTATAGAAAAGGATTAAAAGGTTATATCTCGTTTCTGCTAGCAGGGTTGGATCCATCTGTCTCAAGAGAATTTTACATTTAGCAATTGTGTCAATAGATTGGGTAGATTTCCATAGATGTGCGGGTACTTTTCCAGGGCATATAGGAAGCCACCTAGGATTGTGCTTGCTTGAGAAGTTCCAAAATTGAAGGAATGAGCTGGGGAGAGAATGACAGGATTTAATGAATGCTGGGGCACCAATCATAGACCTTCATTGCACGTCATTCTCTTGTGTGTTTTTACCACTATGGCAGCCAGCTTGCAGGGAAGACAATGTTCCAGGGTCCTTCAGCTGCTCAGAATGTTGATTCTACTGACTCTTTTCTTCCAGGAATAAACTTCATTGCAGCCTCTTCAATTGTGATCCTATGCCCCATCCCCAAATGATTACTACCACCCCCCGTCATGGTGATATATTGGGTTTGCTTATGTGTTGCTATGATGCTGGGAGGGTGGCCACTGGAACAGGAATACTACCAACATACTGAGGACTCAATCCAGGCACCACCATCAATCACTGATATCCATACAACAAATAACACAAAGTTTCTGGGAGTTTCACAGACATAAACCTCTACCCTTCACTGTTTATTATAGCTCAATGTAAAGAAAAGTTTGGCATTGTAACAAATTTGGTTTCTCTGAATCCATAATCAGTATATGTGGAAGCTTCAACATATGTAGAAGCTGTACAGTGAATCAGAAAGACTAAAAAAGACTTGATGCCTTTGAACAGTGTGTTGTCCAAGAATACTGAATATCCCCATGGACAGTCAACAGAAGGAACAAATCTTTCTAGGAAGATGTGCCGTCTTAGCGCCCCTTAGAAGAAAGGAAGGTGGGGCTCTGTCTGGGATATTTTGGGCATGTTATCAGGAGGAACAAATCTCTAAAATAGGAAATCATAATTAGAAAAGTGGACAATCAATAGCAAAAATAAATAATTTCAATGAGATGTGTTGCCACACTGAGAGCAACAATTGGGCTTAAGCAGTGAGAGGGTGTGAGAATGGTGAGAGTCCTGGCATTGATTGGTCCTCGTGTGTGTAGGGTTTTAATATGAGAGCAGACAAGAGTGTTCAACAACACAGCACTCCACTGTGCCCCTCTCTGCTGTGCAAAGCCCCAATCCCTTCAACCTTCATTTGTGCAGGTGTACATGCATACTTCACGGTCTCCTCTGTACCCATCACACAAGATCCCTGCCTCACTTTGTCTAGAATGTGCAGTCCATCCCTATGTCCCATTCCTCCCTCAGTCAACACTTACAAGCTGTGCTGAAGCATCCATCTGTTGCATTCTGCCAGTGGAGGATATTCACAAGCCAGTGGGGTTTGTAAAATTCATGGAATCCAGCAGCTCCACAAAACATGACTGAAAAAAAAAAAAAGAGAAACAGGTCCTACTGCTTGGCTGGCCTCCTAGGTCGACCTCTTCCACCCAAGCCCATCTCCTGCCTCTTCCACCAGGGTCCTGTCAGTCCAGAAAATGACACATGAAAAACTAGCTGGAAGAAGCCTCCATAGCTCCACTCTCACCACAGAGGCTTTTGCATTTGGGCTCTGCCTCTTCTTTATGGCCTAGGTCAAGGATGTCCAAGGGCTGGAGACAGTAAAGTGACCTAAAAACCATGGGGTAGTACTATTTGTTAGATGGAGGGAGAGGGAGAAGAAAATGGGAAAGATATGGCAGGAATCTGAAAAGACAATGTAATGGGAACATAGTTCCATGGTGAATGTTTTCAGAAAACACCATGAATGGGAATGATTGTATGAAGCACAAGGAGAAGGAAGGATTGTGTTAAACACAATGTTTAAATTTTGTACCCATATCAATTGAAAAAAATTAAAAAAATAAAAGTAGTTCATGCAAAATACTAATATTGAATACTTCTTACAATACCAAATATTTTAATGAGCTATATAAATGGTCTTTGAAAAAAATTTTTTAAAAAAGAATGAAGACAAAGAAAAGGAAAAAAAAAAATAAATGGCCTTTGGAAGTATATTCTTAAAATCCTGTATTTTAAAAACAATATTTTAAATGGAAACAACATTTGAAAATATAATCTCCCTGATTTGGCCATTTTACATATTTAGAAACTCCAAGGCTTCCCTTCCAATCTCATATCTGAGTCTTTCAGTCTGCCTTTGTTCCATTAGTCTGTCTGATGTTTAATAACTGGGACAGTTTAGGAGGCAGGAAGGACCTCTCTTAGTGATGGCTGATAAAATACGGAATACACTGAGTTATCTTGGACTTTCTAGAGTCCCTTTTTACTATAGTAAAAGCTATGAAATCCAGAGTTGTGATATAAGGCCTTTCTGAAAATGAAAAAAAAAAGTTGTCAATTAAATCAATTGGTAGAAAGGCAATAAAATTTAACCCTGTGGAATTTGGAAAGTGGTTTGGCCTGCAAACCAAAGCTAGTTTCCACTGTATAAATCCATCTCATGAGATACTGAAAAACATTTTTCTCAAATAAGTTTTTATCTTCAAGTGGAATTTAAATCCAACTGGAAATCAGGTATTTTCACTTGCTAAAAAGGAAAATACTACACACACACACACACACACACACACACACACACACACAAGCACATTTGTACACACATTATACTGCGTGTGTCCAGAAGATGTTTGCTACTATGTCCACATGTGTGTACACATATATACCTATCTGTGGTTCTACAAGTTCAAACATGGAGACTCTGCTACTTTGAGCGAGAAGTGAGGGACTTACTGCTTTCCAGAAAATCACTGCGGAAGGAACTGTGGTAGTTAAACCTTTCAATTTGAGCATTCATGTCCATCAGGTTGGAACAGACTCGGTTCAGGTAGTCTTGGGTGTGTTCGTACATCCCGTTTGTGCATCCAATCTGGAGGACAAACACCCAGAGACAGGGCAGTCAGCACCAACGACAGACAAAGGCTGCCACCGCTCCTGGGAAGAACTTGCATTCTCAGGTGGTAGGCTGAACCAGGGCAGGCCTTCGCCCTAAAGGATTTATCTGTATCTCTACTCCCACCTTGTTGGAACTTTGTCATTCTCTAACTTCTCTGAGTGAGAGAGAGGAGAGTTCAAGTGCTGACCCCACCGTGCCCTACACACTTGATCTTGGCCAGCTCAGCATTCTGAGTCAGGGACAGCACAGTGATGCCAGAAGGACAGGACTTGAGAAGCGTCTTTACAAAGTTCTATCGTCCCCTGTCATCAGCCCTGATGAGCTGCTAAAGAAGCATTATGCTTACACTGAAAAAATGATGAAATTATTGAAACTTCAACCCTTAGCTGCCGTCAATCCATCTCATTCAAAGTACTCATCTTTTCTTACTGGACTTCTATTTCGCTAAGCACAGTATCCATTTCCATGAGCTAACTCATCCTGATCCCATCACCACAGGACATGAGACAAGCCTTGGCTTCTCAGAAGTAAGCAGATTCTCGCGAGATTTTTGGTCACTTCCTTAACTGCATCATTGAGGATGCTTACAGCATAGTCTGTGGTACCTGTTTGTTCTCCCATACACCTTGGTCACCTCACACTTACCATTTTGGAGGAAAGGAAGAACAGCAGCTGCTGGATTTTCTGGTCATGTGAGTTGGCAGGCGTGGTCATCAATTGCCTGCAGACGTCTGAGTACGTACAAGACTCGCTGTTACCTCTATTAGGGAAAAAAAATGCTGTATGTCATTAGAAAGGAAATTGAAGTCATGGAGTTGCCCATCCATGTCTACAACTCCTCTGTGTATGATCATATGCTAGTAACTACCCTCCTCAGGTCCCTCCCATCAAGTTGATTCTGATGAAACAATTCTATAGGAGAGAAATTCTACAAAGTTGTAAAACATGTGAGTCATATTTATAGGAGGTGACTGTCTCATTTGTCTTCCTCTGAGAAGCTTCTGGGTTTCGAGCCCCTATATTTCACTAAAGGTGCTGCTTTGGAAAGAGTGCTGTGGTTAAAGTGGATGAGGATGGAATGGAGATCACTCAGGGCTCTGGATGGAGTGCACGAGTGGTGTGGGTGGGCCATAAAGGATACAGTGGTGTGGACTGAAGAGGTGGGCATTGTGTTGAGTGATGAATGAGCTGAAAAGGGCCAGGACAGAGGTAGGAGGAAGTGTCTGACTCCTGGGCAACTGGACTACGTTTTACATAGACGTTTGGATTCAGATTTGGGGACCATGAGAAGGCAAGAAGAATGCTTTGGAATCTGTAGGGAATAGGGTTAGTCAGTTGAACCCACCTGTTATTCAGTAGAGTTACCAAGCATGACTCGCTGGAATCTTCCTTCACAGGTTCTAGGGGTGTTAATTCTATGGGGATTACTGTGTCTTTAGTAAGAGGCGAAGGTTGGAGAATCTTCCAGAAATCTGTCCGGGTTAACGCTTCAAAAACTGAAAGAGAAAATTCACAGTAGTGCTGGACAGGAAAAGAGCTAGGAATAACTACCCAGTGGCTGAGAGAGAAAGCTGCACGGGGTAAGTTGCAGCTCTTGATTGTGTCAAATATTAGTGTGCACTGGCTAATTCACCTTCACTCTAGGTTCTGAGATTGAGATGTAATTTAGTTAGTGCCCCACATCAAGCTGTCCCTGAGCCCTTCCACAAGACTGTGACTTCAGTCATTCCTTTGGGGATTCCATTGGTACAAATCATTCTAGAAACACATTAAAAAAAAACCTTTTTTTAAAAATAAGGAATAGATTGTAAGCTGGCTTTTGACTTTTCTTGTTTCATGTGTTGCGAAATCAACGTCAATTCAATACCAGCCTGTAGGACTAAGTAAAATGGTCCTGAATCATCTTCCAAAGATCATCTTTACTGAAACAGATGACCTGCCCTTTTAACCCCACCGTACCATAGTCGATTTGAGTTCTCCAACTTAGAGTTAGCATTTGAGCAATAAAATATAGCACCACCAGGTCTTTTGGCTTAGATAAAATGGATAGCAACACATGGAACCTTGAGATAATTTACAATTACTACTTGACTTCTTAGATTTCAGAATCTGTGGGTTTTGCTAAGGTTAATATAAGTGGATTATAATAAAAACTTAGCGATTGCAATTCCCGAGTAGCCACAGAATACAGGCTTTGCAATCTTCTTTTAACATATCAACAATTGATAATGCTGTCAGTGATAGTTCTCCTCTGCTACCCATTGAGTCACCTGAGTTGAGGTTGATGAATTAGTAATTTGGGCCCATGTCAGCCATTAATACAACCTAGTATCAGTGTTATAGATTGACCTTATACGGTGACCCCACGCTAACAAGAACAGAAACTCGAGTACCTAAGGGACCAAACATTCTAGCAAGATGTTAGTCACTGAAATAGAAGCTGTTCAGTTAGTGTCTAGATGTTCCACACACTGGTATAGACCACTATTGTAGGATGAGGAGCACAAGCATGGGAAGGCATAGCCTAGAGTAACCTGACATCCACTCTTTCACTCTGTTGGGAGGGATGATAATAAACTGTGATAGATGGAGAAAAAGACTGACGTTGTCAACTAGCTCGTTTTCGTTCATTCCACAAGCAACATGCGAATAGCACTCTAGAGACCTGGAGCCGTGGTGCACTTGGCAATGTGCTGTCAAGGACACTGTGATTACCATGGACTGCCCACACAACAAGCCAACTGCTCTTGGAGGAAGTGCAAACAGTGTCCTCAGAGGCATAAGACAGGTCAAGGCTCAGATCTCATGTTCATCCGGTCACTAGGACCCTTGACTTCCTGATTCCTAACAACAAATACATGGGAGGGAGGGACCTTCTAACCTAGAGTCAAGTTTGAGTGAAACTGTTAAACTGCAGTTAGGCTTGTCTAGGGTGGTAGGTGGTTTTGACCATCCCATGCCTCAGAGGAGGCTGTAACACACTGCATTACTATGTGGGTACTTACTGCCTAGGTTGCCAGATAAAGCCACGGACGAGTAAGAAATGGATTTGTTGACAAGCTCCTCCAGCTTTATGGAGAACATCTTCATCTTTTTGCTTATTGGCTCCATTTCTGGGTTCATGGCCCATGGCTCCATAACGCCTTTGACATACGCTAGGAGGAAACACAATGAGTTCATTCTTCCATGTGTGCAGGAGAAATATATAGTTATAACACTTACAGCATTTGCTTCAATTGCATCTCCCTCTAAAATGTACATGTACGTCCAATCACACAGTTCCTCTCTCTGTGACCATTAGTGGTTGTAATGCTGCCCCTCAAAATATATTGTTTTAAATCCTAAACTCTGTTTTGATGACAATACCATTTGGAAATAAATTCCTTATGCCATATAAATGGGCATTTTTACAGGATGCGTCTTCAGTCAATCTCCTTTGAAAGAGAAAAGAAATTAAACAAGCAAATGAATGTTCAGCTATAAGGAAAGACAGAGGCCCGGTAACAGCATGGACACCTGGGAGTCACACAGCAAAACTTGAAATAGCCAACAGTCAAAGTTAAATCAGCTCACAGTGTGATGCTTCTTTCCTGCCTCACCCTAGTCCATGCTGGTAGATGGGGGTGCAGAGGTAAGCCTGGGGGCTCTCTGGAAGTAAGCCTGGCTTACGAGGTTTACAGTGAGAAATGTGAGGAGACCACATAGTTGTGAAGTCAAGGTGTGGCTCCAGGGAGCGAAGCTGATTTGTCCTGTAACCCAACCTCCTGTGGAACCCTGAGTTTCCAAGTGTGAGAAAACTCTGCCACCATCAGAGGTGATGGGTGGTTTGGGAAATCCACTGCCCAGATCCCAGCTGATGGCAGGGACACCGCATCATCTTGAGTCTTCCAAAGCACAACAAGCACTACTCTGTTCTCTCTGCACCGCCAGGGAAATTTCGCTGGAAGCAGAGGAAGCTCAGGTTGGAAATCAGTCTTGAAGGTCTCTAGTCTCTGGACTGCATCCTGCCATGAGATTGGTCACCCTATAAATGCCCATGAAATGTCACACTCGGCTCCCTGCTTTGTCAGTATCATGGTGGCAGAAAAAGCACAAAGGATCTATAACTATGAAAATAGCGACATACTGTTGAATTGAAGTCCTAAGTCTAAAACATATGGTCCATAAGCATCCCTCCCACGTCCAGGACTCTTAGGAGAAACGAGTCACACATTTGCTTCTTTCCATGTCCTGAGCAGACTACTCATCTACCTGATGGTCACTGGACTCCTGGGGTTCACAGTCTATCAGAGTAGAGCGTGAGTGTGACCCCACTCACCTTGCAGAATTCGGAGACTCATCATGACATCACTAAAGAGATTCTCCTTCTCCAGGCAGGTAGCGGATGCATTCAGGGAGGATAGGATCACATCTGCCAGAAGGATTTTGTCTTTTTTATCATGTGTTGCAATATCGTGCAACACGGAGTGTGATGATGTTGGCTGCTGCAGAGATGAGATCAGCAGCAGAAGGGAGAGCAGCATCCCAAGGACGGACATGGTTCATTCTGCTCTCATTGAATGAGCACTTTTATACCCAACTTCTGGGTCAGGATGGCTCTCCCCCCTCCACTCGGCTCCTCCTTCTGCTCCTCCTCCTTAGAGATCAGATAAGAGATAAGACTCACCTGTCTGGGCTGACTGGAAACATGACAACTCCACAGAGTCATCTGTGAAGGACAATTACTCTGAATTACCTTGTGCTCTACTAATAAACGGAAACTATATAAACTGGGCTCAGGCATTTCATTCATAGGGTTGCTGTGAATCGTCTACAGTTCAACGGACCCTAACAAAAATAACAACAACATAGAGAGAGCTACGTTGGCCAGTGAACAGAAAGATAGGCCCCAGGTGGGTGATTTAATCAACAGCCCTCAGGCCTAGGCCTGGTTCAAATGGTATTTTTGTCAAACATGCTTCTAAGTGGTATAGCACTGGTCTGTGCATTGCTGAACAGAGGTAACTCACGGTTGCTGTGATGCTAAACACTATGACACCATGTGCAAAAGGTGATAGTGGTTACCCAGGGTGGACAGTGTATCATGGAGCTTCCCCAGTAAAACAAACGTGGAAGCAGGACTGGCATTGACTTTTGAAATAAATGGCTTGCCTTCGGAAACTCTATGGACAGTTCTCACTCAGGCCTTTCATTCATAGGGTCGCTATGAGTTGTCTATGACAGGACGGTGCAAATGGTCTGAGAGTCCATCCTTCCATTTCCACATCTTAATTCAACTTCCAGCATTTCAGGATGAGCGAGGGAGCTCTGGTGACCTAGTGCTAAGCTTCTGTGCCACAGCCAAAATAAGCAGTTCCAAATCAACCACTGCTCTGCAGGAGGATTAATAATCTCCGTGTGATTAACTGCCTCTAAGACTCAAGGGTACAGGGCAACCACCACCACCATCTTTGAGGACTAGGATCAGGCAAGTACTCTGACAGTTTGACCACCACCTTCCTTCAACATAGAAAGGGGCAGGCAAAGAGCATTGAGGCAGTCAGATTATAAATATACTAAGTCTTGAGCCAGCTCTGTTGCACCTCTCCTGTCCTTGGTTTGGTGTTCCCCCAGGGTAAGCAGGATCTGTGATGGAATGGGTTCCCTGCATGTTCTGAATAGCCCAAGGGTGAGGATAGTGGGACAGCTTCACTAATGTGCTCTAGACTGCTCAGCAAGGGACCCTTTCAAGATGACTCTCATAGAAACACACATTGTACTGTAACTGAGCTTGATTCTCTCCTTGAGGCCCTGTCAGTGCGTGCTCTTCCATGTTCACTGTGACCTTCAGCCACAAACATGGTAGGATTTATCCCACAGTTTCTGCAAGAATAATTAAGTTTTAAGAAAGAGTTTTAGAGTTTCTTTTCTTTTTCTCTTTCATGACAAGAGAAATTGGGTTTTTACTTTGGAGGTAATGCTCAGATCCTTTGTCATTTCTTTAAAGTTTATATTGAAAAAGGTTTACAGGGAGGAAGGAGTAACATAGGCAACAATTAATGAAGATTTTTTTATTAACGTGAGCTGGGGGGAGTAGGGGTGAAAATATGCATAAAAAAATGAGTGAACGGAGCCTACTACTTGGTCCTAAAAGCCTTCTGAGGTCCCAACTCTTTTCACTATTTCTTAGTTGTTGGAATGGATGGAAAACCTCGTAAGCAGTTCCTTACTTCACCACTACCTTACATGCGAACTTCCGAGTTGTAAAACAACCCAGTGGTAGATGGAATTTGCTCCAGGACTTAAGAACCATAAATGACATAGCTGAGCCTCTACATCTTGTGGTTTCTAACCTCTACACTATAATAGACAAAGTGCTAGTCTATAGGCCTTTTATTGTAAGAGCCACCTTCCCTCTGTAACTTGAGTTGTGCCACTATTAGAACCTCTACTCGGAATATTATTGCTTTTTAATTTTTGACTCATGTACTTTTAACTTGTTAGTTAAATTTGTGTCTTCTAGGCTGCAACACTTCCATGATACATCTTCAAGGATATGA
This sequence comes from Elephantulus edwardii, assembly GCF_000299155.1. Taxonomy (NCBI): domain Eukaryota; kingdom Metazoa; phylum Chordata; class Mammalia; order Macroscelidea; family Macroscelididae; genus Elephantulus; species Elephantulus edwardii. The sequence goes on along the minus strand of NW_006399936.1, from coordinate 5,852,039 downwards.
ACATGTACAGCTAAGCACAATTGATAACAGTGCATCTAAATTCCAAAATCAATCTCCATAATAGTCTATGTGTTTCCTACTGCCAAAGGGGCCCTTTAGAGTAGTGAGAGAAAATCTTCACCCTGAAACCCACAGCATCCCTTTTCAGCAGGAAGTAGCTAAGAGAATACGCCATCCCCTTTTCTTTATGAATCAGGGTGAAGTCTCTCTCAGGGAGGAGTGATAGGGAATGGCAAAGGACACACTGACAAAAGGAGATTAATCAGAACTGGCTTTGACAAGCACTGTGGCAATTGGACAATTAAAACAGACATTCAGCGGGCGAAGAAAACGAACTGGGGAGGAGGGTAGAGAAAACAGTGCAACAATGAATGAATGAAAACCCAAAATCTCTGTAAAATGTTCATTAAAACTAATAAAATTTAATAATAATTTAAAATATGAGTGAAAAACTTTTCTGTAAACTTTCATAATTTTTCTTAAAAAGAGGGAAAAAGAGAAATTTTACATAAAAATAGAATAAGACAATATGAGAAGGCTCTAACACTATTCCAGTTTTGTCTTGGTATGCTGTCTGAAACACCTTGGGACAGGGACTGATTTTGGAAACACCAAAGGGAAAAGCTGGCAGTTCTTTCCTAGCCATATAGGGGGTCCAAGAAACATTTCTCTGCTTTTCTCATTGATTCAAAATTATCTTAGCATCTTTAACTGAGACTTGGAATGCTCAGACCTTTTCTAGATCCCCTGGGAACTTTATCCTTATGCTTTATTTTACCTCTTAAGAGCTTTGTCTATTTCCCTGAAGAAACATGACTGTATATGACAAGCTAGCATCTTCACAGAGAGCTGCTGGATCCATTTCTGTGTGAATCTGGACTGTGTGTGTTTTGTATTATTAGCCATTTTCACCTATTTCCAAACTCACAGCCTCTGCTTTATTCTCAACAGTTTGCTACTGACGTCCCTTATTGTGTTCCCTGCAAATCTAGATTTTTCTAGGCCAAGAGTCTCCTCACTCTGGCAATGACTCATTGTCCTGCTTTGGTTTTTTTTTTTTTTTTTTTTTTTTTGCAGAACTGTCCAGTGCAATTTCTGGTCTGAAACCATATTGGTACTCTGAGCTGGATATTAATATCAATTAAATCTTTTTAAAAAAAGATCCTCTTATAGCCCTAAGAACTGGAATACTTTTAAATAGTTACATAAACAATATATTCTAGTCATGCCAAGTATTAAAAAGAGAAAGTATTTCTACTAAGCAGAAGTTTTCCAGTTGTTGAAAGCAATCTAGAGCGCAATATACAAATTTGATAATTTCCCCATAATCTCTTAAATTTGGTTCTTCTTGGAAGAATGTACCTCCCTAATACTAAAACATTGTTCAACAACAAAACCCGGAAGAGAAAATATTCCATAGGCTGGGGAACAATATTTGGCAAAGGTATTGCAAGGAGGGCCTCATAACGAAAATGAACAGAATGTTAAAATGTTTCCAGCCCAAGGCCTTTCCCCAGGCTTTTCTCTCTCCACGGCTGCTTTTTTAATCTTTTTCACAAAGCACTTCAAGTCCTTTTCACTAGCGAAAAGCAAGATTTTATCTGCATAAACTGTTGATAAATTGGTCTCCAATCCTGAGGCCACATTCTTCTTCAAATAGTCCAACTTCTCCAATGATTTGCTCAGTATTCAGATTAAATAGATAGGGAGAAAGGATGCAATCTTGACAAACATTTGGGTTTTTTTTTTATTATAAATCATGCAGTGTTTCCTTGTTCTGTTTGAACAACAGGCTTTTGGTCTATATACAAGTTTCACATAAACATAACTATGCATTCCAAGATTCCTATTATTATCAATGCTTTCCATAATTTATTATGACCCATTCAGTCAAATACCTTTCATAAAATGCAAGGAAACATAATTTTGGTGGTCTCCACCTTCCTTCAAGATCCATCTAACAATGGATGAACAATATTCTCTATTTCATGACCTCTTCTGAATCTATCTTGAATTTCTGAAGTCTCTTCTCAATGAGAGCCAATTGGCTGACTGTATAATAATCCTTCGGTATCATTGTGGAGTTTTCTTAGAGTTTACCTATTCTTTTGTGGGAATGATGTGTTGAAATCTCTCATGACTATTGTGCTGTTTCTTTCTTTCTTTCTTTAAGTCTATTAATGTTTGTTTATGCATTTTCAGAGACCAAGCATAAGCCGTACTCAACTTTACAGGACCTGCCAAACATTCAGAGACGAACTATCTTCAATTCTGTGTGGGTTTTTTTCCCAATAAATAAAAGGAAGAAAGACTTCCAGAGTAATTCTATGAAGCAAGAATAACCCTGATGCCAAAACCAGGCAATGACTCTCACCCCTCTCTCTCTTTCTCTCTCTCTTTTCGTCACACACACACACACAAACACACACGCCATATAAAAAACTATAGGCTAATATGTCTCAAAAACATAACCGCAAAAATTCGTAACACAATCCTAGGCAATAATCCATCCGTAGTGTTTTATTTGAGTGCTTCGAAGATTTTTGTTGGGGTTTTTGTTTTTGTTTTTGTTTTTTTGGTTTTTTCTTTTTCTGAACCCTTACAACCAGTTCAGCATGCAAAACTGTCTATCTTGCTTGATAATGAATCTGGAATTACTAATCTCATTCAGTAACTGCAGAATTGAATTATGCAGCAGGTCCATGAACTGTTACTGTCCCTTCTCCCTCCTGATATTTGAAATACAAATCCAGAAAGGGGTATGTTTCTCCTGTGTGTAGATCAGGAAACGGGACTGACACTTCTAACCCAACTCCTATTGACTCAAGCCATCTCTGGTTGAAGACAACCACCAAATTCACATGTAGCAGCCAAACATGTTAGACATTTTTTTGTACCACTGAAGAGCTCCATACTGCCATTGTGCCATTGAGTCAATTTATACTGACGGTTGCAATCTTCAGCCTTCAGTATGGATTGCATCTCAGTGTCAAGTAAACAAAGATTCTTATCACTGGACCGATAGGCAACATCATGATACATGGAGAAAAGATTAAAACTATCAACAACTTCATCTTACTTGGATCCACAATTAAGTTCCTTTGAAGTTCATGGGATTATTTTAAAGTTTAGTTCTCTTTTCCAACACCACAATTCAAAGGCACCAATAGCCTTGGAAACTCTATGGGATAGTCATACTCTGTGGTGCAGGTTGCCTATAAATTCAATATGTTTGAAGGCAGTGGTGATTCTCAGTCCTGATAATTATCCTTCACTGAGCTTATTCTCTGATAGTTCTTATTGGTCGCAACTGAGAACATGACTCTGAGGGACCCTAGGAAAAACGCCTGAAGCCTTTAAATAACTATCATCGTTTCTCCAGGTTTATAGAGTTTCCAGAGGCATGTAGTTTAGGAAGTGTATGCCACTTCTGCTTCCAGACCTGTCTTAAACTGGGAGACCCAGAAAACACTGTCCACCATGGAGAGCCATTATGGTATTTGTCACCCCACCCCATCCCCCATCCGTTGCAAATAGCACTAGGTTCAGCATCACAGCAAACACAGATTACCTCAGTACAGAAATGCACAAAAGTGTGCTGTACAACTTGGAATATTTCTCCAAAATATAATAACATGAAGCCCGAGGCACTGAGGCCTTAGGGCCCAACCGTCTTTTAAATACAATGTCCATCCACGAGGTGTTGTTCATTCAGAAAAAGAGGCTTAAATAGAAAAATAACCAAACATTCCACATCACACTCAATCGAAATACAGAGTCCAACCGCCTCACACAGTCTCCAAAATGGCGACCAGGGCCTGTCTTTATATACAAGGGGCCTCCACGTGGTCTTGTTGACTCTAGACAAGAGGCTTATAAAAATAAATATGCTGTAGTAGACTTAAAGAAATTGTTTAACAGTTCTTTTTCTACAGACTTTATATTATCAGTTCCATTGTTGTTGATTTTAGATGCCATCAAGCTGACTACAACTCATAGAAACCCTATGAATGACAGGTGCTCTAACCTGCACCATCCAAGACATGGAGCCACTTCAATCCATCTGCACCTTTTCTGGGTAGGACCCTGCATTAGTCATTAAACTATTACCACCCAGCTGTGAGGCTAATCCTGACTCACAGAATCCCTATAGAACAGAGTAGAAATGTACTATAGCATTCCAAAGACTGCCGTCCCTTTCTCTCATGAAATGACTTGTGGTTTTGAGCAGTGAGTCACCCAACAATTTGTCCCAAAGGGTCTATTCATTGCCCCTAATAGCTCCAAGTACCAGTTAGATAGGAGTAGGGGTGTTAGATAACGTGTGTGTGTGTGTGTGTGTGTGTGTGTGTGTGTGTGTTTGTGTATGTGTGCAGGTTAAAGCTCATTACAGCTCAGGTGATGCCTGAAAGGGCCTCCCAGGACAGGAGCTGGAGGCATATGAGAGGTCCTGACTTTATCAGATGAATAGGGTATGGATTTACAAAAAGAGCTCTGGTTGAAAGGTGGCGTCTCAGGCAGGGCCGAGTGTGGGGACTAGTCAGGGACTATCACTGGAGAACAGGGCATGGTGTGAAAATGCCAGAGTTGACACAGTGGTAGGAAGAGGGTAAGAAGACAGGCTTGTCTGGGTGGTGGATCAGCTGAGATGGGCCAGAAGAGATGTGAGAGAAGAAAGTGCCACTAATTCCTAAGAATCTAAACTTTATTTATATGGATACTTTGATTAAATAAAATCACTAGTATCCAGAGAGAGAATGTTGGGTTATACTGGGTTACACTGGGAGCACGATGAGCCAGTCAGGCTCACCAGGTTATCAGTAGCTGCAATACGCAGTGGCCAGAAGTGTCCTTATGTTGAGAATCTGAGGATTGCATGGAGGCTGTGGTATGGGTTCAGGCATGGGAAGCTTCCAGAATCCTGGCTGAATCACTGGATGGATACCTGGCCAAAAAGAGAGAAATATGGAGGAACGTCAAAGGCAGCCACCCAGGCACCAAGATATGAAATACAGTCAAGCTTCCTTATTTATAAGGACCAGGCAGAAAGGCAGCAAAGTATGGGACTGGAGCATTCCTACTATTTCAGGTCCAGTGTGGGCTTCTTTATTAGAGGCTTCACTCAAGGCTCTGAGGCTCTGGGTGAAGAAATAAATATCTCACCCCAAAAGGTACTCTGAAGTCCAAGCCATGAGGAGGTGATTATCTTTGAAACTATCCACACTGTATCTAGAACATCTTATCAGTCTGGGCTTTGTCTATTTTTATGTGTAATGTACCTAGGAAATGTCGACTCATGCTGTTGTCAGATGTCCTCTGGTCAAACATGACTCAAAATCACCCTATGAACAACAGATCTGGACTTGGCCTTTTACCGGGATTTTTTTTTTTTTTTAGAATTTCCATAACTGTTTAGCAGGGTAGGGTTTTTAAAAAAATAGATATTTTAATGAAAGTTTATAGAGAACTTGGGTTTCCATTCATTTATTGTTTCACATTTTCCCTCCTGCATACCCTCACTCGAAGTTTGGTTTTCTCTTTGGGAAAAAAAAATTCTTCATTGTTATACAATCTCAACCCAGTCCACTTTACTATGCAGCTCTTAGTCTAGACTCTTATCGTACAAATAATACCTTATCATATATTCTATTTAAACAGTTTTCTCCCTTATCTGTTTCAATGTACTGTGTATTATTTCTCCCCTCTTTTCTTAGTTTCTCCCAACCTCAGTGTCAGTTCTGTTTTACAACATAGGCACCATGCAATATTTGTCCTTATGTGACTGTTATATTTCACTTACCATAATGTCCTCAAGGGACCCCATTTTGTATAATATTTCCTGAGTTCCATGTCTTTCAATGCAGTATAGTATTGCATTGTGTGAATATACCACAGCTTTTCTATCCATTTGTTTGTTGACGGGCATTTAGGTTCTTTCTAACTCTTTGCTATTGGGAGCAAAGCAGTAATAAACATAGGTGTACATGTATCTGCTTGGTTGGCAGTTCTGGTTCCTTTAGGGTATATTTCTAGTAGTGGAATTGCTGGGTCTAAAGGTATTTCTGTTTGCAATTTTTTGAGAAGGCACATTTCTCAGAGCTAGGAGTTTTAACATTTCTTCTTGCATTTGATAATGTCTTCTTTGGTGAAGTGTCTGTTCATATTCTGTGCTCATTTTACAAATGGAATTGTTTACTTTTATCTTGTAGTTGTTGTGGTTGTTATGTGCCATCAAGTCATTTGCGACTCATAGTGACCCTATGTACAACCGCCCTAAACCGTGCTCTATCCTGTGTCAATCTCATTGCCTCTGACACACCCATCCCTATCACCCCAGTCACTGAATCAATCCACCTCATAGAGGGTCTTCCCCTCCTGCGCTGTCCC
>NW_006399936.1:5843982-5844567 GCF_000299155.1 Elephantulus edwardii | reverse complement strand
AGTAGAATCTTGCTTGCATGTGAAATCAATGATATTGTTCTGTAGTTTCCACACTCAGTTGGGTCACCCTTCTTTGGGATGGGAACAAATATTGAGTGCTCGAATATTCTATAAATTCTATATATAAGTACCTTATCAGAAATGTCATTTCCAAATATTTTTCCAACTCTGTGGCTTTGTTTTTTATCCTCTTGGAGAAGTTTTTGGATGTGCATAGGGATTTGATTTTTAGAAGGGGCCATTCATCTATTTTAACTTTTCCTGGTTGTAGGTTTCTTGAGGATGCTTGGAGGACTGTTCATATTGTGAATTGTTGTTGTTGTTGTTGTTGTTATGTGCCATCGAGTCGCTTGTGGCTCATAGCGACCCTATGTACAAGAACTCCAAAAGCTCTTCTATTTAGTGCCAACCTAGCCATCTCAAAGGCACTTATTCCCACCACTCCAGTCACATAATTGATCCATCTCATCGATGGGCTTCCTCTCCTTCACGGCCCCTCCACTCTGCCAAACATGATGTCCCTCTCCAAGGACCAGTCCCTCCTTGCAACATGCCCAAAATATGTCAGACGAAGCTTCAGAATCC
>NW_006399936.1:5837057-5843067 GCF_000299155.1 Elephantulus edwardii | reverse complement strand
AGCTATAATATCCCTAGTACCACAAACTCTTCTAAATTCAGCCTGCACATCTGGCAGTTCTCTTTTGACATATTGTTCCAAACGTTTTTGGATAATTTTCAGCAGAATCTTGCTTGCATATGATATTAATGATATTGTTTGATAAATGTTGTGAATTAGGACCTTTAAAGTTCTTTCAAGCTTTTCTCTATCGAAGTTTATAGTCCTTGGTTTTAGTCCTAGGTCCTTTTCCACTTTGAGTTGGTTTTTTGTGTATGGTGTGAGGTGTACAACTTGCTTGAGTTTACTACAGAGAGTTTTCAAATTTTGGAAAATTGTTTAAAGGGCTGTCATATTCCCCACTTAACTGATTTCATGTCCTTGTCAAAAATCAGTTGACCATAGGCAGATGGGCTTTTTTCTGGGTTCTCAATTCTATTCCATTGATCTATGTGTCTGTCATTGTACCAGTACCTTGCTGTCTTGGCCACCATGGCAATGTAGACTTTGAAATCAGAGAGTGAGATGCCTCCTACCTTGTTTCTCTTTTGAAGGAGTGCTTTGCTTATTGGGAGTGTTTTTCCATTCCCAACGAAATTGGAGTTTGCCTTTCCATTTCATTGAAGAATGGAATTGGTATTTGTATTAGGATTGCATCAAACATGTAAATTGCCTTTGGTAGGATTGTCATTTTAATAATATTGAGTCTTACCTTCAACCAGGTGGATTGACACAGTGACTGCTGCAATGGGCTCTAAAAGATCAGGAAGTGTGTGAATGGCACAGAGTAGTACAGGGTTTATTAATCTCTTTTGTTCATAGACTCATTATGAGTCATACTTGACTCAACAGCACATAAAAACAACATAAACAATCCCCTTGTCAGTAATCTCTAGTTTTATGGGATTGTGGTTTGAGAAGACACTTTGTATTATTTCAATGTTTCTAAATTTGTAGATACTTGCTTTGTGTCTTAACATGTAATCTACTGTGGAGATTATTCCATGAACACTTGAGAAATTAAATTGTCTTCCCTTTATCAGTAAAAAAAAAATTGTGTCTTCCTATCCAAGAGTAAGATATAGTCTTCCATTTATCCAGGTCTGGTTTTGTTTCTTGTGGTAATGTTTTGTAGTTTTCTTAGAATAAATCCTTTGTGTCTCTAGTTAGATTTACTCCCAAGTATTTAGTCTTATGGCTAGCTGTTGTGATGGGTATTGTTTTTCTAGCTTTTTAATTCTCTTTGTCACTGTAAAGAAATCCAATGGATTTTTAATGTTTATCTTGTATCCTACCACTTTGCTGAATTGGTCCCTTAGTTTTCTTGTTGAGTCTTTCCAGTTTTCTAAGTACACTATCATACCATCTGCATGTAGAGATAATTTTACCTCCTCTTTGCCAGTTTGGATACCTCTTATTTCCTTCTCGTATTGCTATCGCTAAGTCTTCCAATACAAGAATGAGTAGGGGAGGTGATAGAGGGCATGCTTGGCTAGTTCCTGTTCTCAAAGGTAATCCCTTTAATCTCTCTCCATTCAGAAAAATGTTAGCTCTCAGGATTGCATATATACTTTTTACTATGTTAAGGAAATTCCCCTCCATTGTGTTGAGTGTTTTAAACAGGAAAGGGTGTTGGGTTTTGTCAAAGGTCTTTTCTTTATCAATTGATGGTATCTTGTGGTTCTTGCTCTTTGCTTTGTTGATGTGATGAATTACACTGATTTCTTTCTTATGTTGAACCATCCTTGCATACCTGCTATGAATCTTACTTTGTCATGATGAATTTTTTTTAATGTATCATTGAATTCTATTGACCTGAATTTTATTCAAGATTTTTCATCTAGTTCTTTAGAGATATTGACCTATAGTTTCCTATTTGGGTGGTGTATTTACCTATCAAAGATTTTTAATTCATAAAATGAGTCTGAGAGAATTCCATCATTCTATATTTTCTGAAATGGTTTATGTAGAATTCATGACACTTCTTCTGCAAATTTTTTATAAAATTCACTCTTAAAACTATCTGAAACAGGGCTATTATTGGATGGAAGTTGTTTTATTACCTTTTCAATTTCTTCTTTTGTAATGGGTCTGTTCAAGTGTTCAGTTTCAATTTCTGTAATTTTAGGTACTTTGTGAAGTTCTAAGTATTTATGCATTTCTTGTAGGTTTTCATATTTGTTTGAATATAGTTTTTCAAGATATTCCATTGTTAACCTTTCTATTTTAGTTGGTTCTGTTGTGACATTGCCTGTATCATTTCTTATATGGATTATATATGTATTTTCATTTGTTAGTTTTGCTAGTACTTTGTCAATTTTATTGACTTTTTGGGGGAAGCAATTCCTGGTTTTATTAATGTTTTCAGTTGTTTTTGTTTTCTATTTCATTTATTTCTTCCCTAATTTTCATCATTTTAGGATTTTTAGAGGCTTTTGGTTTTCTTGCTGTTCTTTTTCAACTTGTTGTAGATCTTGGGTTCGAGGGAAAATGGTCATTTTCCCCTGCATTTTGATGTGTTTGCTTATTGCCATAAATTGACCTTTGATTACTGATTTGGCTGTTTCTCAGAGGGCTTGCTAAGTGGTGTTTTCATTGCTATTTATTTCAAGAAAGTTTTTAATTTCACTTTTTATTTCTTCTACTACCCACTTATGTTCCAACAAGTTGTTGTTCAGCTTCCAAATGTATGATTTTTTTTCTCCTTTATCCTCCTATTATGATTTCCAATTTTGTAGCCCTCTCATCTGAGAAGAAGTTTTGTATTATTCCAATTATTTTTAATTTCTTGCAGCTTTCCTTGTGACCTAAAATGTGCTCTATTATCAAGAACATTGCATGAACATTGAAGAAGAAGGTATCCTTTGCCTTTTTGTGGGTGCATTAGCCTACAGACCAGCTGGCCCAGTGGACAGAAAGTGATGCTACCAAGCCAAAGGGGGTTGACTTTTAATCTGCGACCCTCGGGCCTGTCTTTCATTGTTTTTGTGCAGACATTCCTCTGGGTCGTATAGCCCTGGTGTGCAAATTGCCATACTGCAGTCACTTGTAGTTGCTTTGAGGCTGAACACTGTGACACTGATGTGTCAAATGTGTTAATGGTTGGCTACCCAATGTGGACAGTGAGTGGGGTGGAGCTCCCTGATTAAAACAAGCTTAGAAGGAGGAGTGGCATCCACTTCCATAATAGCTTGCCTCAGAAACCCTATGAACCTTGAGAGAGGATGAAAGGCACCCAAGCGTCAAGGACTCTCCTTCATAGGGTCACTATGAGTCACCTGCAACTCGACGACACTTAACAACAACAACTGTGTAGTTTAATTCTTCAACATCATTTTTGAGGTTCTTCCAACTACTATAGTGTTGTTGTGTTGTTCCTTTTCCAGTTTTGTTAATGTTTGTTTATATATCTTGCAGCTCTATATTTGGTGAATAGATATTTATTATTGTTTTGTCCTCTTGTACTATTGATAATTTAGTCATTATGTAGTGCCCTTCCTTGTCTTTTGTGGTGGTTTTTGCACTGATATCTATATTTTCAGGGATTAATATTAACTTATGGTTTTTTTCTAGTTGTCTTTTCCTTGATATATTTTCCCCACCCTTTTATTTTTAGTCTTTTTCTTCACTTTCCAGGTGTGTCCCCTGTAGGCAGCATATTGATAGATTTTATTTTCTCATCCAATCTGCTGCTTTTTTTTTCCTCTTCAGTGGTACATTTAAACTGTTCACATGTAGTGTAATTGTTGAGAGGCAAGGGTTTATTGCTATTATTTTGTTGAGGACTTTTTGGTGTTGTTGCTAGTTACTTTGGTCCATCCTGGTTTCTGTGATACCTCTGTAGGAAGGATGTCTCTCAGTGTTTCCTGTAATGCTGGTCATATTTTTACACACTCCTTTAGATTCTGTTTTTCTGAGAATATCTTGATCTCTCCATCATATTTGATGGACAATTTTGCTGGGAAAAATATTTTTGGTTGACAGTTGTGTTGTTGAGGGTTCAATATACGCCATTCCATGGTCATCGTGCTCACATGGTTAATGCTGAGAAATCACCACTTCATCTTATTTATTCTCACTTATAGTTTACTCTCTGTTTCTCCCTTGCTGCTTTCAGAAATCTCTCCTTATTTTTGATTCTGGCAAATTTGACTATGATATGCCAGTGTTTTACTTTTGGGATCTGTTTTATATGGTGTTGGCTCAGCTTCTTGAATATGTATTCTTTCAGTGTACATTATATCTGGAAAATTTTTTTCAAGTAATTCTTTCACAACTTTTTTGGTGCCTGCTCTGGTATTCCAATTATGCGCATGTTATTTCTCTTCTTGGTGTCCCATGTTATTCTTTGGTTTTCTTCTTTTTCCATCTTTTTTATTCTGCCTTTTTGTTCTAGCAGATCAGTGGTGAAAAGTCTATCTTCTATTTCACTAGTTCTGTGTTCAATCTCTTCATAACTGTGCATGTGTCCCTCCATCATGTTGACAGAGTATGAAACATTGTTGTTCATATTTTGGATTGTGGTCTTTTGTTTTTCCAGAGCTTCTAATGCCTCCTTTTTCATTCATCTGCATTGTTTTGGATTGGGTTTTTAAGTTCTTCTGTTTTTTTGCTTGCAGTGTCTTGTAATTTTTCAATTTTTCTTTGTAATTTTTCTTTCCTTCACTAAAAATATTTAATCATTGTTCTTTTACATTCTGTGTCAGAAAGTCCTTTAGACTTCCGGCTTGAGGAAAGCCATTGATACTGTGTCACTTTTGGGGGGATGAAATGTTGCTTTAGGCTTATGTAGTGTCTCCTGTAGCCTGCCTTTTACGTGACAGTGCTATGGTAGAGGTTTTTCATACCTTAGGCAATAGCAGGTTTTCGATCTAAAGTCACTGCTCCAGAAGAGGTTTGGACAGCTACCTTGCATGGGTTTTTCTTGGAACTTCTGACTCAAGGGAAGATTTGCTTTATTTCAGGAGAGAAAAGACCCACGAAAGTAGCCTCTTCTGCCTGACAGGTACTGTAGCTACACCAGTCCAAGGTACTCCAGGCTAAGACAGTTAATTGACTGGATGTGAGGAGACACACAATAGAAAACCAGGAAAGCTTGGTTTTAACTTCAAGAACTGGGTGCACTGCCTCACTCGATCTCCAGCTTTCTCACTCCCTCCTGCTTGAGCTTAAGGTATCCTACGTGTCTAACTCAAGATTGGAAATGCCAGTTAGACTGATGGTCTTCTGGGCTAGTGGATGTTTAAAAGATATCAAAACTGAAAGAAGTGAACTGCTCATCAAAATAAGAAAGAACCAATAGCTTGACATCCATTTCTTCCCTGTACCAGACAATACCCTGAGTCCTCTTTTTCCAATAAGATATCACAGCATGTATCCTCAGGAAGGCTTCTGTATTTTACATCAGATGCTTAAAATAATCAAAGTAACAGTTGGCAGGTATTAAGTGCTTCATGTGTACTGAATGCTACACTTAGTCTTTGCAAGTGCTACTTTGCCTAGTACCACTAACAGACAAATGATGCATGTACTGGAATTTCAGAAAGTTAACTCTTCAATTAATTCTGGTAAATTTATTACTGAGTTTTGGAGATTCTCCACATATAGGATCATTTTATCTACAAGTTGAAATACTTTTACTTTGCCCATTTTGGATGCCTTTTGCCCCTTTTCTTGACTTATTGCTCTGGCAAAAACTTGCAACAAAATATTGACTAAGAGTCGCAGTAAATGGAATTATTGTCTGAGAATAATGTTGTCTCTTGGGTTTATATATACTTTTAATTGTGTTGAGGAATTTTTCCTTCTCGATTTTGTTGATCATTCCTGTCATGAAACAGTGTTGAGTTTTGTCAAATGCCTTTTCTGCATCCACTGATGCATTGACATATTCAAGTAATTATTTTTTCTTTGTTTTCTTTATATGGTGAATTGTACTGGTTTTCTAATGTTGCACCATCTTTAGATACTTGATATTAACCCCCTTTGATCAGAATGAATGTGATTATTTGTTTTTATACACACACACACA
>NW_006399936.1:5809050-5836957 GCF_000299155.1 Elephantulus edwardii | reverse complement strand
TTCTGTGCCATCAAGTTGCTTGTGACTCATAGTGACCCTACGGACAACCCTGCTCTATGCTTTGCCAATCTCACTGTCTTTAACACATGTACTCTAATTACCCCAGTCATTGAGTCAATCTACCTCATGGAAGGTCTTCTTACCTGCGCTGTCCATCCACACTCCCAAGTATGACTTCCCTCTTCAAGGATGGGTCATGAAGCGATTAAGACTGGTACCAAATTTAGTTTGCTTGGCTCCTTGCAGCATGTCTAAAGTATGTCAGATGAAGCTTCAGAATCCTTGCCTCCATGGAGCAGCCCGGTTTTACCCTCTGTAACATGAACCTGTTTTACACTCTGTAACATGAACCTGTTTGTTTTCATAGCAGTCCAGGATATATTCAATAATCTTCTCTAATACCACAACTCAAAAGCATCAATTCTCTTTCTATCATCCCTAGTCATTGTCCAGATGTCTGACAGATAGCAACTGATTGCAAAGACTACGGAATGTATCAGGTACACCTTAGTCTCCAGAGTGAAATCAATGTTCTTCAGTATTTGGAGAGGTCCCTAACTGCAGACTTTCCCATCACACTATGTCTTTTTATTTTCTGGCTGCTGGTGCCATTGAGTCAGAATCAATCATAGGTGATCCTTCAGTGGGTTTTGAGAAGCTATAATTTTCCTGGAGAGAAGACACTCATTCTAATGCCTCAAACAGCAGCTGGTGAATTCTGTCTGACTCTGTTTTGAAAGTACATCTCCCTACCATTAGACCATCAGAGCAGTCCTAGTTTCCTGGTATACAGACAATTGCTTCTTGAGAAGACTGTTTTGCAGGCTGGTCTGGTCTGCAAGCAGAAAATGGAGTATCTCATACATTACCCCTATTTCTCCATCTCTTTCACCAATGGCCCACATAACTCCTTCTTTAAAGGTCAGAGGAAATGAAAGTAGTACCAGCACACAGGCTTGAAGAGGTAGTCCAAGCCTTTACCTAATTGAAAAAGGTCTCCAGAAACTGAGGTGGACCTGAAGCTCTTGCTGCAGAAGGTCAAGGACTCTAGTCTTCAATATGTATTAAAGCTTAACATCAAGAAGACAAAGGTTGTCACCATTGGCCCAATTGGCAGAACATTGATGGATAGAGAAGAGACTGAAGTTGTTAACAGTTACAGCTTGCTCATTTCAACAATCAAAATTCTTGGCACTAGCAGTTAGAAACTCAGAAGATGAATTGCATTAGGGAAAACTATTGTCAGGGACCTTCTTAAAGTACTGAGAAGCAATGATGTCAGTCTAGAGAGTAAGCTACATCTGGTCCAGGGAATGGTCTTTGCAATTACTTGTTATGCATTGCTTAGAGAGCTGAATAATGACTAAGGATGATAGAAGAATCAAAGCCTTTGAGTTACGGTGCTGGAGAAGAGTCTTCAACATACTATGGATCGCCAAGAAAAGAAGTAAATCTGTCTGGGAGAGGATGAAACTACGTTTCTCCTTGGAGGCTAGGATTTTGAAAGTTCATCTCACATACTTTGGGCACATGACCAGAAACGACCAGTCCTTGGGCCAATCCATCTTGCTTGGAAGGGTGGAATACCCTGATGAGACGGATTGATACAGTAAATGGGGCAATGTGGATTGCTGTGTTGGAGTCAGTGAGACTGGCTCAGGACAGAACAGGCTTCAGATTTGTTATACACAGGGTTGCTATGGGTCACAGGTGACTTGATGGCACTTAACAACAACATCCTTTTTAGGGCCTTACTTCAAACTGCTCAAGGGTTGCGATCAGCGATAGGCTTGGGCATTCAAGCCAAGTACATGAGTGTATGTCAAATAGCACACAAGGCATATATATGTACAAAGAGTATTTGCTGTTTTTCTGAAAAGCCAGTTTGCTCAGTGTTAAGTCAGAAAGGTAGTAAGCAGCAGTTATTGGCTGAGTAGACTTGGGTTCAAATCCCAACTCTGCCACTTTCTCTTCAGGTCAGTAGAAATAATTAATTTGTTTTCAATTAACTCACTTCTGTCTACAAAGAGCTGAATGTTGTTCTTGTTATAAGGTGCCATCGAGTCAGATACAACTCATGGTTACCCTATGAACAAAAGGCACCAAACACTAAAATGCATTTTAAAACCTTTAGCTGCTAGAATGCACTTTGCTTTGAGATTTAAGCTCCAGTGCTTCACAAAGCAGGGCCTCTGGACCAGTGTGGCAAGAAGGTACCTCTCAGAAGCCCTGATAACTCTAGTGTATGTGTTGGTCTCCTCTCTGAACGGCTAGGAGAACTGAAACCCAGATGCTCTGAGTGAGAAGGAAGGCGGTTTACTCCCATAAAGATCAGACATCTGGACCTAATGATGACAGGTCTGATCTGTTTGTAGGATCTCTGTAACTAGAGACAATTCAACCGCAGAGGGTTCACAATGAACTAACAGAGGCATTTTCTATCTATTGAATGTCATAATAAGATCAATCCCTTTACTATTCTATTTTACAAAAAGATAGCATTTGTGGGAATGGAATGAAAAATTATAGTACATTCACACAATGGAATACTATGCAGCACATAGGAGCAATGATTCTGAAAAATACTGCATAACTTGGGAGAGGCTGGAGGGCTTTATCTGAGTGAACCAAGGCAGTTTCATAAAGACAAACACTGCATAAGACCATCATTGTAAAACTAGAAAGACAACAAGTAAAACGTGTAGAGGAACTCAAGGGAGGGTTGGGAACACAGGGTTGAGGATAGGTAGGGGTAAAACCACAGGGCTACACAGTTTGGTAGGTGGTGGAAGAAGAAAAAAGGGAGAATCTGGGTAAAAAGACAGAGTAATGATGGGCAAGTTCCAATGGTGATTGAGTTTATGAAAAATGATGCATGAGAAAGATTGTACGAAACACTGAATGAAGAAAGAATAGTGTGAAACTTAATGTATAACAAACTTTGTAAGCTAGCCAATTTAAAAAAAAAACTAAATAAATACAAAAAGAAGATAGGATTGTGTTAGCATGAGAATAAAATAAGAGGAAACTTTCAAGCAAAATAAGAAAGCGTCTTTTCTGTCATGAATTTCAGCATACTTACTAATATTTTTGGAAGGGATCATGAATTTTACATTCTTTATATGTAAATGAAGGCAAATCTCCTGGATACTGAGGGTCAATTCCAGATCACTGATACAAAAGAAGTTGCATGCATTTTTTTATTAATTAAGTGGATACAGAATTTATATTTAAACTATAATGTAACCTTATTGCATCTACAATAACTTATGAAAAGGTTTGGAATATTATGAGAATCACTGAAATGTGACATGGAGATAATGGTGCTGAGAGACTTGTTCAAAGGAAGGTTTCCACAGACCTTCAATTTATAAACAATGTAGTATCTACAGAGTGTGATAAATGAAGCCAATCTGTATAAATTTATAAAAATTATTCTTTTACCGTTTAGTAAACAAATTTTCTATTTTTTCCCAGCCAAATTCAGGAGTAGGGAATTGTATACTAAGTTTAGCTGCACTAATGTTAATAGTTTCTGGGTTAATAGTTCTGTTAATAGTTTCGGGTTCTTAACAGGATCTGAAGGACAGTCTCTACCTCATTCTTCCCCAGTGGGCACAAGGGGGCACTAGACACACATGTCCTCAGAGAACCTGGAGACAGACAACCAGAGCGAACTGGCTAGGAACCAACCTCTTAGGCTGTCTCCTATTTTCTCCTTTCTCAATTTCCACGATGCTGGGAGAAGATATCTTGAACATAAAATTCTGCTTTCTTCCTGATAGTTTTACTTTATTTCACCATGAAAATCCGTGATAACTCGCCAGGTGCAGAAGCATCACCCAAAGTACAAGGAGAGAGGAGATTTGTTGCTCTAGACTCTCCCTTCTACTCAGACTTCACTTTCTTTACAGTGACCTCAGGTGAGGACAGCCCTTGGACCTCCTCCTGGTTTGGATGAACTATCAGATGGTGTTACTAGTGACACAGCATTAAGTCCTGAATTTCCTGTTCACTTCATTATTTCTGCTTCTTTTCTTTAATCCCTTCTATCACTGCATGATGGGAAAAGTACAGTAGCAAATTTAAGGAAAGTGTAGAACTGGGCAGTGTTTTATTCAATTGACATAGAGTCCCTGTGAGCTGGAGTTGATTTGATGGTAGCCAACAAGATCACGGCCTCTATAGGAGCCCTGGCTGTGCAATGTGTTACAAATGCTCAAAAGTTGGTCTGAATCATGTTCACTATGTTACTGATGCTCAAAAGCTGATACTGGGCTGATGCTCAGGGGTTGGTCTGAAGCATCAGCTACTGTGTTGGATAAAGACGGGGCAGTCTGCTCTGGTAAAGATCTACAATCTAGTACAAACTTACAATGAATGTACACATCCAGTCTGTCCTACAGGGTAACCAGGAATGGGAATTGACTCTATGGTAGTGTTTTTGCTTGGTATTTATTACTTGTGTTTGAAACGTTTGAATGATTATCAAAAGACTGGTTATTGACACACAGCAACTATTTGACAGCAGTAATTAACAGCAACAACAACATTATGGTTAGGAGGACTTTCTGGTCTCCAGTTCATTGGTTCCAGAATAGACTTTTTCCAGAGTGTTTTGTGTCAGCTGGGCACCCTTTAAAGCTGTGTCCCCCAGAGGAGGTGAAGCCAAAAACACAAAGGAGACTCACCCACCTTGACTGACAGACTCCCACCTTCCCCGTTAACCCCAACAACATAAGATGATGTGTTTAGATTGTTTATTTATAGGAATTGGCTCTATGAATACCCACAATTATAGGGAAAAGGATTGAAAGGCTTTATCTCATTTCCATTGGCATGATGGATTCAACTGTCTCAAGGAAATTTTATCTTTGGCAATTGTGTCAATAGTCTAGGTAAATTTTCATAGATGTGCGGGTGCTTTTCCAGGGCATATAGGAAGCCACCTAGGATTGAGCTTGCTTGAGAAGTTCCAAAATTGAAGGGATGAGCTGGGGAGAGAATGACAGAATTGAATGAATGAATGAATGAATACTGGGACACCAATCACAGACCTTTATTGCACACCATTCTCTTGAGTGTTTCTACAACAATTGCAGCCAGCTTGCGGGGACAGTATGAGTTCTGGTGTGTCACATGGGCCCCCTTTTCAGGGGTGTTCAGTGCTCAGAATGTTGATTTCTACTGACTCTTTCCTTAAGGGAATAATCTTCATGGCAGCCTCTTCACTTGGGATCCTATGTGTCGTCCCCCAAATGATTTCTACCATGCCCTGTAAGGGTGATGTGCTGTGTTTGCTTATGTGTTGCTATGATGCTGGGAGAGTGGCCACTGGAACAGGCTTGCTTCCAACATACTGAGGACACAATTCAGACCACGACCATGAATCACTGATCACCATAAGGCAACTCACACAAACGTTCTGGGATTTTCACAGACATAAATCCTCTACTCTTCACTGTTAATTATAGCTCAATGTAAAGAAAAGTTTGGCGTTATAACAAATTTGGTTGCTCTGAATCCATAAGCAGTGTCTATAGAAGCTGTACAGTGAATCAGAAAGACTGAAAAAGACTTGATGCCTTTGAACAGTGTGTGGTCCTAGAATATTCAATATCCCCATGGACAGCCAAAAGAAGGAATTACTCTTTCAAGGAAGAAGTGCTGTCTTAGTGCCCATTAGAAGAAAGGTAAGGTGGGGCTCTGTCTGGGATATTTTGGGCATCTTATTAAGAGGGACCAATCTCTACAACAGGAAAGCATGATTAGATAAGTGGACAATCAATGGGAAAAACGAAGCATTTCAATGAGCTAAGCTGTGTTGTCACAGTGAGAGCAACAATGGGCTTAAGCAGTGCGAGGGTGTGAGGATGGTGAGAGACCTGGCACTGGGGGTCCTCGTGTGTGTAGGTTCCTTATGATGAGAGTGTTCAACGACACAGCACTACACTGTGCCCCTCTGTGCTGTGCAAAGCCCCAGTTCCTCCCACCTTCGTTTGTGCAGGTGTACATGTATATTTCACAGTCTCCCTGCCTCACTTTGTCTAGAATGTGCAGTCCATCCCTATGTCCCATTCTTCCCTCAGTCATCACTTACAAGTTGTGCTGAAGCATCCATCTGTCTTCTGCCAGCGGAGAATATTCACAAACCAGTGGGTTTTGTAAAAAACAATGAATCCAGCCATTCCACACAGCATGACTGGAAAAAAGAGAGAGAGAGCAAGAAAGAGAGACAGACACGGGGTCTTTCTGCTTGGCTTGCCCCCTAGGTAGACCTCCTCCACCAAAGCCCATCACCTGCCTCTTCCACCAGGGTCCTGTCAGCCCAGAAGATGACACATGAAAAACTAGCTGGAAGAAGCACCTACGGCTCCACCCTCACCACAGAGGCTCCTGGATTTGTGCTCAGCCTCTTTCTTATGGCCTAGGTCAAGGATAATCAAGGGCTGGAGACAGTAAAGTTATATGAAGATCATGGGACAGGGTTATTTGTTGGATGGAGGGAGAGGGTGAAGAAAATGGGAAAGAAATGGCAGGAATATGAAAAGACAGCATAATAGGAGCATAGTTCCACGATGAATGCTTTTACAAAACACAATGAATGGAAATGATTGCATGAAGCACAATGAGAAGGCAGGATAGTGTAAAACACAATGTATATGAATTTTTGTAGCCATATCAATATAAAAAATTAAAAAAATAAAAATTTTTCAGAGGACATACTAATACTGGATAATTCTTTCAAATATCAAATATTTTAATTAGCTATAGAAATGGTCTTTGGAAATATAGTCTTAAAATCCTCTATTTTAAAAACAATATTTTAAACAAAAACAATTTAAAATATCCTTTCTCTGAATCGGCCATATAACGTAATTGTAAAACCCAAGGCTTTCCTTCCAGCCTCATCTTTGAGTCTTTCAGTCTGCCTTTGTTCCGTTAGTCTGTCCAGTGTTCAATAACTGGGACAGTTTTTGGAGGGAGGAAGCACCTCTCTTAGTGATGGCTGACAAAATACGGAACACATTCAGTTATCTTGGAATCTCTAGAGTCTGTTTTTACTATAGTAAAATCTATGAAAACCAGAGTTGTGATAGAAGACCTGTAACAAGATGAAAAAAATTTTTTCCATTAAATCAATTGGTAGAAAGGCAGTAAAATTCAACCCTGTGAAAGGTGGAAAACTGATCGGCCTGCAAACCACAGCTTGTTTCCACTGTATAAATCGATCACATGTGATACTAGAAAACAGTTTTTCTGAAATAAGTGTTTATCTTTATTTGGAATTTAAATCCTGCTGGAAATATGGTACTTTCACTTGTTAAAAAGGAAAATTCAATGCACACACACACACACACACACACGCACACACATTATGCTGCATGTGTCCAAGTGCATGTTTCTGACTGTGTCCATTTTTGTGCACACGTATATTCCTATCTGTGGTTTCACATAGTCACGCATACATGCATGTGTCTTCAATGCTTGTACACATGTGCTGTCATGTGCATATTAGTGTGTGTAAATGCTCATTTCTGAATCATAAAGATTCTGCTACTTTGAATGAAAAGTAAGGGACTTACTGTTTTCCAAAAAATCATCACGGGAGGAACTGACGTATTTTCTGCTTTCAATTTCTGCATTCTCGCCCATCAAGTTGGAACAGAAGAGGTTCAGGTAGTCTCGGGTTTTTTCATACATCCCGTTTCTGCATCCGAGCTGGAGGACAAACCCCCAGAGACAAAGAAGTCAGCACCAATGGAAGACAAGGGCGGCCACCACTCCTGGGAAAGATCTGCATTCTCAGGTGGTTGGGCAGGTGGCTTCGCCCTATTTTACAGGATTTTTCTGCACCTCCACTCCCACCTTGCTTGGGATTTGTCACTCTCAAACTCCTCTGAGTGAGAGAGAGGAAAGTTCTGACTCCAACTGCCCTACCACTTGATCTTGGCCAGCTGGGTAAGCATTCTGAGTCAGGGACAGCACATCTCCAGTGATGCCAGGAGGACAGGACTTAAGTAAAGTTCTTACAAAGTTCTATAGTCCCCTGTCATCAGCTCTGATGACCTGTAAATGAAGCATTATGCTTACACTGAAAAAGAGATGAAATTATTTAAACTTCAATCCTTAGACCCTGTCAGTTCATCTCATTCAAAGTACTCATCTTTTTTTACTGGTCTTCTATTTTCTAAGCATGTTATCTATTTCCAGGAGCTAATTCATCATAATCACATCACCATAGGACATGAGACAAGCCTTGCCTCCTCAGAAGTAAGCAGATTGTCATGAGAGTTTGGTCACTTCCTTAGCTGAATCACCAAGGATGCTTACAGCATAGTCCCTTGTACCCATCTTGTTCTCCCACACACCTTGGCCAACTCATACCATTTTGGAGAAAAGGAAGTACATCAGCTGGTGAATTCTCTGGCCATGTGAGTTTGCAGGCATGGTCATCAATAGCCTGCAGAATTCTGAGTATGTGCAAGACTCGTTGTTACCACTATAAGGGGGGAAATGCCGTCATTAAAAGGAATCTGAAGTCATGGGGCTTCCCATTCAGGCCTATACCTCCTCTTGGTATGATCATGTACTGGTAACTACCTTCCTTAGCCCCCTGACATCTAGTTGATTCTGATGCAACAATTCTATAGAAGAGAAATTCTACCAAGTCTTAAAACATGTGAATCATTTTTATAGGAGCTGATTGTCTCATTTCTCTTCCCCTGAGAAGCTTCTGGGTTTGGAACACGTATATTTCACAAAAGGTACTACTTTGGGAAGAGTGCTCTGGTTAAAGTGGGTGAGGATGGAATGGAGATCACACAGGGCTCTGGACGGAGTGCACGAGTGGTGTGGGTGGGCTATAAAGGATACAGTGGTGTGGACTGAAGAGGTGGGCATTGTGCTGAGTGATGAATGAGCTGAAAAGGGCCAGAACAGAGGGAGGAGATATAAGTGTCTTTGATTCCTGGGAAACTTGACCAAGTTTTACACAGACCTTTGGATTCAGATGTGGGGACCCTCAGAACCCACGGAGAGCGCTTTGTAATCTTTAGGGAATGGGGTTAGGCAGTTGCACCCACCTGTTAGTCAGTAGAGTTGCCATGCACAACTCGCTGGTATTTGCCTTCAGAACTTCTAGGGGGGATAATGCTGTGGGGATCACTGAGTATTTGGAAAGCAGTAAAGGTCTGGGAACCTTCCAGAAATCTGCCCGGATTAATACCTCTAATGCTGAAAGAGAAAATTCAAAGTACTGCTGGACAGGAAAAGATATAGAAGTAACTACACAGTGGCTGAGGGGTAAAATATATACCCAGTCAAAGGGCTTTTTAGTAATAGATACAGGCCTCAGGAAGGAAGCTGCCTGGGGTAAATTGCAGTGCTCGTTGGTGCAGATGTAACTGTGTTCTGGCTAATTCACCTTCACTCTAGGTTCTGAGATTGAGATGTAATTTAATTAATGCCCCACAAAAAGCTATCCCTGAGGACTTCCAGAAGCCTGTTTTACTTCAAGTTATTCCTTTGGGGATTCCATTGGCACAAATCATTCTAGAAACACACTAAAAAAAATTAAAATATTTTTAAAAAATTAAATAAGGGAGCTCTGGTGACCTAGTGGCAAGAAACTGCACTGCAATCCCAGAGGTATACAGTTCAAATCCACCAGATGCTCTCCTGGAGAAGGAGGGGCAATCTCCTCCTATGTCAATCAGATTCAATTTGATGATACACACAAAATATAAGAAAATGAAATTTTTAAAAAATCAGGCATAGAGTCTAACCAGGCTTTTGACTTTTCTTGTTTCATGTGTTACCAAATCACTGTCAAGTCAATGTAAGCCTGTAGGGCTAAGGAAAGTGGTCCTGAATTGTCTTCCAAAGATCATCTTTACATATACAGATGACATGCACTTTAACCCCACCACACCATAGTAGATTTGAGTTCTCCAACTTATAGTTGTCATTTGAGCAACAAAATATAGCACCACCAGGTCTCTTGGCTTAGATAAAATGGATAACATCACATGGAACCTTGAGAAATTTTACAAATACTACTTGACTCCTTGGATTTGAGAATCTGTGGGCATTGCTTATGGTTAATAAAAAGTGGATTCTAATCAAAAGTTTAGAGGTTCTAATTCATCGAATAGCCTCGGAACATAGGCTTTGCAAACTTCTTCTAAAATATCAACTACTGATAACGCTATCAGCAACAGTTCCCCTCTGCTACCCATGGAGTCACCTGAGCTGAGGTGACAAGTTAGTAATTTGGGCCCATGTCAGCCTTTAATACAACCTAGTATCAAAGAGTTATAGAATGACCCTTATTTGGTGACTCCAGGCTAACAAGAACAGACACTGGAGTAGTTTAGGGAACAAAGAACATTTTAGCAAGATGTTAATCTTTGAAATAGAAGCATTCAATTACTGTCTAGGTCTTCCACACTCTGGTCTAAGCCATTATTCTAGGATGAGGATGACAGCATGAGAGGGGGCAGCCTAGAGTAAGCTGACATCCACTCTTTCACCCTCTTGGGAGGGATGAACATACACTTTGATAGATGAAGAAAAAGACTGACGTTTTCAACTAACTCATTTTACTTTGTTCCACAATCAACACGCTAACAGCCGTCCAGACACCAAAAGATGTGTTGCACTGGGCAATGTGCTGTCAGGGACAACTCTGATTACCATAGACTGCTCACACAAGAAGCCAAATGCTCTTGGAGAAAGTGCAAATAGTGTCCTCAGAGGCACAAGACAGGTCAAGGTTCAGATCTGGTGTTCATCATGTCACTAAGACTGTCAATGTGGTGATTCCTAACAACAACTACATGGGAGGGAGGGACCTTCTAACCTAGAGTCAAGTTTGAGTGGAACACTTAACCTGCAGTTAGGCTTGTCTAGGGTGGTAGGTGGTTTGGTTCTGACCATCCCATGCCTCAGAGGAGGCTGTAACACATTGCATTACTATTGTGAGTAGTTACCGCCTAGGTTGCCAGATAAAGCCTTGAGCAGGTCAGAAATGGATCTGTTGAGAAGATACTCCAGCTTCATGGAGAACGTCTTCATCTTTTTGTTTATTGGCTCCATCACGGGATTCCTGGCCCATGGTTCCATAACACCTTTGACATTCGCTAGGAGGAAACACAATTAGTTCATTCTTCCATGTGTGCAGGCGAAATTTGTAGTTATAACACTTACTGCATTTGCTTTAGTTGTATCTCCCTCTAAAATGTACATGTACATCTTATCTCACAGTTCCTCTCTCTGTGACCACTAGTAGTTCTAATGCTGCCCCTCAAAAATATATTTTTTTAAATCCTAAACCCTGTATTGATTATAATTGCATTTGGAAATGGATTTTCTTTGCCATATAAACAAGAACATAATTTACAGGATGTGTCTTCAGTCAATCTCCTTTGAAAGAGAAAAAAAAATGAACAAGCAAATGAATATACAGGGATGAGGGGAGACAGAGGCCCAGTAACAGCATGAACCCCTGGGAATCACAGAACAAAAACCTTCCTACAAATCCATCAGGCAAGTTAGATCAGCTCAGAGTTTGGTGCTTTTTTCCTGCCTCACCCTAGTCTACGCTGGTAGATGGGGGTGCAGATGTAAGCCTGGGGGCTCTCTAGAAAGAAGCTTGGCATAGGAGGGTTACAGAGAAAAATGTGAGGAGACCACATTGTTGGGAAGTCAAGGTGGGGCTCCAGGGACTGAAGCTGATCTATGTTGTAACCCTACCTCCTGTGGAACCCTGCATTTCCAAGTGTGAGCAAACTCTGAGACCATCACAGAAGTGAGGGGTCTTCCCCTCCTGCGCTGTCCCTCCACTCTACCCAGCATGATGTCCCTCTCCAAAGACCTGTCTCTCCTTGCAACATGTCCAAAATATGTCAGACGAAGCCCCAGAATCTTTGCCTCCAAGGAGTAGCCTGGTTTAACCCTCTCTAGGATGAATCTGTTTGTTTTCTTGGCAGTCCATGGTACATTCAATACTCTTCTCCAGCACCACAGCTCAAAGGCGTCAATTCTCCTTCTGTCCTCCCTAGTCATTGTCCAGCTCTCTGATGCATAACAAGTGATTGTAAAGACCATGGCCTGTATCAGGCGCGCCTTCATCTCCAAAGTGACACCGTTTGAAAATAGCAACATACTACTTTTTAAATTTTATTTTATTAATTTTTATGAGCATTTACAGAGATTTTGGATTTCCATTCATTCATTGTTGCATTTTCTCCCTTCCCTCCCTTCCCCCCCAGTTCGCTCCTTTCCTTGAAAAGTAAAAGAAAAATTCCTTCATTGGTATAAAATCCCCCCCATTTCCCCCACCCCCCCATCCCACAGTGCACTCCACTATGCTATTGAACTGAAGTCATACATCTAAAACATATGGTCCACAAGCGTCCCATCCAGGCTCAGGACACTCAGGAGAAACGAGTCACCCATTTGTTCCTCTCTGTGGCCAGAGCAGACTACTCATCTACCTGATGGTCACTGGACTCCTGGGGTGCACAGTCGGTCAGAGTAGAGCGTGACTAGGACCCCACTCACCTTCCAGAATTCGTAGACAAATCACATCATCCACAAAGAGATTCTTCTTCTCCAGGCAGGTGGTGGCTGCATTCAGGGAGGATAGTATCACATCTGCCATAAGGACTTTGTCTTTTTCATCTTGTTTTCTATTATCTTTCAACATCGAGTGTGAGGATGTTGGCTGCTGCAGTGACAAGGTCAGCAGCAGGAGCGGGAGCAGCATCCCAAGGACGGACATGGTTCATTCTGCTCTCACATGAACGAGCAGTTTTATACCCAGCGTCTGGGTCAGGATGGCTTCCCTCTCCACTCAGCTCCTCCTTCTGCTCCTCCTCCATAGAGTTCACATAAGGGCGAGATAAGACTCACCTGTCAGGGCTGACTGGACACATCACGACTCCACAGAGGCTTCTGGGAAGGACAAGTGCCCCGAATTACCTTGTGCTCTACTAACAAAAGGAAACTCTATGAATGGTGCTCAGGTCTTTCATTTATAGGGTCACTATGAATGGTCTATAACTCGATGGCACCTAACAACAATAACAACAACATAGAGAGAGCTACGTTGGCCAGTGTACAAAAAGTTATGCTATCAAGCCCAAGGTGGGTGATACTGATCTGCAGCTCTCAGTCCTGGGTCTGGTTCAAATGTTTTGGGTTTGGTTTTTTTTGTCAAACATTCTTCCACATGGTATAGCACTGGTCTGTGCATTGCTGTACAGCAGTAACTAGTGGTTTCTGTGATGCTAAACACTACGACACTGATGTGCAAAATGTAATAGTGGTTACCCATGGTCGACAGTGTTTGGTGGAGCTTCCCAATTAAAACAAGCTTGGAAACAAGAGTGGCATCCACTTCTGGAATGGCTTGCCTCCGAAAACTCTAAGAACAGTGCTCAGGCCTTTTGCTCATAGGGTCGCTATGAGTCATCTATGACTCAATGGCACCTAACCACAC
Source organism: Elephantulus edwardii (assembly GCF_000299155.1). NCBI lineage: Eukaryota > Metazoa > Chordata > Mammalia > Macroscelidea > Macroscelididae > Elephantulus > Elephantulus edwardii. The sequence continues at coordinate 5,823,450 of NW_006399936.1, read as the reverse complement.
AAGAACAACTACTAACAAAACATCACCCAGCCCTGTTCTATCTTTATGCTCATTGGCACATCTGAGTCCGTTGTCAAGACCACTGGGCCAAGCCAGCACATCTAGAACATGATCTTATATATATTATTTTCTTTAGCCTATGACCAGTCGTGACCCAGTTAAGATGATTGAGGAGGTTGCCTTTAGAGTTTTATCTTTAGCCATTGCTGTCATCATTAATTAATGTCTTCAAGCTGCCTTCCTCTTACTGCAACTGAAAGAACAAGAGATTTAAACCTTGCACTGCCTTGCTACATCCTACCGTTCTCTAATATTTTTGAGTCCACTGTTAGAGACACTTTGTCAGTCCATCTTGTCAAGGGTTTTCTTCTATCTCTCAGACTCTCTGTAAATAACGCAGAAACTGTAATCTTTATGGAAGGTGACTGTCTCATCTCTTTTCCACTGAGAAGTTTCTGGGTTTGAACCAGGGTACTCTTCAGAAGGGTGCTCTGTTTAATGTATAAATGGACCAGAGAGCAGGGAAGCTGATGAGAGCTCTGGATGGAGCTCATGACCGGTGCACCTGGGCCACAAAGGATACGGATGCAAGAGGTGGGCACAGTCCTGAGTGATGGATGGGCTGACGAGGGCCAGAACAGCGGTGAGGGGGGAGGTGTCTGTGATTCCTTGGCACCTGGAGCTAGTTTTGCAGAGACATTTAGATTCGGATGTGGAGACCTTCAGAATCACAAGAACTCAAGGACAGTGCTTTGAGATCTGCAGGAAGTAAGTAGTGCCAGTAAGTTGAACCCACCTGCTTCCCAGTAGCTGTAATGCTCATTGTTTGCTTGGTTCTCCTTCATGGGTCTTAAAAGACACACACACACACACACACACACACACACACACACACGCCCCAAGAAAGGGCAATCCTACTATTTTGTCCCAGATAAAAAATTTGGATGAATCATTTCTGAAGAAGTAGTCGTGGCAACGGGAGGGGTATCTGGTGGTCTGTGCCCTCCAGATCAAGTCTATCATGTTGGCTCAGAAGAGGTTCATGTAGTGCTGAACATCCCCTTGGGGCATCCAACCTGAAGGACAAACACCCAGAGCTAAGGAAGTCAGTACCGGTGGCAGACAGGGACTACACCCACTCTGGGAAAGGACTTGTCTTTGGAGGTGGCGTTGAGCAGGATGAACTTGAGCAGGGCTTTAGCCTCTTCTTGGGTTTTCTTCTCCTTACCATGCTCAGCCTTCCCTGGTGAATGGCTCTCTGTCAGAGAACACTGACTTCAAGTCATGCTTTTTCAGCTCCCTAGCTGCATAGACTTGGCTACCCGACTTAATGGCTCTGAGCACAGTGGGGAGGGCAGTGTTTCCATCTTTAAATGTCACTGATATTTCAACTACAGGATGGCTCACTGAGTGGAAAAAATACTGCCTGAGGGATATACTGAAAGACATCGGACGCTAGAATGCATTCTAAAACCTTTAGCTGCTACAATGCATTTTGCTTTGAGATTTAAGCTTCCTGCTTCACAAGGCAGGCTTCTGCACCAGTGATGCCAGAAGGCACCTCCCAGGAGCCCTGATAACTGTAGGGTATGCAATTCGTTGGTTCCAGGATAGCCTCTTTCCCAGGGTGATTTGTGACAGTTGAGAACCCAGTGAAGTTGTGGGATCCCAGAGGAGGTGCAGCCAAGAACAGAAAGGAGACTCACCCACCTTGACTGGACAGACTCCCACCTTCCTCGTTAACACTAACAACATATGATGATGTATTTAGATTGTTTACTTATGAGAATGGGCTCAAGAACACCCAAGATTGAAAGGAAAAGGATTGAAAGGCTATATCTCATTTTCATTGGCTGGGTCTGATCCATCTGTCCCAAGGGAAATTTAACTTTGGCAATTGTCTCAATAGTCTGGGTAGATCTCCGTAGATATGCGGGTACTTTTCCAGGGCATATAGGAAGCCACCTAGGACCGCTGTCGCACGAGAAGTACCATGTTGAGAGGAATCATCTGGGGAAAGAATGACAGAATTTAATGAATTCTGGGGTACCAATCATAGCCCTTTATTGCATGCCGTTCTCTTGAGTGTTTCAACAACTATTGCAGCCAGCTTGCAGGGACTGTATAACTTTTACTGGTGCCTCACACAGGCCTCCTTCCCAGGGTCCGTCAACTGCTAAGATGTAGATTTCTACTGACTCTTTCCTTAGGGGAATAATCTTCAAGGCATACTCTTCACTCGGGATCTTATGCCCCGTCCCCAAATGATTTCTAACACCCATCCTGTCAGGGTGATGTACTGTGTTCACTTATGTGTTGCTATGATGGTGGGAGGGTGGCCACTGGAACAGGCATACCTCCAACATATTGAGAACTGAATCCAGACCACGACCATAAATCCCTGATCACTATAAGGCAAATCACACAAACGTTCTGGGAGTGTCACAGACATAAATCCTCTACCCTTCACTGTTTCTTATAGCTCAATGTAAAGAAAAGTTTGACATTATAGCAAATTTGGTTTCTCTGAATCCATAATCTGTATCTGTGGAAGCTTCAACACGTGCAGAGCTGTACAGTGAATCAGAAAGACTGACAAAGACTTGATGCCTTTGAAAAGTGTACTATCCAAGAATGCTGAATATCCCCATGGACAGCCAACAGAAGAAACAAATCTTTCTAGGAAGATGTGCCGTCTTAGCGCCCCTTAGAAGAAAGGAAGGTGGGGCTCTGTCTGGATATTTTGGGCATGTTATCAGGAGGGACCAATGTTCACAACAGGAAATCATGATAGAAAAGTGGACAATCAATGGGGAAAATGAAGCATTTCAATGAGATGTGTTGTCACAGTGAGAGCAACAATGGGCTTAAGCAGTGAGAGGGCGTGAGGATGGTGTGATACCTGGCATTGATAGGTCTCATGTGTGTAGGGTCTTAATACAAGAACAGACCAGAGTGTTCAACAACACAGCACTCCACGTGCCCCTCTGTGCTGTGCAAAGCCCCAGTTCCTCCCACCTTCGTTTATGCAGGTGTACATGTATATTTCACAGTCTCCTCTGCACCTATCACACAAACTCCCTGCCTCACTTTGTCTAGAATGTGCAATCCTTCCCTATGTCCCATTCTTTCCTCAGTCATCACTTACAAGCTGTGCTGAAGCATCCATCTGTAGTCTTCTGCCAATTCAGGATATTCACAAGCCATTGGGGTTTGTGAAAAACAACAAATCCAGCAGTTCCACACAGCAAGACTGAAAAAAAAAGACATGGGATCCTTCTGCTTGTCTTGTCCCCTAGGTAGACCTCCTCCACCAAAGCCCATCATATGCCTCTTCCATGAGGGTCCTGTCAGCCCAGAAGATGACACATGAAAAACTAGCTGGAAGAAACACCTATGCCTCCACCCTCACCACAGAGGCTCCTGGATCTGTGCTCTGCCTCTTCTTTATGGCCTAGGTCAAGGGTGTTCAAGGGCTGGAGACAGTAAAGTGATCTAAAAACCATGGGGCAGCACTATTTGTTAGATGGAGGGAGAGGGAGAAGAAAATGGGAAAGATATGGCAGAAATCCCAAAAGACAGCATTATGGGGGGCATTGTTCCATGGTGACTGATGTTACAGAGCACAATGAATGGGAATGATTGTATGAAGCACAATGAAAAGGAAGGATACTGTTAAATGCAATGTATATAAATTTTGTACCCCTATCAATATAAAAAAGTTAAAAAAATAAAAATAGTTCATGGGACATTCTAATACTAAATAATTCTTACAATATCCAATATTTTAATGAGCTCTAGAAATGGTCTTTGAAAGTACAGTGTTGAAATCCTCTATTTTAAAAATACTTTAAACAAAAACAACATTTTAAAATATCGTTTCCCTGAATTGGCCATATGACATGATTTCAAACCCAAGGCTCTCTTTCCTGCCTCATTTCGGAGTTTTCAGTCTGCCTTTGTTCCGTTAGTCTGTCCAGTGTTCAATAATTGGGACAATTTTGAGAGGCAGGAAGCACCTCTCTTAGAGATGGCTGATAAAATACAGAACACATTCCGTATCTGGAATCTCTATAGAGTCCCTTTTTTACTACTTGTAAAACCTATGAAATCCAGATTTGTGACTGTAACACCTGTCACAAGATGAAAAAAATGTTTTCCAGTAAATCATTAGAAAAGTAGTAAAATTTAAACCTGTGGAAGTTGGAAAACTGTTAGACTACAAACCAAAGCTAGGCTTCACTGTATAAATCGATCACGTGTGATACTGCAGTGTTCATTTTTATTTGAAATTTGAATCCAACTGGAACTCTGATATTTTCACGTGCTAAAAAGGAAAATTTTACACACACACACACACACACACTTACACACACATTATGCTGCATGTGTCCAAGAGCATGTTTCCAACTGTGCCTGCTTGTCTGCACATATGTACGCCTGTCTGGGGCTTTACAGGTTCACTTGTACACGCATGTATTTTGAATGCTTGTACACATGTGCTGTCATGTGCATGTTAGCATGTGTAAACACTCATTTCTGAATCATAAAGACTCTGCTACTTTGAGTAAGAAGTGAGGAACTTACTGTTTCCCAAAAAGTCATTGCGGGAGGAACTGAGGTATTTTCTGCTTTCAATTTCTGCATTCACACCCATCAAGTCGGAACAGAAGAGGTTCAGGTAGTCTCGGGTTTTTTCGTACATCCCATTTGTGCATCCGAGCTGGAGGACAAACCCCCAGAGACAAAGAAGTCAGCACCAACAACAGACAAAGGCGGCCACCACTCCTGGGAAGAACCTGCATTCTCAGGTGGTCCGGCAGGTGGCTGAACCAGGGCAGGCCTTCACCCTATTTCACAGGATTTATCTGCACCTCCACTCCCAACTTGTTTGGACTCTGTCACTCTCAAACTCCTCTGAGTCTGAGAGTGGAGTGTTCAAATGTTGACTGCACCTGTCCCTATAGACTTGATCTTGGCCACCTGGGTAAGCATTCTGAGTCAGGGACAGCACATCTCCAGTGATTCTAGTAGGACAGGACTTGAGTAAGGTCTTTACAAAGTTCCATAATCCCCTGTCATCAGCCCTGATGAGGTGTTAGTGAATAATTACGCTTACACTGAAAAAGAGATGAAATTATTGAAACTTCAATCCTTAGCCACTGTCAGTCCATCTCATTCAAAGTAGTCATGATTTTTACTGATGTTCTATTTCACTAAGCATGGCATCTTTTTCTAACTTATCCTGATCACATCACCATAGGACATGAGAGAAGCCTTGCCTCCTCAGAAGTAAGCAGAAACTCGTGAGACTTTTGGTCACTTCCTTGACTGAATCATCTAGGATGCTTACAGCATAGTCCCTTGTACCTGTCTTGTTCTCCCACACACCTTGGCCATCTTCTATTTACCAATTTGGAGAAAAGAAAGTACATCAGCTGGTGAATTCTCTGGCTGTGTGAGGTGGCAGGCATGGTCATCAAGTGCTTGCAGAATTCTGAGTATGTGCAAGACCCATTGTTACCACTATTAGGAAAAAAAATGCTGTGAGTCACTAAAAGGAATCTGAAGTCATGGAGCTTCCCATTCATGCCTACAACTCCTCTGGGTATGATCATGTGCTGGTAACTACCCTCCTCAGCCCCCTGACGTCTAGTTGATTCTGATGCAACAATTCTATAGAAGAGAAATTCTACCAAGTCTTAAAAGTTATAAGTCATTTCTATGGGAGCTGACTGTCTCATTTCTCTTCCCCCAGAAGCCCCTGGGTTTAGAGCACCTATATTTTACTAAAGGTGCTGCTTTGGGAAGAGTGCTCTAGTTAAAGTGGGTGAGGATGGAATGGAGATCACTCAGGGCTCTGGACGGAGTGCACGAGTGGTGAGGTTGGGCCATAAAGGATACAGTGGTGTGGACTGAAGAGGTGGGCATCGTGCTGAGTGATGGATGAACTGAAAAGGGCCAGAAAAGAAGTAGGAGGAAGAAATGTCTGAGATTCCTGGAAAACTAGAACCAGTTTTACGCAGACCTTTGCATTCAGATGTGGGGACCCTCACAACCCAAGGACATTGCTTGGAATGTATAGGGGATGGGGTTAGACAGTTGAACCCACCTGTTATCCAGTAGTTTTACCGTGCATATCTCATCAGTTTTTAGCTTCAGAACTTCTTGTTCAGATAATGCAAAGAGGACCACTGTTTCACGGGTAAGGAGCAAAGGTTGGGGAACCTTCCAGAAATCTGCCTGGATTAACACCTCTGATGCTGAAAGAGAAAATTCAAAGTAGGAGCTGGACAGGAAAAGAGGAAGAAATAACTACTCAGTACCTGAGGTGTAAAATATATACCCAGTCAAAGGGCTTCCTAAATAACAGGGGACAGGCCTCAGGAAGAAAGCTGCATGGGGTTAAGTAGCAGCTCTCGATTGTTTCCATATAAGTGTGCACTAGCTAATTCACCTTCACTCTAGGTTCTGAGACTGAGATGTAACTAATGCCTCACATCAAGCAGTCCCCGAGCCCTTCCACACCCCTGTGTGACTTCAAATCATTCCTTTGGGGATTCCATTGACAAAAATCACTCTAGAAACACATTAAAAAAAATTTTAAAAAATCAGGCATAGAGTCTAACCAGGCTTTGTGTGAGCAGTCCATGGTAATCAGAGTGTCCTTGACTTTTCTTGTTTCATGTGTCAACTCAATACAAGTCTGTAGGGCTAAGGAAAATGGTCCTGAATTGTCTTCCAAAGATCATCTTCACTGAAACAGAGTACCTGACTTTTAACCCTACCATACCATAATAGATTTGAGCTCTACAACTTAGAGTTGCCATTTGAGCAATAAAATATAGCACCACCAGGTCTCTTGGCTTAGATAAAATAGATAACATCACATGGAACCTTGAGAAATTTTACAAATACTACTTGACTCCTTGGATTTCAGAATCTGTGGGCATTGCTTATGGTTAATATAAAGGGGATTCTAATCAAAAGTTTAGAGGTTTCAATTCACTGAGTAGCCTCAGAATATAGGCTTTGCAATCTTGTTCTAATATACCAACCATTGATAGTGCAACATTTCTCCTCTGCTACTATGGAGTCACCTGAGCTGAGGTTGATGAATTAGTAATTTGGACCCATGTAAGCCATTAATACAATCTAGTACCAATGTTATAGAAAGACCCTTATATGGTGACCCCACGCTAACAAGAACAGACACTGGAGTAGTTTAGGGACCAAAGGACACTCTAGCAAGATGTTAATCTTTGAAGTAGAAGCATTCAATTACTGTCTAGATCTTCCACACTCTGGTATAAACCACTATTCTAGGATGAGGACCACAGCATGAGAAGGGGCAGCCTAGAGTAAGCTGACATCCACTCTTTCACCCTCTTGGGAGGGATGATGACACACTGTGATAGATGGAGAAAAAGACTGACGTTGTCAACTAACTAATTTTATTTTTTTTCCACAATCAACATGCTAATAGCTGTATAGATACCAAAAGACGTAGTGCTCTAGGCAATGTGCTGTCAAGGACGCTCTGATTACCATGGACTGCTCACACAAGAAGCCAACCGCTGTTGGAGGAAGTGCAAACAGTGTCCTCAGAGGCACAAGGCAGGTCAAGGTTCAGATCTGGTGTTCATCGCGTCACTAGGACTCTTGACTTGCTGATTCATAACAACTACATGGGAGGGAGGGGCCTTCTAACCTGGAGTCAAGTTTGAGTGGAACACTTAACCTGCACTTGGGCTTGTCTAGGGTGGTAGGTGGTTCTGACCATCCCATGCCTCAGAGGAGGCTGTAACACACTGTATTACTACTATGAGGGTAGTTACCGCCTAGGTTGCCAGATAAAGCATCGAACAGGTGATTAATGGATTTGAGGAGAAGAAAGTCCAGCTTCATGGAGAACGTCTTCATCTTTTTGTTTATTGACTCCATTTTGGGGTTCCTGGCCCATGGCACCATAACGCCTTTGACATACGCTAGGAGGGAACACAATTAGTTCATTCTTCTGTGTGTGTAGGAGAAATATGTAGTTATAACACTTACAACATCAGCTTTAATTGTATCTCCCTCTAAAACGTACATGTACATCCGATCTTACAATTCCTCTCTCTGTGACCATTAGCGATTGTGATGCTGACCCTCAAAATATATTGTTTTAAATCCTAAACCCTGTATTGATTACAATTCCATATGGAAATGGGTTTTATTTGCCATATAAATGAATACATATTTGCACAGGATGTGTCTTCAGTCAATCTCTTTTGAAAGAGAAAAGAGATTAAACAAGCAAATGAATATACTGCGATGAGGAGAGAGGCCCTGTAACTGCATGAACCCCTGGGAGTCACACAGCAAAGACCTTCCTACAAATCCAACAGGAAAAGTTGGAATAAGCTCAGAATTTAGTGTTTCTCTCCTGCCCCATCCTAGTTCATGCTGGTAGATGGGGGTGCAGATGTAAGCTTGGGGGCTCTCTAGAAGGCAGCCTGGCATAGGAGGGTTACAGAGGAAATGTGAGGAGACCACATAGTTGTGAAGTCAAGGTGTGGCTCCAGGAACTGAAGCGGATGGATACATTCTGTAACCCAACGTCCTGCAGAACCCTGACTTTCCAAGTGTGAGCAAATTCTGCCACTATCAGAGGTGATGGGTGGCTTGGGAAATCCACTGCCCAGATCCCAGCTGACGGCAGGGACACCACGTCATCTTCAATCTTCCAAAGCGCAACAAGCACTACTCTGTTCTCTCAGCACCGCCAGGGAACTTTCGCTGGGAGCAGAGGAAGCTCAGGTTGGAACTCAGCCTTGAGGGTCTCTATTCTCTGCACCCCCATCCTGCCATGGGAGTGGCCACGCATAAATGTCCCTGGAGAGGTCACATTCTGCTCCCTGCTTTGTAAGTAACATGGTGGCAGAGCAGCACAAAGGATCTGTAACTATGAAAATAGCAACATACTATTGAATTGAAGTAATACGTCTAAAACATATGATCCCTAAGCATCCCTCCCAGGTCCAGGACACTCAGGAGAAATGAGTCACCCATTTGTTCCTCTCCGTGGCCAGAGCAGACTACTCATCTACCCGATAGTCACTGGACTCCATGGGTGCACAGTTCGTCAGAATAGATAGTGACTGGTATTCCACTCACCTTCCAGGATTCGGAGACAAATCACATCGTCCACATAGAGATTCCCCTTCTTTTCCAGACAGGTGGTGGCTGCATTCAGGGAGGACAGGATCACATCTGCCATACGGATTTTTTCTCTTTCATGTTTTACATGAATTTTTTTCAACCTGAGCGGTGATGTTGGCTGCAGCAGTGACGAGGTCAGCAGCAGGAGCAGGAGGAGCATCATGGGGATAGATATGGTTCCTTCTGCTCTCACATGAACGAGCACTTTTATAACCAACGTCTGGGTCAGGATAGCTCTCCCCCCTCCACTCGGCTCCTCCTTCTGCTCCTCCGCCCATAGACATCAGATAAGAGCGAGGTAAGACTCACTTGTCTGCACTGACTGGACACACCGCGACTCCACAGAGGCTTCTGGGCAGGACAACTGCTGTGAATTATCCAGTTCTCTACTAACAAAACATCACCCAGTCCTTTTCCATCTTGTGATCATTGGTACATCTAATTCCACTGCCAAGGCCACTGGGCCAAGCCAGCACATCTAGAACATGATCTTAAATATATTATTGTCTTCAACTTAAGAACACTCGTGACACAATTAAGATGAGTGAGGAGGTTGCCTTTAGGGTTTTGTCTTGATCCATTGCTGTAATCATTAATTAATGTCATCAAGCTGCTTACCACTCACAGCAACACTAAGAACAAGAGATTTTAACCTTGCCCAGCCCTGTGCCATCCTCCCGTTGTCTAGTATGTCTGAGTCCACTGTTAGAGACACATTGTCAGTCCATCTTGTCAATGGTTTTCTTCTATCTATCTCTGATTCTCCACCTTTTTAAACATTTCTTTTCTCCCAAGTTGTGGCCATTTCTGACAATATGCTCAAAATATCTGAGACAAACTTTCACCGTATTTGCCTCTACGGAGCACCCTGACTAGACTTCCTCCGAGACATACAATGTTTGTTCTTTGGTAGTCCATGGGGTATTGGTACTTTTCTCCAACACCACAACTAAGAAGAAACAGAGGTATTGACTCTTCTGGAGTCTTTATTCCAACTGTCTAACTTGCAAAACCATATGAAGCAACTGAAAAACCATGGTTTCAATCCAATGCACTTTGTTGTTGTTGTTGTTAATGCCTTCAAGTCGAGCATGATTCACAGTGATCTTATGAACAAAAGATCTGAACCCTGTTCTCTCCTGAGCCAACCGCACCCTTCCTGACACACAAGAGCCCATTGCACCAGTCACCATGCCAACCCATCTGGTTGTGGGTCTGCCTCTCCTTCGCCAACCTTCCCCTCTTCCCAGCTTCATGTCCTGAACAAGGAATAGCACCTCCCAGCAACACACCCAAAGTGTGTGAGGAGAAGCCTCATCATTCCTGCCTCCAAAGAGCACGCCAGCTGCACCCTCTGCAAAACACATCTATTTGTTCTCTTGGCTGGTCATCCATGGGATGTACAGTGTTCCTCTCCCACACCAGAGCTCAAAGGTGTCCATTCTTTGTCTGTCATCCTTATTCATTGTCCAGCTCTCAGAGGCATAGGAAGTAATCAGAAAGACTACAGCCTGAATCGATGCACCTTAGTCCTCACATTGACATTACTCTTCAATTATTCGGAGGGCTCGTAATGAAATTAGATGCACTTTAGGTTTTAAAATTATATCCTTGAGAGAGATCTCTGACAGCAGATTTTCCAGCTTCAGCATGTCTTTTGTTTATTTTTCAATTGTTGCCATGAATGTTCACTGTGAATCCGAGTAAAATGGGATCATTGTTTCAATTCAACAAGGCCTTATGGGTTACAAACTAGATCTATTCCAGAATATTTTGGAATCTGTCATCTCCATAGAATACAGACCTTGGTGGTATAGTGCCTAAGTTTCTCTGCTGCTGCCCCAAAATTCAGGGCTTCAAACACACCACCTGCTTCACCAAAGAAAGTGAGGCAGTCTCCTCCTGGAGCTTGTTCAGACCCGGGTGCCCTGTGGATCATTGCTGTTCTAGTCAACAGTGTCACCGAGTCTAAATTCACACAACACAAGGCTTTCTTATATTTTCACTTTTGTAGTTATTGCAACTTTGTTCTATATTGGTTTCCTTACAAAGTTCATATACACTGTGTTTCACAGTATTCTTCAGTCACATTGTGTTTCATACAATCATTCCCATACATTATATTTTATACAATTAATCAGAATAGGACTATGTCCACCATGACACTGTCTTTTCAGATTCCCACCGAATCTTTCTTATTTTCTTTATGCTATCAATGTCAAGAAGACAAAGATTCTCACCACTGGACCAATTGGCAGCATCAGGATGGATGGTGAAGAGACTGAGATTGCACACAGCTTTAGTTTGCTTGGCTCCATAGTCAACAATCTTGGCACCAGCAGTCAGGAAATTAAAAGGTGCATTGCCATTGGAAAGTCTGCTGTTAGGGACCTCTCCAAAGTACTGAAGAGCAATGGTGTCTCTCTGGAGACTAAGGTGCATCTGATACAGGCCATGGTCTTCGCAATCACTTGTTATGCATCAGAGAGTTGGACAATGACCAGGGAGGATAGAAGGAGAATTGATACCTTTGAGCTGTGGTGCTGGAGAAGAGTATTGAGAATACCATGGACTGCTAGGAAAACAAACGGATTTGTCCTGGAAAGGGTTAAACCGGTGGCTCCTTGGAGGCAAGGATTCTGAGGCTCCGTCTAACATACTTTGGACATGTTGTGAGGAGAGACCGGTCCTTAGAGAGGGACATCATGCTTGGGAGGGTGGAGGGACGGCACAAGAGAGGAAGGCCCTCTATGAGATGGATTGATTCAGTGACTGGGGTAATTGGGATGGGAGTGTCGGAGACAGTGCGATTGGCACAGGACAGAGCGGGGTTTAGGGCTGTCGTACATAGGGTCGTGACTCGACGGCACATAACAACAACAACATCCCTCTACCCATCAAATTGTGCAACACTGATTTCTGTCCTACTCATCCTGACCCCTTTGATCCCATCACTTTCCTCCTTGGATCCCCACATATTTTACTTCTTATCCTTCCAGTTTACAAAAATGTCCTTATGCAGTATTTATCCTCATGAAACTGATTTAGTTCACTTTGCATAATGCTCTCCAGTCTCTCCCACGTTAGGCAGTATTTGTTGAAATTGTTGCTTCCAAGTGCTGCATAGTATTCCATAGTATTCCACAATTTCTCAACCTATTGAGTTATAGTTGGATATCTGCCTGTTTCCATGTTCTTGTGATGGTGGATAATGCTGCTATGAACACTGTTGTAAAAATCTCTGCTTGTGTCTCAGTTCTATTTCCTTGAGATATATTCCTAGTAGTGGAATAGCTCGGTCATACGGAATTTCTGTGGTCAGATTTTTTAGGAAATGGCAAACTGCTTTTCAGATTAGTTGTGGTGTTTACAACCCCATCAACCACAGCATTTATTTTTTATGTTGTTTATGTTTCAAGAAGTCAACTGCCAGGCTTCTTCTCCAGTGGTCCTTCTTATCAATCTTTTTCTTCCCAGTTGATGCAAAATTTTTGTGCTACCTAAGGATTTCATATAATCTTCCTGACTGTTGGGAGGGTATGAAATCAGCAGGGTTGTATACTATCTCTTGTTTGTGACACTCTGGATCATTTTCCCTGAAGGAAATGATCACATCCTTTCATAATAAAGATATGCCCTGGAAATCTCAGAGTTACTCTTGGCATGCGGGAATGATATGATATTGTCCATATCTCCTTGAACTGTGAGAATTGGAGCAAACTATTAGAGATTCCCAATCTCAATTTAGATTAGGACACCAGACTGATAGGAGTGACCTGTCCAAGGCCAATTGTGGAGCTAGGCTACATTGAGGATGTGGTCTTCAAACCACCATGCTAACTGATCAAGAAGAGAGTTAGTGAGTATAGAAAGAGGCCAGACTCCATCCAAGTCTGGTAACCGAAAAGCAGATAGCACAAATTATCTGACTGTCAATCCTTCCATTTCTACATGTTAATTCAAGCTCCAACATTTGAGGATGAGGGAGCTCTGGTGGCCTAGTGTTAAGCATCTGTGCGCCAGTTCCAAAGGTGTGCAGTTCCAAATCAACCACTGCTCTGCAGGAGGATTAATAATCTCCTCGCATGTGATTAACTGTCTATGAAAATCCTCTGGAGGGTCAGCTGTGAGTTGGTTCTGACTCGAAGGTGCACAAAAACCACCACCTCCAGCTTTCTGGACTAGGATCAGTCAAGTACTCACTGGCATTATGACCACCACTTTCCTTCTACGTAAAAAGGGCAGGCAAAGATCATTGAGAAAATCTAATTATAAATATACTAAATCTTGAGCCAGCTATATTGCAGCTCTCCTGTCCTTGGTTTGTTATTGGTCCAGGGTGAGCAGGGTCTGTGATGGAATGGGTCCCCTGCATGTTCTGAACAGTCTAAGGGTAAGGGCAGTGGGCCAGCTTCACTAATGTGCTCTAGGCTGCTCAGCAAGGGACCCTTTCAAGATGACTCTCACAGAAACACACGATGTACTGCAACTGAGCTTGATCCTCTCCTTGAAGCCTTGTCAGTGTGTGCTCTTCCATGTTCATTGTGACCTTCCACCACAAACAGGGAAGACTTGGCCCACAGTTTCTGCAAGAATAGTTACATTTTAAGAATCAGCCTTATAGTTTCTTTTCTTTTTCTTTTCATGACAAGCGAAATTGGGTTTTCACTTTGGAGGTAATGCTCGGATTCTTTTTATTGCTTTAAACTTGATATTGAAAAAAGTTTACAGAGAGAGGGAGTAAATTAGGCAACAATGAATGAAGATATTATTTAAAGTGAATTGGGGTAGAGTAGGGAGGAAATTGTGACAAAAATTTGACAAAAAAATTTGTGACAACAATTGTGACAAAATTGCAACAAAGAATAAATATAAATTCAAGTTTTCTGTAAAATCTCATTAAAATCACAATTTTTTTTTAAGGGAGGGAAAATTATAAAATTCTAAAAATAGAATAAGACAACTTGAGAAGGCTCTAACATTGCCCTACTTCTGTCTTGGTGTGCTGTCAGGGGACTCTGAAACACCTGCATACAAGGAAACACCAAAGCAAAAACCTAGAGGTTCTTCCCTAGCTATGCAGGGGGTCTAAGAAACTTTGATCTGAAAACATTGCTCTGCTTTTTTCTTTGATTCAAAAGAGTCTTAGCATCTTTAATTGAGACTTGAAATACTCAGAACCTTTCTGTTGCAGAC
>NW_006399936.1:5797784-5808670 GCF_000299155.1 Elephantulus edwardii | reverse complement strand
CTCCTGTCTTGCAGGGAACAAACAGCTCATTTTCTAGGATCTGCCACAAGAGAAATCCTGACTTATAAATCTGTAATTCCTTCAATTCCTAAACAAGGGTTTTCATATAATATTTGGTATAAAGTTTGGCTTCCCATACCTTTCTTCTCTAGATCCCCTGGGAACTTATGCTTTATTTTTACCTCCTTAAGAGCTTCATGTATTTCCCTGAAGAAACATGACTGTATATGACAAGCTAGAATCTTTCTTCACAGAGAGCCCCTGGATCTGAAGAACCCATTTCTTTGTGAATCTGGACTGTGTGTCTTGTATTATCAACCAGTTTCACCTATCTCCAAACTCACAGCCTCTGGTGTGTTCTCAAGAGTTTGCCACTGGCGTCCCCTATTCTGTTCTCTGCAAATCTAGATTTTTCTAGGCCAAGAATCTGCACACTCTGGCAATGACTCATTGTCCTGCTTTAGTTTTTTACATTTTTTCCTTTTTTTGCAGAACTCTCCAGTGTAATTTCTGGTTTGAAACCATAATGGTACTTTGAGCTGGATATTAATATCAATTTCATCTTTAAAAAAAGATCCTCTTATAGCCCTAAGAACTGGGAATAATTTTAAGTAGTTACATAAACAATATATTCTAGTCATACCAAGTGTTAAAAAGAGGAAGTATTTCTACTAAGAAGTTTTCCAGTTGTTGAAAATAATCTACAGCCCAATATACACAAATTTCATAATTTCCCCATAATCTTTTAAATTTGTTTCTTCTTGGGAAGAGTGTACCTCCCTAACACTAACACATTGTTAAGACAACAAAACCTGGCAAAGAAAATATCCCATAGACTGGGAAACAATATTTGGCAAACACATTTCAACAAGGGTCTCATTAACTAAAATTTACAGAATACTAAAATATTTCCAGCCCAAGGCCTTTCCCCAGCCTTTCCTGACACCACAGCTGCTTTTTTAAATATTTTGAACAAAGCCCTTCAAGTCCATTACACTTTCTAAAAGCAAAATTGTGTCATCTGCATAACACTGGTTGTTGATAAACTGTTCTTCAATCCTGAGGCCACATTCTTCTTCAAATAGTCCACCTTCTCCAATGATTTCCTCTGTATTCAAATTAAATGGGTAGGTAGAAAGGATGCAATCTTGACACACATTTTTTAAATTAGAAATCATGCCATGTTTCCTTGTTCTGTTTGGACAACGGCATCCTGATCTATATATAAGTTTCACATAAGCACAATTAATGTTTTAAGATTCCTATTATTCAATGTTATCTAATACCTTTAATAAAATGCAAGTAAACATAATTTTGGTGGTCTCCGCTTTCCTTCAAGATCCTTCTGATACTCTTTATTTCATGACCTCTTCTGAATCTATCTTGAATTTCTGAAGTCTATTGTCAATGAGAGCAAGTTGGCAGATTGTATCGTAATCCTTAGGTATCATTGTGGAGTTTCCTTAGAGTTTACCTGTCCTTTTGTGGGAATGATGTGCTGAAATCTCCTACCATTATTCTGCTGTTTCTTCCACTCTGTATGTCTGTTAACGTTTATTTATGCATTTTCAGGACCCAAGCATTATGCATCAGAGAGTTGGACAATGACCAAGGAGGACAGAGGGAGAATTGATGCCTTTGAGCTGTGGTGCTGGAGAAAAGTATTGAGAATACCATGGACTGCTAGGAAAACAAACAGATTCATCCTGGAAAGGGTTAAACCGGGTGGCTCCTTGGAGGCAAAGATTCTGAGGCTCCATCTAACATACTTTGGACATGTTGTGAGGAGAGACTGGTCCTTGGAGAAGGACATCATGCTTGGTAGGGTGGAGGGACAGCGCAGGAGGGGAAGACCCTCTATGAGGTGGATTGATTCAGTGACTGGGGTAATTGGGATGGAAGTGTCAGAGACAGTGCGATTAACACAGGACAGAGCAGGGTTTAGGGCTGTTGTACATAAGGTCGCTTTCTGTCTCAAGCGACTTGACGGCACATAACAACAAAGCATAAGCCATACTGGACTTTACGGGACCTACCAAACATTCAGAGACGAACTATCTTCAACTGTTTCTTTTTTTTTTAATAAAGAAAAGGAAGAAACACTTACAGAATCATTCTATGAAGCAAGCATAACCCAGATATCAAAACCAGGCAAAGAGGTATCTCTCTCTCTCTCTCTCTCTCTCTCACACACACACACACACACACACACACACACACAACCCCCCGGAATTATAGACCAATATGTCTCAAGACATATTGTCAAGAATTCTTGACAAAATCTTTATCAATAATCCAAGCATGGTTTTTTGTTTGTGTGCATGAGCTAAGGGTTTTTGGGGGTTGGTTATTTTTTTTGTTCTGAGCCCTCAAAATCCAGTTCAGCATTCAAAACTCTCTATATGATTTAAAGACCAATCTGCAATCACTAGTCTCTTTCAGTCACTGCAGAATTCAATACTGGAGCAGATCCATGACAAGTTACTGTCCCTTCTCCCTCCTTACATTTGAAATAGATATCCAGAGAGGGGTGTGTTTCTCTGGTGTGCAGATCAGGAAACGGCACTGACACTTTTAACCCAGTTACTGTTGACTCAATTATGACTCACAGTGATCCCAAGGGTGTCAGAGTGGAACCACTTTCAATGGAGTTTTTAGTGATGATATTGGATAAGCCCATTCCTGGCTTTCCTTCCAAACCATCTCTGGTTGAAGTTAACCACCAAACTCACATGTAGCAGCCAAACATGTTAGCTATTTCTTTGTACCACTAAGGAACTCCATATTGCCATTGTGCCGTTGAGTTTGTTCATATTGAAGGTTGCAATTTTCAGCCTTCAGTGTGGATTGCATCTCAATGTTAAGAAAACAAAGATTCTTATCACTGGACCAATAGGCAATGTGATGATACATGGAGAAAAGATTAAAAATATCAACAAATTCATTTTACTTGGATCCACAATTAACTTCCTTTGAAGTTCATGGGATTTTTAAAGTTCAGTACTCTTCTCAAACACCATAATTCAAAGGCATCAATAGCCTTGGAAACTCTGTGGGGTAGATATGCTCTGTTCTGCAGGTTGCCTATAAATTCAATATGTTTGAAGGCAGTGGTGATACTGACTCCTGATAAGTATCCTTCACTGAGCTTATTCTGTGGTAGTTGCTGATCACTAGCAAGTTGAGCACGACTCTTAGTGACCCTAGGGGGAAAGCCTTGAAGCCTTTCTATAACTATCATTGTATCTCCAAGTTCATAGAGTTTCCAGAGGCATGTGGTGTAGGAAGTGTATGTCACTTCTGCTTCCAGACCTGTCTTATACTGGGAGATCCACAAAACATTGTCCACCATGGAAAGCCATTTTGGCATTTGCCACCCCCCCTCCCAATTCCCTTGCCAATGGCACAAGGTTCAGCATCACAGCAAACACACATTACCTCAATGCAGCAAATTCACAAAAGTGTGCTGTACAACTTGTAATGTCTCTCCAAAATATAATAACATGAATCCCGAGGACCACAGGCCTGAGGGCGCAACCGACTTTTAAATACAAGCACCGTCTATGAGATCTTATTGACTCTAAACAAGCGGCTTAAATAGAGAAATATCCAGACATTCCACATGACACTCAACCAGAACTAGAGCACCCACAATAGAGTCCAGCAGCCTCACACAGTCTCCAAAATGGAGACAAGGGCCTGTCTTTAAATACGAGGGGCCTCCACGTGGTTTTGTAGATGCCAAACCAGAGACTTAAATAAATAAATCTGCTGTGGTAGATTTTAAAAAATTGCTTAACAGTTCTTTTCCACAAAGAGTTTATATTCCACTAAGGTATTATCAGAACCATTGTTGTTGTTGTTGTTGTTATGTTCCATTAAGCTGACTACAACTCATAGCAACCTTATGAGTAACAGGTGCCCTAATCTGCACCATCCAAGACATGGAGCCACCTCGATCCATCTGCACCTTTTCTGGGTAGGATCCTGCATTAGTCACTAACCTATCACCACCCACTGCTGTCAGGCTGATACTGACTCACAGAAATTCTATAGAACAGAGTAGAAATGTACTATAACATTCCAAAGACTGCCTTCCCTTTCTTCATGAAGTGACTTGTGGTTTTGAGCAGTAAGTCACCCAACAATTTGCCCCATAAGGTCTAATCATTGACCCCTAATAGGTGTCAGGTACAAGTTGGGTAGAAGTACAGGTGTTAGATGAAGTGTGTGTGTGTGTGTGTGTGTGTACAGGTTAAAGCTCATTACAGCTCAGGAGGTGTTTTATGTGAAAGGAAGTTTTCAAGTACTTGATAGGGGATCCCAGGACAGGAGCTGTAGGCACGTTAGAGGTCCAGACTCTATCAGATGACTAGGGTATGGCTTTAGAAAAAGAGCTCTGTTTGAAAGGTGGCATTGAAGGAACCCCGAACCGCTGGTCCTGTTCTGTCCTGAGTGGACGGCGAAGACCCAAGACTCCAAGACACCGGCTTGATGCAACAGCAAGAGATAAGAGGTTTGTTGCGGAGCTCCGGGCCGACCCTTATCTCTCGCAGGAGACAGAGGAGTCGACCGCGAGCAGACAAAGTAAGGTTTTTTTTTATACACTTTAGGGAGATACAACTGGGTATCAGCTTCTCATTGGGTGATGAAAGCACAGTTTGAATTCATTGGTTCAGTGTTCGCTCAGGGTTTACACAGCATACATAGCACTTGCGGCAGTCACGTAGCACATGTAGCAGATAGATAGATCTTTAACTATAGGGTGGTGTCACAAATTCTTAAGTACACAATGAGTTCAAACTCCAGGGCAGTGGAAAAGCACAAGATACATTGGTTATCAGTTGAGAAACATCTGCTTGTTTGCCCTGCTTTTCAGTTAGCCATTCTTGAAATACTGTTGCCTTGGATACAGCTGGGTGTGGGGCTCTACCAGGGACAATGGAAAAATTCCTGAGTTTAACTTAACTGAGAACTATAGAAGCCTGAGTTTAATTCAGCTGAGAACTATAGGGACTATTTTAATTTCAATCTTTTCAGCATCCCAGGCAGGGACAAGTGTGCACACTGGTCAAGGACTATCACTGGAGAACAGGGTATGGTGTGAAAAGGCCAGAGTTGACACAGTGGTAGGAAGAGGGGAAGAAAACAGGTTTGTCTAGATGGTGCATCAGCGGATTAGCTGAGATGGGCCAGAAGAGATGAGAAAGAAGGAAGTGCCAGCAATTCCTAAGAATCGAAACTTTGTTTATATGGATACTTTAGTTAAACAAAATCACTGGTATCCAAAGAGAGTAAGCTGGGTATACAGGAAGCGGAATGAGCCAGTCAGACTCACCAGGTTATCAGCAGCTGCAGTACAGAGTGGCCACTGGTGTCTTTAGGTTGAGAATCTGAGGATTGCAGTGTCTGATATACCATGGAGGCTGTGCTATGGCTTCAGGAATGAGAAGCTTCCAGAATCCTGGCTGAATCATTAGCTGGATACCTGGCCAAGAAGAGAAGAATATGGAGGAAAGTCAAAGGCAGAGACCCAGACACCAAGATACAAAATACACGCAAGCTAGGAGCTTCCTTATTTATAGGGACCAGGCAGAAAGGCAGCACTGGATGGGACAGGAGCATTCCTACTATTTCAGGTTCAGTGTGGGCTATTTTATTAGTGGTTTCACTCAAGGCTCTGAGGCTCAGGGTGAAGAAATAAATATCCCACCTGAAGAGGTACTCTGAATTCCAAGCTTTGTGGAGGTCATTGTCTTTAAAACTTTGCAAACAATATCTAGAAAATCATCTATCTGGGCTTTGTCTATTTTTATTTTTTAAAAAAGTTTTCAATTCTGCTTTTTTGTTCCAGCGGGTCAGGGGTGACAATTCTATCTTCTATTTCACTGGTTCTGTGTTCCATCTCTTCAACTCTGTTTATGTGTCCCTTCATCATGTTGACAGAGTCTGAAACATTGGTGTTCATATTTTGGTTTGTATTTTGCGTTGGTTTTGGTTTTGGTTTTGTTTTTTGGGGTGTTTTTTTTCCCAGAGCCTCTAATGCCTCCTTTTTTTTCATCTGCATTGTTTTGGATTTTTTTTTAAGCTCCCCCTGATTTTTGCTTGCAGTTTCCTGTAATTCCTCATGTTTGTCTTTCATTCACTGAAAATATTTAATCATTGTTCTTTTCGTTTCTGTGTCAGAAAGTTTCCTCATACTTTCGGGCTTCAGGAAATCCATTGATACTGTGTCACTTTTGGGTGGTGACATCTTATTTTGGGCTTGTGTATGGTGTAAGATAACCTTCTTCTTACGTGACAGTGCTATGGTAGAGGTTTTCATGCCTGAGGTGATAACAGAGTTTTGATCTGAAGTCACTGCTCCAGAAGAGGGAGGGGCAGCTACCCTGCCTGGGTTTCTCTCTGTACTTCTGACTGAAGGGAAGATTTCTGTCAGTTCAGCAAAGAAAAGGCCTGTGAAACAGCCTCTTCTGTCAGACAAGTGCTGCAGCTAGGCCAGTTCCAGGTACTTCAGGCTAAAGGTAGTTAATTGACTGGACATGTGGAGACACACTCAGCCAGGAGTGCATGATGACCTGAATGGAAAAACAGGAAGTGTTGGTTTTCACTTCAATAACTGGATCTGCTGCTTCACTCCATCTCCAGCTGTCTCACTTCCTTCTGCTTGAACTTAAGGTGTCCTATGTGGTCCAGTCAAATAGCAATGATCTCCACAAAGCACCTCACTCTAATTCCAACTGCCCTTCTCACTTCCCAGTGTGCTGTTCCCTGGCACAGCACTCCCCATCATTGCAGCACTCCTCAGTGCCAAGGCCCTCTCTACTGGGGCAACTGCTACCCAGTGCAGGCATGGTGTTAGCTCATTTTTGGGCATCTTCAAGATCTCTGATATGGTTGAACCTATTATAGAGAAAATATTTCAGTCCATCTTGTTGAAGATTTTCCTCTCGCTGGCTTCCACATTTCCCAGGATAAGGTCTTTTTTCTAAGAACTTCTCCCTTCTGACAACATGCCCAATGTACGTGAGACGAAGTTTCACCACTCTTGTCTCTAAGAAATACCTTGGTTACACTTCCTCCAAGACAGATTTGTTTGTTCTTTGGTCAATTCATGAGATATTAAGTACTCTTCTACAACATCATCACTCATCTTTTGATACTTCCTTCAATACCATTTGCAGGACATTGCAACCTGTAAATTCCTAAAAGTAGTGTCCCAGATTAAAAAATGGGTTGAAATCAGAGCTCACAGGTATCTGAATGTTTACTCAAGAGAAGTACACCTCACCTCTAGAGGACTGTTTATAATTGGCTATAAAACCTACAAACAAGGGAGGACATCCCCAAATTCCCCTCTCAGAGGTCTGCTAAGTATTTTGCCCACTTTTATACAAGAAAGTCTAAAAAAAAAAAGTCTGGATAAGAAGAAATGTATTTTCCTGATCCTGATACCAGCTTGGGGATCAAGAACTATGACCTTAAATATTGTGTCCCCATCCTTTAACACTATTCTACAGCTGGACTTGTTCCATATGGGAGAAGAATGTGGTGAGACAGTCTATATCCGCAACTTTTTATGGACCTCTACCAGAACCCTTGACGGAGTAAAGCGTGTAGAACAGAGCTCTCTAGTAATAGTCCTCTAAAGGTATTAGTCCTTAAACCCTCAGAACAGGATGAGGACCTGCCAACAGATACTTTTTTTTTTTTACAGACCCCATCAGAGTGGAAGAGTATTGTACAGTACCACCACTGAACAATTAATTTAACAGAAATGGGGAAAGTCGAGAGAGTTCAGGGAAGGGAAAGTCTTTGAGAAATTCTTCTTATTCGGCTCTCTGTTCCTCGTCGATCCAGATTGCCCTCCCTTCTCGTGCAGCCTCAGTCACATCCCTGAGACACAATGGTGAATGTCAGAGTAGATGGATTTGGCCACATTGGGCGTCTGGTCACCAGGGCTGCTTTTAACTCTGGAAAAGTGAATGTTGTCGCCATCAATGACCCCTTCATTGAGCTCAACTACGTGGTCTATATGTTCCAATATGATTCCACCCATGGCAAGTTCAATGGCACTGTCAAGGCTGAGAATGGGAAGCTGGTCATCAGTAGGAAAGCCATCACTATCTCCCAGGTGTGAGATCCCGCCAACATCAAGTGGGGTGATGCTGGTGCTGAGTATGTTGTGGAGTCCACTGGTGTCTTCACAACCTTGGAGAAGGCTGGGGCTCACTTGAAGGGTGGTGTCTAATGGGTAATCATCTCTGCTCCTTCTGCTGATGCCCCCATGTTTGTGATGGGTGTGAACCATGAAAAAATAGGACAATTCTCTCAAGATTGTCAGCAATGCCTCCTGCACCACCAACTGCTTGGCTCCCCTGGCCAAGGTCATTCATGACAACTTCGGCATTGTAGAGGGACTCATGACCACAGTCCATGCCATCACTGCCACCCAGAAGACTGCGGATGGCCCCTCTGGAAAGCTGTGGTGTGATGGCCAGGGAGCTGCCCAGAACATCATCCCTGCATCTACTGGCGCTGCCAAGGCTGTGGGCCAGGTCATCCTTGAACTTAATGGGAAACTTACTGGCATGGCTTTCCATGTCCCCACCCCCAATGTGTCAGTTGTGGACCTGACCTGCCATCTGGAGAAAGCTGGCAAATATGATGACATCAAGAAAGAAGTAAAGCAGGCATCAGAAGGGTCCCTCAAGGGCATCCTAGGATACACTGAAGATCAGGTTATTTCCTGAGACTTTAATAGTGACACCCACTCTTCCACCTTTGATGCTGGGGCTGGCATTGCTCTGAACGATCACTTTGTCAAACTCATTTCCTGGTAGACAATGAATTTGGCTACAGCAACTGGGTGGTTGACCTGATGGTTCACATGGCCTCCAAAGAATAAGAGCCCCTTGGACCACCAGCCCCAACAATAGCACTAGGAGAGAGAGAGACTCTCAGCTACTGGGGAGTCCTTGCCCCAACTTGATCCTCCCACACACTCAGAATCTCCCATCCTTGACACAAGTATCCAGCAAATCCCCCTGAGAAAGGGGAGGGGCTTGGCGAGCCCATCTTGTCATTTATCATCAATAAAGTACACTGTACTGAGCAAAAAAAAAGAAAGAAAGAAAAAATTTCTTATTCTAACCTGTAAGGAACCTGGGTAGCACAGTGCATAATATATTAGCTGTTAATTGACAGGTTCGCAGTTCAAATCCACCAGTCTTTCTACAGAAGAAAATTAAGTAGTTTCCTGCCTTAAAGATGTGTAGCCTCATAACTTAATAAAGCTAAGAGATGACAGGAACAGATATGATTTTGTTCTTATTATTATGACAACCCACAGACACAATATATTCCACCTCGTGAATGGAAATGCCAATTAGACTGATGGTCTTCTGAGCTAGTGGATGTGCAGATGATTTTTAAAAAGGGACCAGACAACACTCTGAGTCTTCTTTTCCAATTAAAAAAAATCACAGCATGTTTCCTCCAAATGGATACTGGATTCTTTAGATGAGAAGCTTGAAATAAAGTAACAGTCAGCTAGTACTGAGTGTTTCATGAATGCTACACTTAGACTTTACAAGTGCTACCTTGCTAGTACCACTTCAGCCCAATGATGCAGGTACTGACATTGTCACAATGTTAATTATTCAATTAATTCTGGTAAATTTTTTGCTGAGTTTTGGAGATTTTTCTACGTATTGGATCATTTTACCTGCAAGTTGAAATAGTTTTACTTTGCCTGTTTTGAATGCCTTTCATCTCCTTCTCTTGACTTATTGCTCTGGTGAGAACTTCCAACAAAACATTGAATAGGAGTGGTGATAAAAGAGATCTTTGTCTGAGATTAATGTTGAATATTGGGTATATATATACACACACTTTTAATTGTGTTGAGGACTTTTCCTTCTCGATTTTGTTGATCATTTCTATCAGGAAACAGTGTTGAATTTTGTCAAATGCCTTTTCTGCATCCACTGATGCATTGACACGATCAAGTAATTCTTTTCCTTTATTTTATTTATATGGTGAATTATACTGATTGTGTAATGTTGCACCATTCTTACATTTCTTAAGCTCAAGGAGCTGAAGAGGAAATTCAAGCCTCTAGTTGCAATACTTAAGAATGCTTTGGGCAGAATACTGAGTAATCCTTCAAGTATTTAAAGAAGATGGAAAGAGTATACAGAGTCTTTATACCAAAAGGAATTAGCTGACACAGAAGAATTTAATGAAACAACATATGAGCAAGAGCCTATGGTGATGAAGGAAGAAGTTCAGACTACTTCGAAAGAAGGCCCTAGGAATAGATGTATCCCAATTGACATATTTCAACTAACAGATGCTGCCCTGGACGTGCTCACCAAGTTGTGCCAAGAATTCTGGTGAACAACCACTTGGCCAACTGACTGGAAGAGATCTATATTTGTTCCCATTCCGAAGAAAGATGATCCCACAGAGTGTGGAAATTATCGAACAATATAATTACGATAACATGCAAGCAAGATTCTGCTGAAGATTATCCAAAAACAACTGGAACAGCGTATCAACAGAGAACTACCAGAAATACAGGCTGGGTTTAGACCGGGTTGTGGTCCTAGAGATATTGTAGCTTATGTTAGATGGATCTTGGCTGAAAGCAAGGAATACCAGAAGAATGTCTATCTTTCTTTCATTGATTAGGCAAAGGCATTTGACTGTGTGGATCATAACAATCTGTGGCTGACTCTGAGAAGAATGGGAATCTCAGAACACTTGATTGTGCTAATGCGAAACCTATACTTGGACCAGGAGGAAGTCATCAGAACAGAGCAGGGAAACACTGCATGGTTCAAAATTGGGAAGGTTGTATGCCAGGGCTGTATCCTGTCTGC